>NW_026442151.1:1200000-1607500 GCF_026898425.1 Galleria mellonella | reverse complement strand
AGTAAAGTAAAACGTTTTAAAATATGTAGTTATCTTTTAAATTACTTATACTTTGTGTGATGCAATTAATTTAATCTATAGTCGATTAGATTTGTTCGTTATAATATAATAAGTATAAGTAGTAAAACTTTTTGTCTTCCTTCAAAACCTTCTACAAACCTATTTGAAGTATTACAGTGTTTTACTACTTTCTTTCAAATCGAGAATTTATTACACAAAAAATTTCAATAGACAAAGTAGGTTTATAAAACGTTTGGCGTTTATTGAATAGGAGCATAAGTGTAGAAATATCAGATCGAATATTGTAATAGATTTTATGGGATATGTGAAGTTAGAATGAATATATATTCATTAAACCATATAGGTATATTAGACAGACTTTTATAAATTGCAATATGTAGGATTATACTATTTATTAAAATTAATAAAAAAATGTTATTTATTCAGAAACAAATCAGTAAGTATAATTTTCAAGAACTTTATTGTCTTTAAACATATCTCGTATCAGATAATGTAATAATACGATTATCATTCGACAATGACATGAATATAAACACTGGTAATGTTTATATTCATGTCATTCTATCTATTGAACTTGTAGAAATAATAGTTAATAACAGCTTTGCGACCACCTTTTACATCACTACGTATATGTGTATAACCGGAAATATGTTCATTTCCTTGTTGGCACTTTAGCCCGATGGGTATAACTCTTTTTCTATGAGTTGTAAGATATATTAACTATTCTTATAGGTGCACACAATAGATTTGCTTATATTAAAGAATTCGGATGTCTTTTTTTAGACAATAATTACTGTTAGTTTAAGCGAATAGAAAAAAAAAATTAGTAAATAAAATATAATTACATATGTAAATAATGAATAACAAATATACTTTTATATTGATAATTTACCAAGGATAAGGATGATAAACTGTATTTAAGTCCGCTATAAACGTTACAGTTTTTAATAAATTATACCATATATAGTATAATGACCAGGCTGCGTAAGTAACATAAAAACATGAATAGATAGGATAACCAAATATCAGAGAAGGATGACTACAGCGTTTATCATAATAATAGGTACAATAACGACATGACGTCAATTTCAGCATAGATAGCAGCATTTATTGTATAATGTATGATACCCCTTTTGGGATAACAAAAAACACGTGAGCATATTTATATTCACGTGTTCTCTGTAATTTAAAGAAGCTAAAGAATCCTAAAATGGGCTGCATGCACTAGTTAGTTGCTTTGTAAGTCTGTCGGTGATTAAGAAACAAGTCCAAGTTTCAATTTATTTTCTTCGGAAAATAAACAGTATTCTTAAGTCTAAGAAATATATGGTAATGATTATGAAATATAATATAAATCTAGAAACCATTTATATGTTTTCACATACACATTTCTAATTACATCAAGTAACTTAGTTTCAAAGACAGATAATAACATCGGTATACCTGTTGTTGTCAAAACATTGTTGTATTTTTTTATATTATTGTAATATAGAGTATAATACTATTAGTATTTAATTAAAAAAAAAAGATTATTGCAATCTATAAAACTTTAAAAATATTAATTTAATTATTTATAAATAATATAAAGCAGGGTGACTGTCCACGTCATCCATTTCTCTACTACTTCCAAATCATGTAACGGATTTCGATACGAGTTTAGTATTAATTAGATATGATTTTACGGAAGATTTTCATGTACAATATATCCTAATTTGCACCCATGCGAAAACGATATTGTCGCTAATAACCTATAAAATACATATAATAATTCTCTTGCATACGTTTCAATAAAATGACAAGAGATGATAACGCCTTTTACGTTACCTCAGTTACGCTAATTGTCATCTACTATTTGTGCGGGTGCTATTATTTATTTATTTAATGGAAGTGAAACAGATACATAAGCAATACATATTCTTAGTACCGCGCACTGCTTTGTATTTAATCTATGACTCTTTCATATTTTATAATTATGTCAAAGATTTATACAATATATAGATGTAAAATTTACGAAAATGTTTGAGTACGAAATTATTTGAACTACAGCGGGATGTTTGCTTATACATATACCTGTAACTATTTACAAATTACAATACCAATACCACGTTTATAAGATATACTTAGGTTTTTATTATCACATTGATGGCCCTATCTATGTATTTTAGCTTTAGGTTAAATAAAATGATGACACTCAAAGTGGTCTACGACTACATCGGATCTCAGAGGTCTATTACGTTCCATAAGGGGTAAGCACGTACTTAATATTATGCAACGTAGAAATTAGAATGACAAATAAGATTAGGCTCTAATGGAAATTTTATTACACTTAGATTAAAAAACTAAATTACTAAACTGATTTTGATGAAATTTCTGTCGGAGCAATGAAAAATGATATCTTAACAGATAAAAAAGAATTTTCCAAATCGATTTAAATAGTAGAGTTTTGAGGTAATAAAAACAGACAAAATATCAAAAAGAAAGAAGGCTCGCAATTCTATAAAACCTCCGATATTTAGTTTTAGTTCACAGCTATCAGACCGGTCAGGCCATACAAAGTGATAAGAAAAATGTGCGTCGTAGTGATACAACACCATCATTCATATTGCGTTTGATAAGTTATCATTGTTGTGTGTTGACTGTGGTTTTGGTGAGATGTTGCGCACGCGTCGACGTCTATTGTTGGTAAGTCGTGCGTACGTAATATCAGTATTATATTTATTATCTGTGGCCATTATTATCGATATTTGGGCCGTTAGCATCACGCGTCATTACAAGATTTCGTATTTGTGCCAACGCTGTAAAAGGCTAGTAAATGCCAATTGTATTTTAAAGTTCCGTATCTCCAATAATTCCATCGTGTGTTTGTCTAGTCGTCTAGTCTATGTCAAAACCTTTTATACTGCACTTCGTATTTATATTACGAAAATTAATTGTACGTTTATCTGACTGAATACTTGAAACATTAAAAAACAAGTGTTGTTTACAAATTAATATATAATGGCACAGATAAGATAATACAATATGTTAATTTAAATAAGTGGAAACACCGTTAACAAATCATATTACTCTGAGCTACAGTGGTAGGCTTGTCCTGGCTGCTTATGTTCTACCAATTTGCATTTTGCTTGTTTTACAAATGCTTACAGTCTCACGACTACATACATATTTATCTATTACTAGCTGTATTCCGTGGCTTCGTCCGCGTAAATCAATATGTAAAATATACTAAGTGCTGATTTAGGACAACTTAATATAAACCTATCTTTGCATCAAATTCCATTTAAATTCGTTTTGTAGTTTTTGCGTAATAGAATTACAAATATCCATCCATCTATCATTATTACAAAGTACCGCATTTATAATATTAGGTAATGGGATTTATAATATAACCCCATTAATACTACACAAAAATACATTTGTATTATGAACTATCTCCTTTTTGAAGTCATTAATACTCGTGTGGGATACTCTTACTACCCTTCTCTTATGTCAATAATCTCTGGGCCACCTTCGCTGTATATGCAGGCCTCTAGCTTCACATGGAAAACATATGTAAAAAGACATTCCACTGACCTGGTATTATACAATACAAATATTTTTTTACAGGTAACAAGTATTTTCGTACTTGATATGTAGTTATTCAAAGTTACATCAAGTACTGACAATCACCAGTATCGGCATAGCATATATTAATTCATAATAGCCTGTTTTTTTTTGTACAACAGACACATACGTATTCCATTGATTTTATTCGGGAATTTTTTGCAAAGTTACGTAAGTGGAATTGGAATCGGATACTCTAAGGAAACTACCCATAACTGTTTTTCTGAATGGTATCTTAGTTGAATCTATTGAAATATATACGTAGTAAATATACTATTTGCGTGTATTCGAAGAATTATTGAAAGTGACTTAAAATTTTGCTACGGAAATAAAAGCTCCTATTTCTGTAGTGGCAAAATGGAATCTTGTTTTGAATGAGCGACAATGGAATGATAGTTCCGTCTGCGCTATTGATATACGTTGGCGGAGCACTTGTAAGTGATGATAGGTGAGGATGAAAGCAGGTCAGTTAATCCATCGTGGCGAAGTTACTAGGAATTAACCACGATGGTTTCCAAGGTCAACCTATCAGGTCGTGAATATCGACCTGATAGGGTATATTATTAATATTGGGGTAGACCCAATTATTTATAATCTCTTTCCCCCTAGTACACCTCTCCATTACTAACAATTTCTTTAGCCCGTCAAAATGGGTTCAATACAGGAGCAAAATCAGAGTATTTTTGCAAACAGTCTCAACTGAAAAAGAATTATTGTAACTGGTTTTGATTAATTTGTAAACATGTCTCGTTAATATACACGTGTCTTGCACGTTCACGTTCAGTGAACAGCAGTAGATTAGTTCCGAAACAACAAAAAAAGATACGTGCTAGTTTAAGAAGAATTTCAATATGTTTGTGTAGATATTGGAAAGTCGTGTAAAAACAATTTAGCGAAATTTTGTTTGAATACTTAACAAAAGATTTAGTCAATAGGTGTTCTATACAGTTTGTATTGTTAGTTCAAATCTGTAAGTGGTGTTAACAAAAGTACTCATAATTTTTACTGTATATGAAATTGTATCATCATCATCATATCAGCCTTTAACTGTCCACTGCTGGACATAAGCCTGCCTCTTGAGGATTTTGCCAGTAATTGCTACACTTGACAGGCGGGTTGGCAACCGTAGTTAGGCTTTCGAGATGTTTTAAGAGGGACGTTGCTGCCCATTCCTCGCTCACCGTTAGTCGCCTCTTACGACACGCACGGGAAAGGAAGGTGGCCCATTCTATGCCGGACCTACATGGCAACGAATTTGATGGCACATTTTAGTTTTAGACAACACAAAAACAATACTTTGCAATTTATTGAATAGGTATATAGTTTTGAAAGAGCTTCTTGCATGCATAACTTACAAATTTGCGTTAGCTTCACTTTACATGAAGTCCGAATATTTTTGAATAATTAGAATTTCATTTGGGCTATTTATTATTGTTATTACGTAATTTGAAATAAGTATAAACATTGTATTATTAACTAGATATACCACAGATTCTGAAAGGGATGTCCGTTTATTTGATTGACTTTAATAAAAAGTAGTATGGCTTATTTGTTCTCGAATTATACGTGTATGCAAAATTTTTTGATAGTCGGTTGAGGTATTAGGGCACCAAAAGGTGACAAACAAAGAAATCCATTTCCACAATAATAATATTAACGAAGCAGGGTATTTCAGGTAGCTACTTACTCTACTTTCTGTTTACAACTTGGCAATAAAAATTTATGAATAAAACTTTACCTATCTACATAGTGTTTGCATTTCTAATGATGAATAAAATAATCTAAGAGATCGTTCATGATGATCTTTTACCAGACTGAGTATTTGTACCTTTCCTTTGAGGAATAACATTTTAATCTTTAGAAATGGCAACGCATGGGGACGTATCATGGATGAAACAGTATACTATGTTATATCCATGGTACTGCTCATGTCTATAGGTGACGGTTACCACTTTCCATCAGTCCACCTGATGGAAAGTGGTAACCGTCAGCTTGTTTGCCATCTAAGTTGCGTAAAAAAAGAGAATTGATGTCAAGTAAAGTTTGTTTTATTATAATAGGTATATCATTGGTGTCATAATGTCGAATTAACAGTGAAAATCGCATTATCTTTCTTTTTAGGCGTTTTACTACAATCAGATAAGTAACTTCCTTTTATATTATGAATAAATTTTGGTACATGTATGTATATGTACATAGAAAAATGTGGGTACTATGTAATTATGTATTTATATTGTATCTACATTACATGTGGCACGTAGCACTCACAGCTGTTTTTATTATAATAATCGATGCGTGTATTAAATTGGAATCAGTATTTATCCGACTATCGGAGAAAGGAGAGTAATGTTTTTTGTGTTATGAAACTTGGTACACCCTAAACTATTGTTTAGATCGATTGTTGTGAATATTGTCGTGGTATACACTACGATTTTTGATCATACACTAAGATTTTTGATCACGAGTCTGTATGTATTTTTTTTCAAACATGCTTGGAAATGTGAGCATTATTTTGACAATCTTCTTAGAGATAAATCAAATTTGCCGTACTGGCTAGATACATGCGGGCAGTGGCCGGCAAAAGTTGTATGAAAATCCATGTCTGTCGTGTTTTGCGGCCAGATAAATTACTATGTAAACTCATATCTGTCCTGTAATTTAAAAATGAAATGATCTTTTACTTCGAAACATGGCTACCAAGGAGGTAATTAATAAAAGGTTTTATTTAAATTTCGAACTGGCTTGCAAATAGAAAGCTGTTTATTGAAAAAAAAAAAACAAAGGAACATTATGGCCAGTGAAAAATTATTATTGTTTGTTATTCGTTATTGAACTTAAAAAGTAAAATTGTGTTTAAGATTTCCACGCATTGTTTGAGAAAAGTACTATACAAGCTTTGGCCACAACTAGGCATTGATGAACTCACGTATGTGTGCTTCGGCTACGCCTTGGCCTACATTTGCACGTTCGTCCATCAATGCCTCAGTTGCTGGACGCTGCAGTAATGTACTAATTTGGGTGTTTTCTATCTATATTAATATTGTAAAAAAGGAAAATTTGTATTGTTTCTTCTTAATGGATAAACTCAAATACTATTCGACAGATTTTAAAAATTCTTTAGTGTAAAGCACAGTATAAGTAATATTACTGTAGTACTATATAAAGCTACATTATCAGAGAGTAACATAGACTACATATATCATTTACGAAAATTTTATTAACCCGTGCGAATCCGAGCCGGATCGTTAATACATAATGCTTATACTTACGAAACAAAAGTATTTTAATATTTCTATCAGCCATTTAGTGCCTTATATACTAGATAATATAGTACAAGCTCTATTTAGTTGGAAATTAAAATTCGCTGTATAATTTAAGTGTATTTATTATCTTCTAATTATAATCATAATTAATCATTATTATTTTTATTAATATTAATAACAATAAGTACCTATTTGTATAATTTTTTAAACACATGAAAATAAGTAAGGATGTAGCTATGACACAGATGAGATAATAGTCGTTCTGCAACTCAATGACAACGTATGACGCAACAGTAAATTTGATGACGATCTTAAACCATTTTATTCTTAAATATTAAATAACTAAAAAATATTATTATAAAGGTTGTAAACGACTACATCTATTGGAATAAATTAGATAAATGTTATAGCAATTTAAAATATAACAAACGCTTATTAAAAAAACATGAACTTCAATTGTGGCAGTTATTTTGATTTAAAAATAAAACTACCGAACCGCTTATATAATTTTTATGGGACTATTCTGAAAGTATAGCTTTTTAAACAAAAAAAAAAATTACAAATCAGTTCATAAATGATGGTGTTCTGAGGTAATGAACATAAAAAATACAACTTCCTCCTTGTATTAAGTCAGTTAAAAACAGACCAACTTTATCTTCTTGTATGAGTGAATTTGTATCATAGACTACGCGTAGACTCACTTGATTTGCCAATGTATACTATGTGTTTAATATGGATACCAAAATATAATAGCTATAACATGTTTTGTTTAAAAAAAAACATTTTTCTGATTTCGATGATTCGTCTAGAATTATGTTATTATTTATTACAAATATTACATATAACAACTGCATATATTATAGTATTACACCAGTTTTATTTATACTATGTACGCTCAAGACCCTACACTTGCGGAAATTCCATTTAGAGTTCCTACATGAAAAAAATAGTTTAAAAGGCTGATAAAATCAACATTGAAATCAGGTAAAATTTTTTAAAGATTTGGTTTAAAAGAGTTTTGATATCAAAAGCTTTTGTAACATTATATCCATTGATATACTTACGAGTACGTTTACGTCGTTTGAATCTACCTACGTCTATGAATATTATTAATAAATCCTCTAATTTCCTTTTTGTTATTCTACCAAGTGGTGATCCACGTGAGGAATAGTCATATTATCAGAAATTTCATATTAGATTACCCAATAGTCGCATTTAGAGGACGTGACAAGTGCACGTGTTACATAATGAATAACATTACAATATGTTTACGGCAGCCAGGGGCCCCATGAATTTACTGGACAAACAAATTGTTCCCGAATGTCAGACTTAATAAATCTTTAAACTAAATAATTCAATAAAGACATCAAAATAATACCGTTTTTTGATTGAAACAAGTATTTGTAATAAAATTGTCTTTTTTTTTGTTTTTTTTTTTTTTGTTTTATTAAATCAGTATACATATACATAAACGAGTTTTAGACACAGTTCTGTATACTATAATGTTTCTGTGATTTAAATAAATATGTTTTGTTTTCGGTCTGTTGCGATTATCAGTCACAAAAAATGATGTGAGCATGGAACAAACCATATTAACACAACTGTGAATACTTATTGTTTTATGTTGATTATTATTTTTTGTTTGATACTTTTAGGTACTCTTTTTATATAATGAAGAATGAAATATTCTTTTATTAATAAGTAAGAAGTAAATTGATTTATCAATACATGCATTTCCTAAATTAACAGAAAAATGTAGTTAATGAGTTAATACTAGATAATATAGTCATTTTAATAGATTCCAAAACAATTGATACATATATTTATTATGCGAGTTTGAATTATTTATTGTCTTTGTGTTGAATACGTGGAATTGTGATCAAATTCACAGCTTCACTTAGTGTCTGTCTTTGGGTATATATCGACGCTGGTGTTCAACAATTTATTATATACACCGGCTTCTCATAAATAAGAAGCAATGACCAAATATCATTTTGACTCTTCTTAGCTACTGTATAAAGCGCTTGTATTTGGGACAAAATGTGAAACATGTTTATGACTTCTGGAGGCAATTTTTATCTTTTGGATACGTATTTTGAATAATGTGACGCACATTGTAGCCTTGCGAGATGCGCCTTATTTCGTAATCCTTTGGTGTTTGTGAATCGAAATGGTACCTAAGAAGCCTGTATGGTGACTTGAAATTTTAAGTATTAATTCTAACTTCTTACAACTAAATTTCGATATTAATATTTATATAAACATGTATTTTTTACTATTATTTCCAAAATATAAAAAGTACAAAAAAAAAATCTTAAAGAAAAACAATGAGCGACGTTCTCGCTAAAAGCAATCTCTTTCATGCAAATTCTAAAACATGCATTTAACACAAGTTTTTTTATATTAATTTTAGTTACCAGATTTTATTGCAGGATATTTGGAGTATTATCAATTTTATGATGAATATACATGCGATGTTTACCAAATCAATTAATCCAAGAGTTTAAATGGAAAAATTATATTTATACTATCCCATCTACAAGTATATTTCATTTATGATATAAAAATCGAGATTTGTTTAATAAAAAAATATCGAAAAATAATATAACAATACTGCTAATTTTAGTAAACTGCTAAGGTAAATATATTAATATAAATTTTTGTAACAACAACTAATACAACCAACTTACATACTGCAAATAACTGAGATGCGAAATTTGTCTATTTATATACCGACTGAGCCTTTGGAGTTGGCAGGATACAACTCATAATCACATTGCTTCCCACTTCCGTGATCCCTTCTGAATTCTGATTAAAATTTTAGGTAGGCACAATACAACTCGATGCTTGTCAAACTTTAAACAATTTAATATTCAAATAGCTAGATTTCAATAAGTACATTTATACATGTAAATTAAATAAAATTAAATAAGTAAGTTTATCCTTACTAATGGAATTTCCAATGACATATAAGAACATGTCATCAAATGTAATAGGCATCATTTGTAACGTTCCAGACTAATGATTAAATTATATGACACTTTCATTGTTTAAATATTGTGGTTTTTATTGTAGATCTATACGCATAAAATGTATACGTAAACATTAAGTATATGGTAATTAAGTCGCGAAACGTGGAAATAAATAGAAATATCTTTATTAATAAAAACAGATGTATTTTAAGAGTATAATATGAATCATTATCTCACTACGTCTATGATGGATTTGGTTCTGATTCATCTTTTAGAAAAATGACTCATTTGTAACATGGTACCCAGTAAATCATCATAATTATTGTCACCGAGTTTTAACGTACCTAATAGTTATGTTTTAGCAAAGAACATTAACATATCCATAAGTAGTAATAGAGGTAATTGGCCAAGTTTTTGTTGATTTTTCTACGGAAATCTTTAAATTGTTTACAGCTTGTAACTATACCTATTGAAAGTATTAAAATAAAACTTTGTTATAATAAGTTTGTAACTGACAAATCTCAAATAATTACTGACTTTGAGTTTGATATTTGAGTTTGAAGTAATAATTAATTACAAATAAAAGATAGCGGAGATAAATTGACAAATACTTTTGTAACTTTAAATGGGCGACTGCAGGTTTGTTTTAAAATGGAATATTACTGTGTGCTAATCTTAGTATAATACTATTTTACGTAGATAATTTATGTAAAAATAGATTCTAATATGCCATGATGGATTTAAATTCTATTTTACACGTAATTTAGTCCTATCTATTACGAAAGTAGTAATCATGTTTTGGGCTGCTTTAAGCTTACTATAAAGCAGATTTGTGTGGCTGCTTGCTGCATGCTGCGGCTACATACGTTTATAGGATGAGTAAGCCGCAGATGTGTCTTATTTTTAATCTATGATCATTGATGACAGGTTATATCATCTACCTGAAATTTATCCCTAATTAACTTCGAAGGACTAAGAAAAGAATGTCCAGAAAATAATTCTTTTAGTAACTTAGGTACTTTCTTCAGAAAGTGAATTTGCCAATTTAACAAGACTTGGTGGTTATAATTTTCCTTAAAATGATCGACTTTTATCTGTGGTTGTTTTCTTGTAATATTTGGAGTAGTTTTATTCGGTATTTTACGCCTGTAGGTCAGTGGTACACATTCTTTTCCGCTTGAAACTTGACTTGAAGATGTCTATAATTGTTTTATGCATACACAGTTATATAACTTGTTCATTTTAAATGTCCATGTGGCCAGTAATAATTACAATTGACTATACGATACCTCAATTTAGTTTACGTCTATATTTTAGTCTTATCATAATGGAATTTGAATAGCAAAACTTTTTGGGTTTGGGGATCTGTAATTAAATAATAATAGCTAATCAATGCGGCAAATAGCTGCCAAATTAATCATTTCCGCACACATAACAGTCAAAAGTAGAGCTTCAAAATAAATGTGATCTACCTAAATTGCAGAAATTTGTGTTCTATTTATATAGCCGTGTTTATATCCTTAGATAACGTACCTATAAAGAAACATCTGCATGCCACTTATAATACCTTGACCCTCTTGACTTCGTTTATCCTCGAGCTATGGTGTCTGGCAATCGTTAGTTCCGCCTCAGATCGCAACTCCGTCCCTTGTTTTGTATTCGCGAGCGCAGGTTTCCGCTTGTGATTATAAACATTCGACCCCGAAATGTGCAAATGGACAGCTTAAACAATGTGCACATATCGATATGTCCTCAAGTTTTAACGTTTATTCTTAGAACTTGTGTGCGTACTGGTCTTTTGGCTCAGCTCATTTTGACAAGCACACCGGTTTGAAGGGTGGGATATGGCAGTGGCAATTTACAGGTTATAGAGGAATAACACTTGAGTCCTCAAGAATGGTAACGCATGGGGGATATTATGGACGAAACACACTATATTATGTCCATGGTACTGCTCATATCTATTGGCGACGGTTACCACTTTCCATCAGGTGGTCCGTCAGCTTGTTTACCATTCTAAGTTGCATAAAAAATCTAAGAAATGGTTATGTGAATTATGCAACTTTTATAATTATGTATCATCATCATCATATCAGCCTTTAACTGTTCTCTGCGGTATTGCTAGTAGTTGTCACGCATGGCAGGCGGTTTCGCAACCGCAGTTAGGCTTTGAAAATATGTAAAGCTGCTGCCTATCCCTCGCCCTCCCTTAGTCGCCTCTTACGACACCCATAGGGAAGGAAGGCGTATCTTATTGCCGGGAACACACGGCATAATTATGTATACTTTATATATATCCGAAATAAGATTTTGTAATTTTATACAGACAGTAAACTGTAATTAGTGGTGTCGATGGTGCTGTGTTGCTGCCTGTTACTCTTTGTTAGATGGTATGCATTTACAAACAAATTTGACTTCTTTTAGTCAATAATATTTATATCACTTTCTACCATAGCTTTAAAAAGGTTTTGAACGATTATTCGAACCTCCGGAAGCGGATAAAAATGGTGCTATACTCCAACAAGCACTTCTAATTAGATATTAAAATGCACATTTGAATAAACATTTTTGTAAAGTTATTTTTATAGACTTTTTTTAGATATTTTATTTAACTTTCTATATTACGAATTAAGTCTGACATATGTTTAAATATATTTAATACGACATATAAGTCAATATAATATTTACAATAATAGCCATGTTTTGACTTAATTAATTTAAATAACTCTGGTGTTGTTTGTTAGCCTGTATTGACACAAATTTATAATTATAAAATGTTTTATAGAAAAAAAGCAACAGTTGGGTTTCCTGCCCGTTCTTCTCAGCTAAAATTGTGTTCCGTGTGGATGGTAGAATCACTACTAAAAAGGACTATTAAAAATGCTTGTAATGAAGTTATATTTATATTATTATAGTTTTATTATATACTAGCTTTTACTCGTGACTTTGTCCACGTGACTGGTATGTATTTACTATCTGGGATAAAAAGTAGCCTCCTTTTCTTTCCTATATACATCACATTTGGTCGGTAATAAACAAACGAAACTCATTTTCGCGTTTATCTAGGATAGTCATTTTAATGCGGGTTTATTTAATATAAGAAACTATTGTAAATAACATTTTAATATTAAGGTATTACATACTTATAGATAAAAATAAATTTATTTGCATAAACATGTATGTGCAATAGGTACATACTGGGCATTTTAATTATGTTAGAGTTCTAACATGTTTTGCCAACATTAGCGTACAATTTTTTTTATTTGACGGACTATAGCTTATCTAAAAGTAATATTTCAAATTGTATAATGTCAATATAATATAATGAGAGTAATATCTATATGTTTATGTATGTCTTAATAAAATTATTTATTAAGTTTTATATCTCATTGTATCTATTGGTAACACAAAAGTGTCTGATATACCTTGCCTTTGATTATGTTCCATTTAAATACTCGTTGTAGATACACATAAAACAAAATCGCTGTCCGCATCTTTTTCTCCACTTACTTGTTCTATATCACTTACAAAAATATAACGGGTCGATAATTCCTATGAGTAGTATTATTACACTTTACAAATGGTTGTAATTAACGTTTAATGTTTCTGAAATGTTTGAGATGTGTGTCACGTCTTATTTCTAAAGTATCATTTCTGTGCGGTCCTTTCCTGTCAACTAACTGCCCATTGTGAACCTATCTTTTTATATCAATTTAAATATAATAAATTTTGTTATCCTTGTATGCTAATACATTGTAATACTCGTTTTATTTTTAGCTGACTACACGAAAGGACGAAGTTATCAATTAATTTACATATTTTTTTGTCTATTACGCACAATAAGGCACCTCCAATATCGAGATTCTCGAGATCGATATCAAAATACAATTTTGTAGCTAATAACTGTTACATCTGAATTGATGTCATAAAATCATTTATAAATATCCTTGAAAAATCTATATTCATTATTAATTTTTATTTTATTTTTAATTATGCATATTATACATTACATTTCTGATCCTAAGATATTATAAGCTGTATATTGCAGTTTTGCCTTAGGATAAAGGTTCTTTTAATACAGTTGAGTTGATCTAGCGCAGTGTATTTACGAATATGAGTACAATATGGAGTAGATATATGTTTTGTTTTCTTTTCCTTACTGATTCAAGTATGTAGTAGTTATTTATATGTAAGCTATCTGACTAATATAGTTAAAAGACTTTGACTGCCACCGTCGCGGTATAAAAAAGTAAAACCAGTTAGATGCAAGTTGAACTTATATTTCAAAGGTTCCGTACATAAATATGAGATAAAACAACTTTTATTGTATTTCTTATGAAATATATATGCCTAAATAGTTATTATTATTGACATTTTAAGTCGTAATTTCTTATTTTAGACAATGAGTATGGTTAGAAACTGAAAAAAAAAATAGTTTTAATCTGTATAAATGAAGGCTTTTCATATTTCATCGTGCTTGAACTAGTTGGATCATTTTTAAATTTTGAACTTGCGAATAAAATAAAAATATTTTTTAATTAATTCTTCTGCAAGTCGTGTGAGCAAATGATAGATAAAACTATTTCAAATTTGAAATCGATGGTATTAGTAGATGCTGAGATAAAGCGCTGTGGCATAAGGGTTCCTTTGTTTCATTTTGATACAGAATCCTAATTAATTAATTACATTAATATATATGTCAGTATAGCATAACGACAACACACACTTTTTTTTATTAATTTTCTTTACTATTTGTTTGCTTAAAACCCGAACGATATTGAAAATGTCAATGCACAGAAATTCTTAAAATACTCATAAAAATTACGTAAGTGAAAGTACGAGTATACTATTTTTGTCATGTTGGAATATTCATGGACAAACATGTGAAGTATTATGGTACCCTGCTATTCAGTATTACAAAGACTTGTCCTATCAATAATATGTAAATATATGCTAGAATACATTTGTATATATTAAAATAATTATTCTATGACGTCTTTATTAAATAAATAGAAAGATAACATCCTTGACTTGTTCACGGAGTATAGCAGTTCGCGTCTAGAGTGTAAAATAATGATAAATATTTTTTTACTTCGATACTATCATTATTTCTTAGATTATATAAATAGGGCATCAAGCCTTAAAAATGGGTCAACTTTTTTAATTTTTTTTTTATCAGTATTGTATATACTTACGCATAAAATATATCTTGATGTATTATTTAATAAATAAAATGAGTGTTCACGCATTAAAAAATGCAATAATTATAAGACAAAATAAATGTCGATGTTATAAAGGAAACACTCATAATTATATATCACGGAAAATTGTATGAAAAGTTGACCCGTTTTTTTCGAAGCATTTCTATGAAAACACTTTATAATATACAATTTAAGTATTGTTTATATTTTGATTATGTTTATTAAAACTGTTCATATAAATGAATATACTTTCATTAAAATTTAATGAAAAATAATTATTAACAACTACAATAAGTATATAAATACAAGAGAAGAAAATATCGAAAAAATATTCTGTACTAATCGAGACTACTCGTCAGCGTGGTAATAATAAGCTATGCACAACTATTGTAGGAGGAGTATTTTGCCCAGCATGAGGTCGTTAATGGGTCATTATGATTATTGTGTAGTATCAAAAAATTTGAAAAGTACTGCACTGGACGAACCTTATGTATATTGCACAGGCATAATTTCATAAAACATGTATAAGTATACAATTATTCGCATATTGTATACTTCACGAAACCTGTTTGTTCCGTTATCTACCTACCAGATGAGTCATTTTAAGAAGTTAGATTTCAATGCTGTAGTGTAAAACCATAAGGTAAAACATTGTGGAGTTGATCAGGCTCGGGAGTCAGCTGTGTCAACAGCACCACCTGTTACTCGGCAAACACCGCCCTGCGTCATATGGGTAATTTTGACACAACAAAACACCATCATTGAATAACATTACATTCATTAAGCAAAACTGTTATTCACCAGAAAAAATTGCAGAAACTATACTATATATTTAGCACGTATCGAATGAAATTAGTCTTCGGTCAGTAGCTGAGTGCAATAATATTTATGACCTATAAATATTTATACGTATATGTGTACAGGATATAAAGGAACTTGCACATGGTGTTTGTAGATCTGTAAAAGGCATACCATAAAGAACTAACTCCGAATAGTTTTATGGTGGGTCCAGAAGGAATAAAGACACATGTCCTGTAAAATCTAGTATATTGTATATAATGTATTATATATAGTCTTTTAGTATAGCTGTAGGCTTAGACCGAGAGACAACCTTAAGTCCTTATCTCATGTTGATAGAAACGTTCTGACATAGGATGTTATTTTGGAAAAGGCATCCTACTATATGCTGCTGCTCGCAGTATGGGCCACGGCATAGAATGGGCCATCCTATCTACCATACCTTTCCCGTGAATGTTGTAAGAGGCGAGGGGCGACTAAGGGAGGGCAAGGGATGGACAGCAACGTCTCTCTTAAAACATCTCTAAAAGCCCAACTGCGGTTGTCAACTCGCCTGCCAAGCGTGGCAACTACTGGTAAAACGCTCCTTATGGGGAAGGCTTATGTCCAGCAGTGAACAGTTAACGGCTGTAATAATATAATTATTCTGCTATATGCTGTTTGAAGAAGTCATTATTACTGTCAGTAAGGACGAGTCGTAAAAAATATTCAATTCATTCCAAAAATCAAATATTGTAATAATAAAAAACAACCTGACTTACACTTTTGAAGGGCACGCAAAACACCTTGAAATTTGTAGAAATAAAGATTAATACTTTGTAAATGTACACATACAAGATAAAGTCTGCTAAGTTTTGCTAGTATTAATTACTACTTTGCTTCCGATTACTATTGACCGCCTTCAGATAATGCTCTTAGCCATCTTTTAGTCCTCTCGCACTGAACAAAAAATGAATAAATGAACAAAAAGTTTCACTTCCTTATTCTAAATCAGATTTAGAGACTAAACTTCAATCGGTTACAGTTTTGTACATTGCTGGTTTAAAACGTTGCTTGTTTTGTGTTATTTGTTCTTTTAGTGTAGTAACGATATAAATGACAGGACGCGAAGCTATTTAATTGATAGATACACTTGTCTATATTTAACCTACTGTATACCTATTTTATTTAAGCTCCTGTTATTTGAATCGGTTGCGCGTGTCTGCCAGAGAGTAAACTTAACGTAATCTATTAGCTGCTGTTAAACATATTTGGTTTGGATATTACGAGCTGGTCTGCTAACACGACAACTTTAACAAAACGACAAACATCGGAAAAGTACGGGATTCGTATAACTACAATAACATTACAGTAAATTAACAATTTTGCTACTGTATGTCGACGATGATATTTGTTAAATAATATAGATAAGTGGTAGGCAAATAAAAGCTACGAGTAGTGCCGAAGGCCTTTACATGCATCTCTGTAGAGAAAACGAAAATGGTATACGTAAATATATTGATTAAAATGCAATTTATTTGTAAATCAGTCTAAAGTATGTTAGTAACGTATGTTATTTCAAATACTTACGTTTTCCATACCCTTAGAATACCTATACTATACAGTATATTTTTTACCTATATGTTTTCTTTTTTATAGCGTAGCGTGACGTTTTTAATGCACTGTGATAAATATTTTACCTGAAGGCTATATTCTGTGCTAAATAGCGTTGTCTGCTACTGTAGGAGCAACTTCATAATAGAACGATATTTTGTATAAGTACATTTAACTAAATTAGTATTAAATAAAAGATTACAAATGAAATACCAATACTAATCTAATAGCCAATTTTTTAATAGCATAAGTAAATAACACATTTAAAAAATTTTTAATTTCCAAATTCTTTTTCTTGAATGCATGAAAATTAATAACAGCATTTTACATTCTTTAAACATATTGTTAATTATTTGTATTTTTGATCTCTAATTGTTTTAATTAAAAGAAAAATCATAATGTCACGGATTACCTATTAAGAAAAAAATACTAATATTTCAAAATTAACGTTAAACTGTACTTACACTATGTTTGTACAATTAACATAAATAGACATTGGTTAATTATTATATCTATAACCACAATTAGAGTAGTCGGTTCTAGAGTTGCAATAATTTCATCCTAGATATTATTGGAATACCGAAATATGTTTGAATAAAATAATGTTTTGCTCCCCAAAGAATAATTTCCAAACATGAGCATACACACACAGATGTACACCCGAACACGAACAGCATGCACGTGTCAAAAATGAGTATTATTATTTATAATATTTAATATATGGCAGAGAGCTCCGCTCTGTTCAACGGTTGGACAAGAAGTATCTCGCCACCCAAAACCATCTTTTATATCTACAGGGCCGAATTCGAGTGAACAAGTCAGTGAGACCACGTGTTCTTACAATTTTATTACTTTTTATTTAAGTATCATGATAATAAATAATTATAAAATCAATTAAAATATAAATTAGTATTTTATATACATTACAAGAATAATTCATTACAAAAAGTGGTATAATACAATTATATAATACAGTTTAATATTTTGTTATATTTAAAGTAATTAGTCTAATTTTTATTAATAAATGTAGGTACAGGTTTTGACATAAGATGTTTAAGAAAATTGATATAATTTGAAATAAATATCTAACACACGCAGGCACGTACGCTCGAACGCGCACATGCACGCTAGTACGCACACACACACACGCACTCACGCACCAACACAAACACACACACACACGCAAACGCACACGCACACGCACACGCACACGCACATACACACATACCATTAAACTAAAAAACTGTGATAAAATTAGTTATTTTGATTTAGAACTAAACTATTAAATCGATTAGCTAATGAAGTGTTTTTTCTTTTACCTTATACTAAATTCCTAATTTACAAGACAGTGATAAAACGGTTTAATAAATTAAAATAATCTTGTAGGAGGTTTTAATTTTCATAAAAAAGAATTTACACATTTTGTAAAACCGTAAAATAAAATTTGTATCAACGGCTTCTGGAATTAATAAATTTCTCTAGTTAGGTATATTATATTTATTATAAGCATTATATAAAGTAGTATGGCTTAATTAAATATATGTGTGTATAGTTTGTGTGTCCATAACCATAGTTAACGACAAACTCGATAAACAACCGACACATATAACTTACCTATCCCAAATTATCATATAATACTTGATTTTTACATTTCAAACATTGGGTGCATTTATAGTAGATACCTAGTGGGTCAAGGCTGGGTTTATAATCATATATGTACAGTCGACATTATTTGATATTAAGCACGCGACTTTACTTACAGGAATTAAAATTTTTGACATGGTCAGTCTGTGTCGCAAATTGCAGCCATATTTTTTGGCCGTATAAATTAATTATTAAGTAACAAACATTTAAAATTTAAGACATTACTTTATGAAGTTTTTCTTCGAACTTTCTTCAAAGTATATGACACTTCAAGACTTTACCCTTTTTTAAGACCATCTTCCAAAATAGTAATACCATTATTGATGGTATAGATATTTTCATAATAAAATTAAATAGCAAAAATTTGATATTATTAGGTATATATTAACGTAGAATTAAAGTTATTTAACAAAACAAATCACTCGTAGGGACATAGAGTAGACAACCAGTTCACGAGTATGACAAATGAACTTACTTCTTATTGCATCCAATTAAATTTTATGGAGACCAATAACCTGTGCCGATTAGATACTAGCAGTGCCTAGTGCAATTAGTCAATATAGCAAATAATATTTACATAAAACTGAATGTCTGCACTTTTGCAGCCACTCTCGCCATCTTTTGTGTACATGGCGTGCGAACTATAACGTCACAGTATAGAATAATAGTTCTTACGTCACGTGCCTTACAGAATAAAACAGATGACGTCTTATAACTACTGGCATTAATATGCCCTGAGGTTTCTTTAATTACAATGTATTGTAATGACGTTCAAAATATTTCTACATAATTACCTAAATGTATGATTGACGGTTTTTATAACGAGTTTAAACCCCATTACGAGGTATTCTTAGAAATAATCAAGATTTGAATAATAGCCTATTAAAATGTCTTCTTATCTACGTTATTCGTGCATTTTGCATTTTGAATCATTGAAATGCACATTTTATAACAACCCATAAACATTAAAGATAAAATATAAAATTTCTAATAAGTAGGTAGGTCCTACCTCTCGTTTGGTCATTTTTACGGTTGTGTATGATTGACTCCCTATTTATAAAAAGGGTGCAAGGATCTCTCCGGTGGCCTCGAGACATGCATTAAAGCCACGCGCCGTCTATGCATAATAGCTAACTGCAATTCACTGCACTCCTGTAACTTTATAAGGCGACCGTGACCAGGCCTGAGCGACTGCATAGAGGTTATAATAAACATCATTTGTCAAACGTCGAACGTACGAAGGATAACAAATATATACGTGCGCACTGGCGAGACTGGTTAACAATTTTTTTTTTATTTTTAATATAATAAAATCCGGATAAATTGAAACAGTCTTATTTGGTTAGAAATATTTATCTACTGACGTTTTCACAATTTCCTCGTTATGTTATTGTATATACGTATCAATCTAATTTATTATTTAGGAGTTTTTAACTTTATGTAAGTTAATAGGATGAGGCCTTTACACAAAAATAAATTAAGTGGTAGTTTAAATATCAATTATAGCAAATACTAATTCTAATATGTAGCCTTTAACATGACTATACAAGGCATCAGCGCTATCTATCCCTTGAGATTTAGGATACTACCTGCCTCTCTTAGTACTTCAACTGAGCAAGTTATTACGAGTATTAGAGTCGATACTGATTTTATATTGACGAAACTGGAAAATAAATCTATGCCACGTATACTTATTAACACAATAAATGAAATGAATATTTATAGTATTGTTTGACTTTAACATAAAAAGTCATTTATAAAAATATTGTTACCCTTAGGAATCATAAGAGAACTAGCTACTAGGTAATGTAAAAGTTTCATATTTAATGAACTTGTTGCTTAGGTGCATGTAGCAAACTTTTTTTTATTCAAAGTGACGTGAGTCTGAGCTCCTGGTTTTTTTTTATTTTGGACTAAAAACAAGAAATCTTTATTTTGGCAAGTTCAAGAAACTTACATTTTGTATGGTGCCAACTAAAATTAGACAATATAGTGTTTTATTTTTAAATGTCCTCTACACCATTTTTTCCCGCTTTTAAATGCAATGTTAAATCTGTATTTACATACCTAATTAATCTATTTTAAATTTTACGTATTTATATATATTATATACCAAGCAACCTATTAAAAATACTTTAAATATTAAAATTTTTTTATTATACCTAATATTATAACTGATTATGACTATATGAATCTGAAACACGCGAAAAGAAGCTGTTAATATATTTTCACTACATTTGTTACTACTGGCACTTTAAATCGCCACTTTTTCGGCATCATTGTAATTATCTAAATTATATTCATATAAAAATGAAAGTAAGTTTATTGTTTGCATTGATTGTTACTTTTTAGCAATTAATGAATTGTTTAATAATCTAATGATAATCATTCGATGAAAACTGGAAATTATCGACTGTTACGTGAATAGCACAGCCTTGTAATTAAACCCATTTAATTGTTTATTAATTATGTGCTTAAATTGAATTAGTTCTACATAAATATTAATGTTATAGGTACTTGTCATAATTACTTGTGATTAACATTCTTCTTACCGTGAATGAATTGTGTATTTAATTTCCGTAGAGTTAAAATTCTACGTAATAACCTAGAAATTAATTTATCTATGGTAATAGATAGGTAAGTAGCTGATACTTCATATATTGGACAAATTAAATAAATATAATAATAAAATCAACCATTTATCCCTACAATGTCTTGAGTAAAATGAATATCTTTTTGTGTAAATTTTATAAAATAGTGATTTCAGTCGTAACAAAATGAAATCGATGAACTTTTAGTTATTATTTACAAAAGATGTAAGTATCATATATAATGTTTATGATACTGTTTATGTCTACATATGGCGATTATTTGTCTTAATCTTCGAGGGTGGATTTGATGAATATAAAATAAAAAATATGGGATATAAGGAATTAAACTTTACAACTGCAAAAATAATTATAAAAATTGAGAATTTATGCAGATTTTTTTATGCAACTTGAAATGGCAAACAAGCTGACGGCTCACCTGATCAAAAATCTAAGTGTTGCCGATAGATATGAGCAGTACGATGGACAAAACAGAGTATACTGTGTCGCCCATAAAACCTCATCATGCGTTGCCATTCCTAAAGACTAAGATGTTATGCCTTTGCACACTGTAATTCCATTGCGATATTTTACTCCTCAAACTGAAACAGCCACATAAATGACTGCTTTATGGCAGAAACACCAATGGGACAGAAGTACCCAAGCAGACGACTTTTATACAAAGTCTTTCTCTTGTAGCATGACAATATAATAAATATAATTAAATTCCTTTTGAAAGTTAACATCCCCATAACATTTATACCGCCCATATCATATACTCTACAAGAGTCTACAAGAGTGTCTAATAAGGTTTTATTTTATTAGACTAGTTTTTTGCTTGCTACTTCGTACATGTGGATTTCAGAAATAAGAAAATCAATTAAATAGACCACTAGATGGCGTATCAAGATGAAAAAGATTAGATAATAAGTTAGACCGCTAGAAACTCAACTGCAAAACCACATCCAATTTGTTGTAATAATTTTTGCATGATGCCGGAACAAACATACAGACAAAATTTCAAGAAATATTAATTTGCATCTATTGGTCTTATTAAGGTCTGGTCTTATCTGTTTTAAGTCTCATATATTTTTTCTTAAATATCTCTCACGTACAGATATCGTCTACTTACAATTTTAATATATTAGTAAGATTTCACTAACTTATCCATAGGACTGAAAAACAATAAAAAGGCGTTCTGATATATGGTAAATAGCGTTCTATAGAAGTAGCTGAATAAATTGTTAGAAAATACGTACTAGTAAATATAAAATACTGTGTTGTACCGATTTACTTGCCTACTTAGACTTTTACGATCAATTCCCAAATAATTTGTAATGCATTAAAAATATTGTAAGTCCATGACTGTTTTAGTAAAAAATGAAAGCTTCCTGCATTCCTTTTTTTACGATCGAACTTCGGACCCGAGATCGACATTATTGACATTTGTGTGTGATCTACTTGTGTAGAAGTTTCATAGGAGTGATATTGAGATCAAAGTTGTTACACTAAATATATATTTATATGTCAAAGTGACTGTATAAACTTTTACAGATACAGGTTGGAGTATATTTTATAATAAATATTTCTAATTGTTTCGATATTTTAAATTAATTACAGGCACAAACTATTCTGTAAAGATGAGAAGAAAAATCTTAAGGTTTCATTTTTGTAGTTTTTAATCTATATATAAGTAATTTTGTACTTTTAAATTGAATATAGTATATATATATATATATATATATATATATATATATATATATATATATATATATATATATATATATATATATATATATATATATATATATATATATATATATATATATATATAGTATAGAATATAGTAGAAAATATGATTTTATTAATTGTATGCCACGAGTATATTATCCGTTTTTTTACATACACTAAAAATTTTAAAATTAACTACATTACTCATTTTTTGGAATGAATAAGTTTTTGTTTTAATTGAATACAACATATTCGTCATCAATATTATAGTCTGGAACAATACTGTAACGTCACGTTGGACTACATTGTCATACATACTACATTCCTGTGCGTCACGCACAAAGGACACTTGTTCTAGACACTCAAATGCGTTACATTTATTTTCAAATTTAAGCTTTAAACGTTTGTTTAGAATTCATATTTCAACTAGATTTAGAAGTAGCGATGTGTAAATAGTAATGTTATAAATAGAAATGCTTATTATATTTATATGTGCAAAGTAAATGTAAGAAGATATAGAGCAATAAATCAATCAATTTCAATTCGTGATTATTATATAGAAATATTATTTACATAGAAAAGGGGTTTAAGAAAATTTTTAATCGTGAACACTTGCCACCAGTGATCAATAAAGTAACCGTACTTAATCTAGATAAACAGAGGGAGAAGGAGTTGTTAGTAATGACTAATAGGACTAACAGTTCCATTGCTAGCAATGTCAATTTTATCTTCCTGTAACCAACTTCTGGAAATCATCGTGTTTAATTCCAGATATATTCATCATGACCTGCCTTGTCATTCTTATCTCTCATCCCTCACTGGTGTCCCGTTAGCGCAGGCGGGGTTACCATTTCATGATCATCTACTAAAAAATAAACCCAGATAGATAGATAGATGTAAATATATATATTCAAATTTATTATTTTTTAAACTTTACCTAGTATTACTCCCATTACTATTTTCTTTAAATAAAATTATCATAAATACAAAATTCAGTACTTAGTTAAACAATTACTTATTTTCAAGTATTTATATAAAAAAATCACAAAAATAATCTTTTAAGGTTAAACTTTTATAACGGGAGGTATAATTATGCAGTTAATATATTAATACAAACCCATATTTATATAATCTACTTTATTGATTAGTAAACACTGTACGATTTTACGAAATATAATAATAGTTTTCTAAATTTAAAACACGAGATTATGTACAATAAATAGTGCAGTAAAATGTAACGTAGTAAATCGTTATCTTGCTGGTGACACCTAATGCTTAATGAAGACAACGAGCTACTTTTGTAGTGTCAAAGCTATCAATGTATTTTGTGAAAAATAGAAGCGCAAGGGAAACTCATGAGGCAGTGCGGGCGGCGTCATGCCGCCGCTACGTCACGAGAAAGCCGAGGTCTCTATATAAGAGTGCGTGACCCTCCCACTAGCACCATTCGCAGGCTAGCATCAGTCGCATACACACGATCGTTGCTCGTTTCCCGCGTTCTATATCGTTATCGCTCATTAGTGTTCGCGTATTCGTCGCACGCACTCGTACGCTATGACCGTCACCAGCAAGATGAACAGTGTTTCCCGCCAGTCCGTGGTGAGCCGCCTTGGCCCTGGCGGGCTACTCTATTCTGCCAATAAAATATTAGCGGTACGTTATCATATTGTGCACAGAGTTTGAAAACAAGTGACAATTTTGTCCAGTGATTCATTGTGTTGAAATGTGGTGTTTAAACGTGATATTTTCGTTGTCCTCAGGTCGCTGTGCCAACCAAAGAAGAAGAACGCTGGCGTGGCAAGGATGAGGGTGTGCTTTTGTTTAAACGTTGGAGACGCGCCCCTGCATCTGCGGAGCCCGCTCCCGTACCTGCCGCCGCACCCTCAGCACCAGCGACAGCACAACCCTCGGAGTTACTCAAGTTCCTAGCTATTGTAAGTTGATTATTTTTATTATCCTCTTCTTGGTAACTTTAATGTCCACAAAGGACTTAAAAAATTAAATCTATACAAATCAAGTACAAATTTCAATATCATTCAATATAATATAATTTATTTATTATTTCCTCAACTTTAATATACATTCTAAACAACTTTCCTAGTCTATTAGTGACGAAAATTATTCTATATTAGTTTTTTTTTTGTTGTGTCTTAGCCACAGTCTTATATTTGACATTGTTTCTTTAGCGACATTTTTTTTTGTTTCAGAATGCACTGGAGTTATCAGCTCCTGCTTCAGACGCTCTGTTAAAGTCCCGCTCGTCTGAATGGTTCCAGTTGTCTGGTCATCCCGGATCCCTCGCACCTGCAGGCCCGGGGACCGTATGGAAGCGGCGCGCGGCTGGGGATCATCCCGCCCATAATCCTGAACGTGACGCTTATGAAGCCCTTGCGGCATGTCCTCACATGCGATCAGCTATACCACGATATTACCGTGAACTCGAGTATTCGGGGGAACGGTTCATCGAACTCCAAGATTTATTGCACGGATTCCGTGATCCTCATGTTATGGACATTAAAATGGGTACGCGCACCTTTCTCGAAGATGAAGTAAGCAACGCTCGTGCACGTACTGATCTTTACGAGAAGATGGTTCGTTTGGATCCCAATGCTCCCACCGAAGCTGAGCACGTATCACGTGCTGTAACTAAATTGCGATATATGCAGTTCCGTGAACAACGCTCGTCGTCTGCTCAACAAGGTTTCCGCATTGAAGCCGTAAAGCTTCCCGGTCAGCCGCCTCTTACTGATCTTCAGAAAGTGCGTGAGCCTCAACAACTGACAGCAACAGTGGCAAGATTTTTAGGAAACGATGAACACGCACGTAAGGCCATCGCCACACGACTTCGTGAAATAAGAGAACTATTTGAACAGTCTGAATACTTTAAAACTCATGAAATCGTTGGAAGTAGCATTTTCATCATCTATGATGATGAACGAGTTGGAGCTTGGCTTATCGACTTTGCTAAGACAAGACGTGTACCGGAAGGAACTCAGGTGGACCACCGTTCACCTTGGAAACAAGGAAATCACGAGGAAGGCTTCCTCTTTGGTTTAGATAGATTGATAAATACAATAGAGACTGCGAAGTTACCACAGAGTGATGAAGCTTCAAAAGAACCAGACGTATCACGTTGAGCACTAGGCGAGAGGACCCTGGACTCGCCCTGAGGTCATTGTCACCGTTCGCTTGGCCCTTGTGCCTTAGTACTGCCCCTTTGCGCTCCCAGATCGACGCACGGAGATGTACTCAAAAATTGCATATTTGTGATGTTTATATGGAAGAGAAATGCGATGGTTCGCTTTTAATTTTGATCTAGTCCTTAATTATAAAATATCTTATTTTTATATGGGCGTATTTATTTATATTACCTAATTATACCTTTTTACGATTACCAAATACTATAAATAGATAGTTATAAAGCAAATTATAATACAAAAAGAATATCTAATACACAATTTAAATAAACAAAGGACTAAATTCTGTAAAAATAAATAAGTCTTATTATATGTAAATATTTTTTTAGGCAACTTAGAATCGTAAACAAGCTGACGGTCTACCTGATGGAGGTAACCGTCATCTATAGACATGAGTATCATGGTCATAACAGATTATACTGTTTCGCCCATGATACCCCATGATAATAATATTATGATGTTTATACAATAACTATCATAACATTATTGAATAAATATAACAAGTAAAAATCTACTAGGTATTATCATTAAACACACTCTTCATGCAGATATAAAAAAATCCTTTGAAAAGAATGAAAAGCCTTATATTTTGTTAATTATTATTAGCATCCTTCATGCCAAATTACTAAAGAGCAGAAACCTTTGTAATAATAACAAAATAATTATTTTTACTTGGGAAAGTACTAGGCACATGTTATAGTTACACAATACTTAGGCATTTAAAACATTTTTTTTAAATGGATGGTATTAAAATCATAACCTCGTCTGCCTTAACGATATATGCTGGCGAGATACTAGTGAAGGATAGTTTTAAGTGAGGATGAAAACGCTGGTCATAACTGACCTAACTAGATAAGGGCTAACGCCCATTATGAGGAGGAAAAAGGGATTGTTAGTAATGGGGTCTAATCGATCCATTGCTAGCAATACACCGGTCAATGACAGGGCGTCAGTAGAAGATAAAATTATGAGGATCGATGATCGATAGGTAACTCCTTATGTCTATCGATAAACAATAGCGGTGCATCATTCAGGGTTATTGGAGAATAAAAGCAAATTACTGGGTTCATCATAATCAATTTATAAAAAATGGGTGATATAGGAACTACGCTCCAGTAAAGGATCGTATCAAATTCTATGTAGATAATTTGGAGTATAGTAGACCTGTCAGTGGCGTAACTTTACCATTTGTAGTTCGTAGTAAATTCTTTGGGATGGGGCCCTCCTTTTACATAAAAAAGTTTGATATTGTAGTTTCATTTTTATGTATCACTAAGAAAATATTCGTACTTATCAACACTATCACAATTAACGTGTCTATTTCTGGTATTATTTGAAAATGACTTGTTAATTTATTTATATAATTCGTGTATGTTTATGTGTTAATACTTTAATAACTCTTGAATTGATTAATATATATTTTTTTTTAAATATGCAGTAAATAATAGATTCTTCCCATGCTCACGCTCATCTGAATTTGGCCCTATAAATTTTGTTATTGTTACACCATTGACCCCAGTAATATTTTCTTTTTATAGTTGGGAAAGGTTTCAGTAAGAAATTTGCCCTGGGTAAGATTACACAGTTCATCTTTACTTGAATAAGCAAGTAAAGATGAATTGTGTACATTATAATATAGTATTGTGTAAACTAACGACATCTGCTGGTAATTTTATTAATTAGCGTAAACGTTGAATAAATAACTATTGGTCTAAAATAATAACACCATCTATTGATGAAGCAACTTACTAATAGGCATTCTCTCAGAATAAGTGAGATATGTAGCAAGTTTATAGTTTCCTTCTCAATCCTACGTGTATATTCCATAATGATTAATTAAGGCATAAAGACGTTACAAGATAACAAATAAAATCACTTACATATTTATAATATTAGGATTTTTATGAACTTTTGTAAATTTTATGTCATAAATCTCAGATAGAGGGGGGAATGGGATTGTTAGTAATGGGGGTCTAACTGACCTATTGCTAGCAATACAGGTGTATTATCAGGTCGAGATCCACGCGGTTCCCCCTGGAAACCATCGTGATTAATTCTAGTGAATTCGTTACGATGGGCTAACCGACCTGTTTTCATCGTCACTTATCAACCCTCACTAGGGCCCCGCCAGCGTACACTGGTAGCGCAGGCAGGTTACCATTCCATTATCATCCATTGAAAAAATCTCACAAAAAAAAATACAATAACAGTAATAAAATTTACATTTTGCTATATACTCTGTAAACAAAAAAAAAAAAAAAAAATTCTCATTAATCAATCCTGTTGTTGTGAAGATTCATTTCATTCATTCATTAGTTTATTATAGCATGAGAAAAAAGGTATACCTTACACATATAAGGATAGAGTCGAATCAGAATTTATTTATGGAGCCCTTATAGTCCCAGTTATTAACAAACCCTCTATTAAGCTAAATATTCCAATATCTATTTAAAATATCTGTAAAATATAACTAGTATTTAAAAAAAAATATTCAGGACACATTTTAAAGTTACGCTTGAAAATAAGTTGTAACAGACAACTGAAAATAAAACATTTATAAGTACTTACATAATTATATTAACATATACTAAACAATAATTACACACAAAATCATATCAAAAACTAAGGATACATTGGTCGTTATAAAATAATTCTAATTTAATAGAAAGTTAAAATTTATTTATAACTAAATAACCCTAACATCTATTCGCTCTGTCAGTAGATTGTTTTTAAGTTTCATTTTACACTTCCTTGGTGTATTTCTAATGGAACATAATAAAATATATGAAAGTACATAAATCTATTGAAAGTTAGATATTGATCAATAAGATAATACAAGTGTGATTTTAAATGATAAAATCACACATTATAGTTTTATAGCAATGTCATTTAAAATTAAAATCCAACAAATTAATTATAATGAGTCAACCATTGTCAAATTTTTCTTTGCTTTTATTGTTCGGCAACTATTTACCTTAGTAGCAAAGCGTAAGGAGTTTAGAGTTTCATTAAAGCATTCATCAAATTGATTGATATTGACCAACATGAGAGTTTTGGAATTTCCTCCAAGACTAGGCATCAATAAATGGGTAAGTTTTGAGTTTCTGTATGGTATATGAGATTGATTTGTCTGCAAAGATAATATAACCTTAGATAACTCTGACAGGGACCTGTTAATATGTTTAGTTTCATCCATTCTCTGTGAGGTTTTTCCACTTTCAGATCCTGCCAGATCGACTAAATTTAATTGACTGGTAAACTTTTCTTTGCGCTTCTCATTGATGGCAGAGATCTTAATTTGTGCAACTGAATGTGATCGAGAACTTCTTTCATTGTTAAGTGTAGCTGCAGTTTGTCTGTTACGTTGAGCAAATATCATCAGTCTGATAAAATCATGTGAGCTCTTAACTTCTTCTTCTTTCAAGTTTGAGACATACACGTCAATACCTTTAGAATTTACCATTTTAATGTCATGGCTTTCTTGGTCCTTGCTTGAATTCAATAAATCGTAAATTATTTCATTATATATTTCCAAAAAGGATGCCTTAATTTGCAATTCCCATCCCATCTTTTTTAAATCTTCCATACATGTGAAAATCATATTAAATGCTCGTGGGATTATGCCATATTGCTCTGTACCACATCCACCTTCCATAGTGTAAGTTTTGCCAGATCCGGTCTGACCATAAGCAAAAATACAGACATTATAGCCATCTAATGCAGACTGAACCATTGATGAAACCTCAGCAAAAACATCTTCTTGAGTTGCATGAGGTGTGAATATTCCATCAAATGTAAAAGCATGCTGTGATTTTCCTTTTCTTGCTGAACTAAAATTCAATTCAACTTTTTCAACTTCTATGGAGCATGCATCAAGAACATTAAGATTAAACAATGGTTTTGTAGATTCTGATTCTAAAGGTGGTCTAACTCTGCAATAAACTCGAATATTTCCTTTCAAGTCTTGTATAGTATTCCTCAAATCTCTTTGTTCTTTATACATTGTAGCCAAAATATTCTGTAAGCTTTCTGCATCTGATTTATATTTCATAATTGCTTGTTGAGCTTCTTTAAAGTCAAGTTGTAATTTATCATATTCAACAGATACTTTTTTCAGATGCTCAGAGAGAACCTGTAATGCTTCTGCTTCTTCTTTAAGACTTTGATGTCGCCTGGTCACATCATTAAATTCTGCCTGTAGAATCTCTAACTCTGTCGTTTTTTTCTTTAAGCCATTTGTAACTTCTTCTAACAGTCGAGTCTTACGGTGTAAATCTTCATTTTCATGTTTCTGAATATCAAAATCTATTTTCATCCTTTCAAATTCAGCTGTTTTTTCTCTTAAATCATTAAGAGTATTCAATAACTTTTCCTTAAATATGTCTCTTTCATTAGAGCAACTCTGTGCTGTTTCCTTAACTTTTTCATACTCATCAGATACCTCCTCATGTTTACCTTTTAAGTCTGTATGTTCACTTTTAATTGTTTTAAATTTTTCTAATAACTCATTATATCTTGCTTTGTAGTCATATGGTGGTATTTTACGAGCAACAGTAGATGGTTTCTTCTCAATTTTTAATATCTTTGAAGGCACTGTAGTTGGTGGTGGTTCAGTTGCTGCTTTTCTGAGACGTGAGCCAGATGTTGATATAACTGGTCCATTGCGGATCGGTTTAGTGTGATTCAGGATCAAGGCTTTTTTATCTGCATCACTCAAGCCATTAGCAATTGTTCTAGTTAGTGGGCGACTGTTAATTAAACCAGGCTTATTCTCTTTAGCAGTGGATGTTGGAAGTTTTGGTATTCTGGACATCTGAAAACAGAATATATGAACATCTTGAGAACTTTCAGAATATAATTAGTGACATTTACTGATATTATAAACATTAACAAAGATAATCATAGATTTTTTTTCTTATTCACTCTTATGTGTCTAAATGAAGTTAAATTGTGTAATTTTATTTCTTTCAGCCACAACAATTATAAAAACATTTATCATTATTATGTTAAAAGTATATGAAAAATTTAAATTTACAGACCTTGTGGTGTTTGTTTATATTCTCCAGCTGTAGATGTACACACAGTACAGCATAAAGTTTCTGTAATATAGAAAAAAAAAATTATGGTTAACAAAGAACTAAAGTAAGAATATATTAGCTTACAAGTACAAATCTGCAAATTCACTTTTAGGAAACTACTGTAGGAACAAAAACAATAATTTTGATTTGCATTACTTTAAATAAAAATCATTTACTGAATATAAGTGCATCATTTCAGAACAACTATACATGTGTTTGTAATTGTCAGGACAAGATATGTACAAAAGAAAAAGTATGAATAATTGTACAGAAAATTAAAAAAATTTGGGTTAAAATACACAATATAAAATATGAGATTTCTTCTGAGAGGCACTATTATAGAGGCACATTATTTTTAATATAAATTGAAATCTTTAATTTTTGGGGACGAATTACAGCATTAACTGAACGAACACACAAGTGACTGTGGTAAGATCACTATAAAATTTTAAATCTCTTATATCAGCACTTTTGGCTAAGTTTGATTAATAATATTATTGTTTTAGATCAATTTTTTAATATTAGACCTTAGGTTTTATAGTCCCTAAGGGTAATTACTGACCAAGTTTCCATAATACTTTTTCATTTAAGATCTACTGAAACTTCAGATCATAACAATTTATAGAAGTTCTTCCATAAATCTTTTCAATGTTACAATAGTTATACGCTTAAATTGATGAAAAATATAATGTAAATCGAAATCATTACGAGAGACAAGAAGCCTATACTTACGAAAGGGCGTTACTAGTAAATTTAACCGTTGTATTTTTTTTCTCGGTTGGATTTCAAGTTTTTTATTTAAAATTATAGCTATTAAATGCACTTTTTACGAATGGTATTAATACTTTAAATAATGAATTCCGCAGATTTGATGTAAGCTGACAAATGGATACTTTATTGGATAATTTCAATGAGTTTCACTCTATTCAAAATATTGTAATAAATTGGAAAAATCTGCCATAAGATATGCTATCAATAATTACCAATATTAATACAATTTCACATAAACAAAATTTCACTTAAAAAACACTAAGACTGTTTAATAATATAATATATAGAATACTAATAATTAATTATTTAGAAATTAATACACAAACGACAAAAAAGTTAGTGAAATGAATCGAAACAAACGGACATTTTATAATTCAAAATTCAAATTTGACAGGACGCTCTACGTTATTACTTTTTAAAGCAATTTTTTACGGATGTAGATTATAATACTTTGCTCTAAAAATTATTATATGGAAATATAGATTAAATATAATATCTATTATCTATTTCTAAATATGGAAGCCACAGACTAAAATTTTGGAAATTAATGTTCTTAGTGGTGGAAGCTTAGTTAATTCCTCTGTAGCTTAGGTTAAAACTTAAGAACAAGGAATTACATACATGGAATCATAAAATAAAAACTGGAAATCATATGGTCGCTCCTTTGTTCTTACCCAAATATAATTAGTAAAAAGAGGACGAAAGATATACCACCACTTGGTATTTTTTTCAGTTCATAGCAAGTTAATGTATAAAATTGTTATACGGCTGTATAACCCTACCAAATTCAGATAAAATCTGCTTGCTTGCTACATAAACTGTGTCGAATATATAATCTAGTAATTTAAAATTTGTTATTGACATATCCAACATTTTCTATACACTACCCTGCTATGAATTGAGAAAAATAATAACTGATGGTGTATCTTTTGTCCTCTTTCTACTAATTATATTTGCATAAAAAGAAAGGAAGCAACCATATCATTTAGTTTTTATTTTATCATTTCTTTTATGTAATTCGTTGTCCTTAGTTAAAAATTAAAGTTTAATTAAATAAAAAAAAGCCATGGACCCAGAGACCACAGGTGAGTGTTTCTATTTTTTGTAACAACAATTAAGTGAAAACACTTTGACAACGACTATTAAATTGTCAAACAGAAGCCTGGAACAAGGAAGGATTTATTTAAAAAAATTAGAAATTTGAGATAGATAAAAAATATTATTATTAGAATATAATTAAATTTAATTAAATGGTTGGAGATTAATTATAAGTATAGGGGTGGCCTATTTTCTGCCAGAACCACAAGATCATTTAGATTGATTAGTTAATTAATTTTAAAATATTTATCAAGAAAATAAAATATCGATGTTAATTTCGATTGTGATATTCGATTATGTACTCGCATTTAACATCTTATTTACTCTGTCTTTTGCTAAGTATCTCTGTTGATCTGTGGTTCCAATCAAATCTAAGTGTTATGTCCTACGTCTAGTGTGATCTAAAAAAAATATTATAGATGGCCGTTTTCATAGCCGTCTCATTGTACTTTGTGTGATCTTGCGACTAGAAATTTATGTGAATTTTATCGTTTTTGCATTACATTGAAGTTAAAAAGTGTTTCTTCTCAGTAAACGTTTTGTATTTGATAATACTGACAATTATATATTCTATTTTACTCCATTGATAACATAAATAAACAGAATTAATAACCTGTTTACCACCATTGACGGATGTCCTTGCACATTTTGCAATAGACGAAGTGGCGGTAAATTCGATATTTGAAATCTTGTAGTTTATAATGTAGATATTCTTTAATTTAATCTTACGCAATGGGTAGTCCGGAAGAAAGTCAGTTAGCTTGTGACAATAAAAGTGAAGTAGAGACGGTAGAAAATGAAACAGGTGGTGAAATTTCTGAGAATGAGGTGGCCGATTCGTCAGCTTCCTCATTGAATATATCAGCTTGTCAGGATGCTAATATTTCCAAGGAAGATGGCAGTGGTGCTGGTAGTACAAAAAAGGTGAAAAAGAAATCACGACATGGAAAGAAGAGTCATGTGCCACCTAAGGATAATGCTGATCGAAGTACTGTGCGCAGGGTCCATTACACAGCCACTAAATTTAAACAAGCCAGAAAAAGAGCCCAAACTTTTCCGAGTATTTCAAAATTTTTTCTGCCTCATAAAAGGCCACGTAAGGATGCTTTTATACCACCAACAAAATTTCTTCTTGGAGGGAATATCTCAGATCCATTGAATCTAAATAGCTTACAAGATGAAGATATCAATCGAGCCATGAATGCTGTGACTCCAGAGTCATCCCCACTACCTACACCTCCTAGGCACAAAGCTAAAATTGATGTCATTATTCCTCCTAATATTCGAGACCCTCTTAATTTAATGGAGCCGGTGGATAATGAGGAATATGAAAAGCGGTTAGAAATGCAACAGCGGAAACCGCGCAAAAAAGCTAGGATTAGGAGACGTACAACTGACCATGTGTCTCCTTCTAAAGAGGCACCTGTAGAAAAAGTTGAAGGTATTAAGGAACCTCTTCCTCCTGAGGCATCAACATCAAAATCACGGAAAAGGTCATGTAGTGATAGTGATAATTCATCACAGAAAGTCAAGGATAGTAAGAAGTTGCGCCGTATGGATTCATTAGATAAAATTGTGAGTCCAGTGGTACCTCAGCCTGGTGCATGGATGAGAGCAAGACCCCAGCCACGTGCAGTTCCTCCTGAAAGACCAGTATCTCCACATCGTACTAAATTAAAAAGCATATCAGAAGGAGAAAGGAAGTTGCCCACATTTCATCCAAAAAATTCACGCTATCAGTATGGAAATTATGATAGGTAAATATATTTATTGCTTTCTGTTATTTATTGAAATACATGTAGATTAACTGTCATATAGATTTTTCTCAACACATTGTGGTATCATGGGCAAAACAGTATACTCTGTTATGTCTATGGTACTGTTCATGTTTATAGGTGACAGTTAGCACTTTCCTCAGCTTGCATGCCATTCTAAGTTACATAAAAAAAAGATCAAAACTACTATATGCTACTCTGGTAGTTTGGTATAGCAAAGTAATCAAATTAAGTATTTTTTTATTATAGCAAAGCCAATTGGAGTTTTCCTGTGTCTGTTTAAATAACTAGTTTAATCATTTGTATTTAGTAATTCAGACCATTAAACTGTTTACAATTATTATGCACATTATAAATATTATTATTATGATCGCAATATGTGGCAATTAGCTTGTATGCTTGAAACAGTTATGAAAGTAGATAATGTAAGAAATTTGTGTAAGTGTTAGAGGAGACATAGTCTATTCTCTTAGTCTACACTGCAAGTGATCTGGTATATGTATAATGATTTACTATTGGATGATTATTAGTTTGATTCCTGCACAGCACACTTGTATTAGTTTGTGCTTTTTATATGTATTTAAAAAATATTTATAAATATGTTTCTACTGTTACATATATTATTACTAGATTTTATCCATGAGTTTGTCCATGTGACTAGGATATGTTTACTGACTGGGATAAAAATAAGCCTATATTCTTTTCCATACTATATATTATGTGTAAATCAAATTTCATAGTGATTTGTAAAGCTATTAGGGTCCTGTGAGGGTAACAAACAAACAAAAAAACTCACTTTTACATTTATATAATAATACTAGTAGGGATGCATTTAAAAAATATTAAATATATTTTTTAGGTATGTGTTGGTTTTCTAGTAACCATTTTTTGTTTGTTTGGGATTAGGCTATTTGATGTGGAATGTTCAGGGTAATTATTTATTTATTACCATTTTTACCTTGCAATTTCAACCTCGTGAGTGAGTTATCTTCACTGACTGGAATGAAAAGTAGTAAACTATGTTTTTCTCCTTCCTATATAATTTTTTATACCACAAAGGTGGTAAACAGCCTATCTGATGGTAAACAGTCACTGTAGCTTGTTGATGTCTATAACACTAGTGTCACATGTTATATAGTAACCTGTTAAAGTGTTAAGAAGTAACAAACTCAGTTTCACATATTTTTATAATATTTATGAAATACATATGATTATTAATGAAATTGTATATATCATTTCAGGTATTACGGCTACCGAAATTTAAATGCCATGATGGATGTCCGCCTGCAGGTGTTTGAGATGCATAAGCATTTATTTCAAAACAAAGATGTACTGGACATTGGGTGTAATGTTGGTCATATCTCTACTGCTGTAGCACGCACACTTGGCGCTCGATCTGTCATTGGTATAGATATAGACCCTGTGCTCATTGGTAAGTTGAAATTAATAAAAAAATTAACACTAATTAAAAAAAAAGGAAACTATAGGCGTATTTATGGCTTGGGTGAGCTGTGCTCACACCAGAATCGTTTAGTGCCCACCTCAGGGTACAAGCAAAGCTTTTCAAGGATATGTTTGAGAGAACTTATGAACCCTTTCTAGGGGACAGCCACTGCTGGAAAATAATCTTAAATAAATGAACAGAACAAACAGAACTTGTGGGTTTAGAAGTATGAGAGATCTCAATCGGTAGTAGTTAAATATGTATTTAAAGCAATTTAAATGTTGAATAATTATTTCTTAAGTAAATGCAATAATTTTTCATTTTTATTTGATTACTATAGAATGCATGTATGCTATCGTAATTATTTCAATATATTACATAAATTTATGAAAATAAAATTACTAGTTATTGCACATAGTTCTGAAATTGTATTTGTTTCTTAAAATTTTATAAGGATGAACCTTAAAACAAATATTATATCTTTAGATATAGGACTAACTCTATTATTCATAAAAACACAAAACATTATATAAACCTCATTTAGTTGTGTTTTAATAAAGCATATGAAGGTATTTCTTAATAATTGCAATTTTATAATTATGGGTACATCCATCGAGAGTGAGTCACCACCTGCGCGCGGCGCATTTTTTGTGTGGGCACGCTGTATTATATTCGCTCGTAAACGCTGATAAATAGCTAAAATATTGTAAAAAAACGTTAATTGTAAATCACCCTTCCCGATGGAGGTATATTTCTAATAAATTTTGTATAATACTTTTGTGGGCGAAAGGACTGTATGCTGGTATGGAAACGCGGTGTTTTAGAAAAGAAAATATAATTATATAAAAAATATACAAAGCAAACCAACGGAGCAAAAAAACGAACGAAACAAAACTGAACTGACACAGATTTCAAATTATAAACAAACCATCTTTTTAATAAAATTAAAAAAGAAACTAAAAAAGTGTGTCGTGCACAACTTTTTTTCGTAGTAAAACATGAGTTTTATATATATAAAAGAAAAAAAGGAAAGCTATTAAGAAGGAAAACCAATAAAATAGACCATTTCTAGATGGCGTATAAAGATAAAACATCCATTAGATTTTAAGTTATACCTTCAGAAACAGCTGTGAAAACTGCCTCGCATTAATTATTATTATTACACATTAGCAATTGCTAGTCTTATTAAAATCTCTCGTACGAGTATTAGTTTTTCTTAAATGTCTTCTTAAATATTTTTCATGTAGTAAGATATTATATATATATTTCTATTTAACTTTCCAGGCAGAGCAAGAAAAAATCTTCAGTCTTTCATACCAGTTCCATTAGAACCAGTCAAGGAAGATGATAAGAAGATTGATATGGATGATGACAAAAAATCAGAGTGTGATAAGTGTAAAGAAGAGAAATGTGATGATTGCAACCTAGATCATAGCAAACAAGAGCAAGATAAAGGAGAAGATTCTAAGAAAATGGGACGAAAATTCAGGAGGCCAAGGAAAAATCGGAAGGCTATAAACAGACAAGAACCTGGGAAATGCTTCTTTCCTATGTCAATGTCGATGTTGTACGGGCCTCTCGGTGATCCAGCGGCGGACCTGTCACCACCCACTTTCCCATACAATGTTACATTCAAGCAGGTAGGTTTTAAACTTTTTTTACCATGTATCTACTTATATGTTCAGCTTTGTTACGAAAATCGGAATCGAAGACGATCTATGAATGAATGAATGAGTATACTTTATTAGCATTATACAATATCAGGAATAAGCAAGTCAATGTAATTGTATATATGCGTATGTGTGTGTATGTATGTATGTCTATATATAAAAATATAGATTTAGTATATAGAAGCTGGATATAACTTCATAATTATTTATAAAGCTGTATGTACAAGAGCGCCGAGCTGCAGACAAACTGCAAAGCAGTTTCCCGCCACGAAGAATATGTACTGTCTATGTAATTGTTTACTTGAAATAAATAAATAAAAATAATAAATGTAAACAATGTGATACAATTGTATAAGTACAGAAAGGTAGTCTTATTACTAAAATAAATCTTTTCAAGACTTCAAATCTATCTGATAGTTACTATCGCCTATAAACATGAACAGCGCCATGGGCATCAGTGTATACACTGTGACGTCTATTCATATTTATATATTTTATTGTGATTCATGGTTATAATTTTACGTCTAATTTGCTATACCATTCAAAATTAAAAACATGTTTAGCAAAAAAAGAAGGTAGTAATTAAGTTTCTGGCTCTTTTTCTTGGTTGAAAAGTGTTCTCTGACTTAGTTGATATGGTATTATCCTAGCCATTAGATTTATTTACACAAGTAAATAAGTAACATAATATTGAGTTCACAGATAACTATTTATGGCTCGATTGTGTTCTTTCTTCCGTTTATTAAAGGATGCAATTAAGATATAAATATAATTTTACAGGGCAACTACGTGCCACGCGAAGATGTAGCAGTGGGTTCTGGCGAGAGCCCGCAGTTTGATTTGATATTGTGCCTATCTACTACTAAGTGGTTGCACCTTAACTGGGGAGATGCTGGCCTCAAGCGCGCCTTCCGACGTATGTTCGCCGATCTGCGCCCCGGTGGAAAACTCGTGCTAGAAGCGCAGAATTGGGCTAGCTATAAGAAGAAAAAGCGTTTAACGGTAATATTACGTTTTTTATAACTTTTTTTTTATGGAACTTGAATTCACCTGATGGAAAGTGGTATAGTTGTGTATGTACACAAATAGCATTAAAAACCAAAAGTGTTATATATAAATGACTTGTAATATGCTCTAAGTTTATTACTTTAGAAATCAGTTCCTCTACTCTATTTAATTTTTACATGGAATATAGTATGGCAAATAAGCTGACGGCCCACCTGTCGGTGGTGGTAACTATCTTATGAATATATATCATATGAGGTTTCCTTTTTTACATTATTTTTAGTGATGCTGTATGAGAAGATAAAGGAAGGAACCTCAATACTAAAACAAATCATAATTGGTTTTGATGTGCAATTCTGTGCCAAAAATGTAATTTAGTATTAGTACAAGCAATGACTGAAAAGAATAACTTAAACAGACCTCAGAAATTTTTCATTCATTTATTATTAAATTGTTCAGCAAAATCTCGAAATTGTTTGTGGTATATTTTTAAATTAAATATTTCTAATATTTAATAGATAAGATCTTTATAACAATTTATAATAACTTATTTCTTGTCTTCACTTCCTACATATACTAAAATTGGAATTTATTCTTTTACAGCCTACAATTTACGAAAACTTCAATGCCATAGAATTGTTCCCGAATAAGTTCCGCGAGTACTTGCTGTCACCGGAAGTAGGATTCAGCAAGTGCTGTATACTGGGTGTGCCGCAGCACGCCAGCAAGGGCTTCCGACGTCCTATACAACTGTACATTAAGGGAGACTTCACGCCCAGCAAGGCACGGTGGTCAGATGCGTATGCACCATCCTCCCACCACCGGCAGGAGGCCGAGTCCCCGCGGCGGACTGTGTACGCTCCAATGGCGTCGGCGTACCGTCCTAGTGACGATGCACCCTCTTGTGGTGCAGCCACGCCTTACTCGCCTAACTTGGACTGTTGTGCTGACGATTCCCCATTCTACAATCCAAGAAGTGATTCCTATGCGCCGTCGTATCAACCGCCGCGGCCGACGGTATACGCGACGCTACCATCGCCTTTGGGGAGTGCATCGCCAGCGGCTTCCCCCGCCGCCTCCCCCGCACCTCACGCATCCCCCGCGCCGGACCCTATGTCGGCTCGCGGTTTTCCTGAGCCCCAGCGTCCGTACGATGATTGAGAGCCGCCAAGCGGTCCTTCTGTAGGCGAATTTACAAAAACTATATTATTTGAGCCATGGTTTAGATTTAGATGAGCTTTTGTCCATGTAAATCTTTTGATAGTATTTAATCTATTTATAGTAAAGAATTTTATTGAAATAGCAACTAAACTTTGTTGGTTAAAACCAATCTCGGTTCACTTAGTTCATTTATTACATCTACTGGGTGAGTTTTACAGTATTCCAATACGTTCACGCATTCTTTTTTTTTTACAAAGATATTTTAAAAAAGAACTACGTGCATTTATTGAAGCTATTCTCTTTCAGTATTTTTTTATTGACTTGGCTGAAATTAAAATTACTAGACAGTTTTATAAAATTTTTAGTTTCTTCCAAACCCATTGTTGACATGTAGCTCGATAGATTTTTTAAAATCATATGTAGTAGAATATATTAAAATAAATAAAATTATAAATTTTTGACGCATGATTATTCTAAAGGCCGGATGAATATTTGTGTAGTCAAATGAATGCCAATGCAAATTAGTTATTATAGGTGCTATACTTTATGCTTGTTAAGTACTGTATTGAGTATGCATGTTTACAATATAATTGTTTGTTTTTTATAAGAATACAATTTATATATATAAATATATATTATAATGAACCCAGCATGATTTAAAGTTCTTCTTGTTTAACTGTTCAAATTGCGATGTAAATGATTATGAATTTAATGTTTCTTGAATTAGTTTAAGAGCGTTCACAACTTGCTTGCGAAGTGTAGCTACGTCGCTTTTATTTATTTATTTATTTTTTATTGCACAATAAAACTTTGTACAAGTGGCGAGCATAATGCCATATGGCATTCTCTATCAGCTAACCATTAGGTAAAAACAGAAAGCGTATGAAGGGCAGATATGGTGAAAACTATCTGTTAATAAAAACAATTTTACAAGCGAACTCTAAAACTAATCATGCAGTAATATTTTTATAAAGTTGCCACTGAAAACTTAAATTTTGATTTATATGCGCTGTTTAAATAATTAATCTGAAGTATTGAAAAATGTTCAATTCTTTTTGAAAAGTAAAATAAATACGACGTTGCCATATTTCGTTAAGCTAAAGTATAAACGCTATTACTGTTTCTTCATAAATCGAAGAAAAGTACAAATCTCTGTGAAATAACAATGGCCTCATTTAATTAGAAGGCTTCGGTTGGCGTCTTGTTCTCTTAAATTCATATTTTTAGAATTACTTGGCTTCACTCGTCCTTCCAGTATTTTTCTGGTCTCTATAGTAATGTACTGGAACTAGTTCATTTTGATTGTATACAGTATAAAGCTAATTTGACTAGGGTTTTTTTACAAACTGAGTGAAAATTGATATTAACTAAATAAGACTAGCATTTGTATTATAGTTAATTATCTGTCCTATACCATGTTTTTTCATTCAAATTTTTTACTAAACTAGATATTGATAAGCAAAGATTTACATGAAACAAAGCTCATTTATTACAGAGTAACTCATGACTGAAGTAGTAGCTTTTGTAATTACGCCTCTCATCATGGACCACTGTTGGAATGAGTGGACGTGCCTTTAGCATTTACGATGCACGTATGTTGATACGACTATTTGATGGTGTTCTATAAAGTTGGAGTTCGTTATACTTGGCTGGTCGGGAATAGGCGAACGCCACCTTTTAAAAATAAATTAAACCTGTGATCTAGATAGCGTCGGATCTATGTACGTGCCTTTTTAATATGTGTTGGTGTTAAATGGTTTCACCACTTTCGTTGGTAGGGCGGGTATCACTTCAGTATAAGCGTGGATCATGAAATGGTCACAGTGATTCCCGATTTAAAGCACGTCTCGTCATTTCTGAGTTCCATGTCTCCCGCCTTTTTTTTAATGTAAATATTGGTTTAGAACCATAGGATTATGTTTCTTATAGGCTGAATGTATTTTATAATATTATACTCGCCCATTAATCTAATTTTGTGTTTTTTATTTACCCCTTTATTATATTCTAGTAGACGTAATGTACAAATAGTATTTTTTGTAAGAAAGTTCAGGAAATACGTAGGTAGGTAGGTAGGTATAGTGATACAGGTAAGGAAAAGACGGTGATTTTATCATAAATTTCATACGATTCGAGGTATTTATTGCGTTACACAGTTTTTTTCTTAATTCTTGGAAAGGAAATTGACTAATAATAGTAATAGGTAGATGTGTTAGCTTATATACAAAATATTATTAAAAATATTCATCGAAGGTACTTCAATACGAATTGGCATAATAATTGTATTTGTTCATAGCAAAACTACTATACCATATATTACTACCAATACTAATAAACTATAAGACTGCACATCTTAGCAGTATATTTTTTATATATAGATGTGAATGTGACAAGAGCAATAGAAATCAAAAATAATTTTTAAAATTTTTTTCTATTTATTCTGGCACTACGCAAATTCCACTACACCGTTAATGATGTTTTAAACTTGAATGTAAAAGATCTAGGTATAAAAACAAGGTGATGGTTCAAAAGGCATAAAATAAGGATTCACAATGATTAAAAAAGAATTGTCGTGCTCAGGAGTAAAAATAAATGACTGTGTTCCGTGACAATAGCTTCGTTTATGTTTATAATATTCTGACCTCAATCTCATTGAATACGCTTGAAACAAAATGTATACTTAGTTATAAAGTTAGAACCTGAATGAGTTATGCGTGAATTGAGTAAGCCTAATTTTGTTAAGTAAGTAGGTAAATAGGTACTTATTAGTTTAAGTAAACTAAAAGCAGAAAGTAGTTCACATAAAATTGTGAAAGCAGATTTTGCTTCATTCTTCTTATGTGTATTGTGTACTAAACACAAAGAGGATGGTCTGATATACTCGTATAATGTATCTGTGTATGAGTTTATTTTAATGGATGATAATGGAATGGTAACCTCGCTTGCGCTAACGGTATTGGCGAGGCACCAGTGAGGAATGATAGGTGAGAATGAAAAGGCAGGTAAGTTAGCCCATCGTGATAAATATACAGGTTTTCATAGAGACCATGTGTAGTTTAACCTGGCAGAGTATATTGCTAACAAAGGGACTGGTAATCCGCATTACTAACAATCTCTAAACTGGTAAGTAGTAATATAGTTCTTACCAACCCGTGAACCGTTATTCCAGTTTTATACGTAGCTAGTATAAAAGTTGGGTAGATAAATCAAAGGTTTATGTTCAGGAATACAACTGTGAAAACCGCACCCAAATTGGTGCAGTAGCTTTTAGCGTGATACCGGAACAAAGAGACAGACAGACACAATTTCTAAAAATGATCGTTTTGGCTTTTATTAGTCTTGCTATTTTTTCTAAAACATTTTCCATTTACAAGTATCTCGTCTAGTTATAATTTTATTATATTAGTAAGATAGGTGTAAAATGAAATTATTAATTCGAATTGAAGGTTATTACCAGTCTATACTCATGACTTTGTCCCCGTGACCAGTTAATTGATCGGGATAAAAATTAGCCCAGATTGTCTGGGTTGTAAGGTAACAAATAAGCGAACTGCTTTCATGTTTATGATATTTGTAAATCTTTTTTAAGTAAGTAATTTGACTTACTTTTATCTGTGACACAGATAATAAAAATAAAATAGGTATTATTAAAAGGCTTTAATGACAAGCGAACAATTTGAACTTTTGTACTCTATGTACTCGTACCTAAGTAAATAGCAGAATACTTATATCTATTTGTAGACATCTACAGTTAAGTATCTCATTATGTTTCGAAGGTTCGGCAACATCGTCATCGTTTTGTTCGCTTCATTATTACATCAGACCCTTTCGAAAATTAATTTTGTGATGGCAAAATTGTATGCTACCTGAGTATTGAAATACCTAACGAAAAGTTTTTTCAATGAAAAATAACCAACATTTTTGCTGGTACGACATATACCTATAAAAGTAAGTTTTAATAGATAAATATAGATTGCCACCTTGTCTCTAATATTGTTTTACGCAAACAGGGTATCAATTAGCAAATATAGGTGAAGATGAAGTTAGGTCAGTTACCCTATCATGATGAATTTATCAGGTATTGACGGTGGTTTCCAGAGTAGCTTAGATATTGCTAGCAATGGAGTTGTAAGTTCCCGATATTAATAATCACCTTCCTTAAATGTAGGTAAGTAACCTTATATGCAGGCATATAATCATTAAGTGCGTCATTATACATAGTAAACTCATCAGTACAGAAAGAGAAGGAAGATTATTAGTAGATGCTATTGATATTGGTAGATTTCCTTCAATAATATGTAGGTATGCAGATTCGATTTCTAAAGTAAATATAGATCTACTACCTAGTTGGAATTTCAATAATATTGGTGAAATTAATTGCCGTTTACGGAGTTAGCAGTTCGGTTCGTTCATGATAAGTATTTTACTATTGATCTGTGTTCTAGGGCCATTAAACTGTATTAGGTACCTATCTATTGTATTCAGAACATAAATCTCTTTTCTATATTCCATTGTATCGAGATAATAGAGTGCTTTGGGTTATCTATACAAAACGTTACTTTCGTCTAGTAAGTAGGTGTGTTTAAATGTAGCTAATAAATATCTATGTAGGTACGTAAATAATAACTAATATTAACATAATATAAAATATCGAATGACTAACTATACAGATTGTTTACATTTTATTGAATGACATAAATGCTGGCATTTTTTTTATCTATTGTTGATGAAGCCAAATAGGTAAGTAAAAAAAAAAAAAAAAAACTATGTATATGCACACTACATGAGATTCCTAATGGATATAAGGTATTTATTGACTATTAACGACGTTAGTTACATACCATTTCTATCTCTGGAAATCACAGTGGGTGTTGTTATTGTACTTTTTTTTCGTAAAGATTTCCAAAATCCGTATTGGTTTTTATAAAATTATAAGTCAATTATTAGTACAATGTTTATTGTTCGCTATGCTCTGGCTTCGCTCCTTCAAAAATTATTTATTTTCTATATTAATTAGCATCCTTTCGTTATGTTTTTTGAAATTAAAAGTAGGTATCGTTTTATTATTTAGTTCATAAATTATATTTAGATAAACATTTTTTGCAATATTAACATAAAAAGTTATATTCTCTTATACATAGTATACCTATTACAATAGAACTTAACAAATATGTCAATATAAACGAATAACTGAATCTAGCATAAGATTGTATACAGATGTCCAATAGTACAAAGAAGAGGTCAATTAAAATTTTAATTTTCGTGATTTGTTTAATGCAACTTAAAAGCGCAAATATGCTGTCGCCTGTGTATTTATGAACAGTACTAACAGTACTACAGTATACATATCACAGAGTATACTGTGACGCCCATATTATCTGAGAACCAAGGTATTAAGTTATTGTAAGCTATAATTTCTCTGTCATATCCCTTACCCTTTTACCCAAAACACAGCAATGCAAACACAGCTGGTTAACGTCAGAAACATAAGTAGGACTAAGGTAACCAAATGATGAATGGTTTATGAATTAACATGATTATTTAGATTTAGGTAATATATTTGCATTAAATCAATTGATTGAATGTTTCGATTTATTATTAATTTCACTATTTAAAGAGTTTCTTTAATAATTTCAGCAAAACTTGGTTACCTTTTCATTAAGTTCCATTAAAACAGACTATATATAATTTTATTACATTCCACTCAACTGAATTATAATTGCGCAGTAATGTAAGTAAGAATAAAGGGAGCAAGCAGTTAATTATGAGAATCCTTGCTCTTACAAAGTAAAATTATAAATGAGCAAGAAAAAAATTTGATTTTATTTATTTTTAATGATTAAGTAATATTAAATCCGAGTTTGTTAGCGTAAATTATAAATCTATTTATCTATATATGTATATTAATAAACTAAAAATTGCGAGCTGGTTTTAGTTACTCTATAAGTATTTTTTTTCAGAATATTAACTAAAATAAATATTGGTGGAGAGATTGAGATTCACTAATATACTTATAACTGTATTTAGATTAAACCGCTATGACTGCAATAAACCTGAAATCGAAATCATTAGCATCCTTATATGAAAGTGATCTAACATTAAAACAATAGTTTTTATCCTTAGATTATATTTATATATAACTGATAGACTGCAAAATATTTTGAGCCTCTCATTCTAACTTGAACGTTGAACAGGCCAGAGGAAGACTGTACGAAGCTCGCCTGTATGGATACCACTGTCCTCTGCTTCATTGGTAATTCTACCGCCAAGCTGCTGTGTTTGCGTGATATATTTCTCAATTCTATCATCCTCAGTGTTGACAACGTAAAAGGATGATTTGCACCAAACCGCTCGCATCGAATTGGAACGGAACGGATAAACTTATCTTTAAACGATATTGAATCGTGTACGCCATATTTAAACTCTATATTATGCCGAAAGTATGCAGCGACACTCGATCTGCGCCGAATCCGATTGGATATTTTCGGCCGTCGTCGCGTGCAATCAAATCTGTGGCCGGTTGGCACCATTCATTTTTCTTTTTTCTTCTGCGATTTATGATTATTTTCTTATTCTATTAATGCAATAGCCTACAAATACTACATACGTGAACTTCAAACGTTTTCAAAGATTAAAACATGTCAACATGGTAGGAATGAAACTGTTTGACTAGGCGCAGAAACGGATATGATCGCAAGCCATGGTACGGAGCCGATCGTATGCGTCGACATCCTGCCGGACACGATCGGCTGTCGTATCACATCCATGTCTATTCGTATCCTTTTATTTATTAGGAAATTAACCCTTAGACATTTATAGGTGTCGGATTTTTTTATGTGATGAAAACGGAATGCCATTCCTGCTTGCACTATCGGTATACGGTGGTGAGATACCAGTGATTGATGAGGTCACTTGAGTCATCCCGACGAAATCATTAATTCTCTTAGTCCTTAGGAGATTTAAAACTTTGATGTTTTGTAGAAAAAAAAAAATTATCTTTACATAATATCTACCTGCATATACACTTGATTTATCTAATGGTTAGCGGTCAACGTTAAAGCCATTTCGTGGTGTGAAAGGCACGTTAAGCCGCTAATCTTGGTTATTATCATCACATCGAAATAGCACGGTAGTCTTCAAAGCAGCCTGGAGTTAGTATGATATCTACGAGTATATTACAGATTTGCGAAAATGCATGAGTTGGCCTATACTTTATTCATCGCTCAAATTAGCTAGAATTCCGCGAAATTCTATATTTAAATTGAAATATAAAAAAGACAAAAATTATGATTGTGTGAAATGAATAATATTATTTATATTTAAGGAATATTTACTTAGTAAATAGACTCAATGACATAAAATATGTTTAAATTAATAACGTAAAGTAATAGGTATTTACAGATTACCGCTCATTACTTAATCATATTTACATTATATTAATCACACAGATTAGGTCGGTATTTAGTAGTTAAAATGTAAATATTTGATGCGCAGTTAGATTAAAAATTTAGAGACGTATGCCGATTTATGACAAGTATGATTTATGACACTTACAGCGTCCATTACGTAACTGAAAAGTTTACTTTGGGATAAGATCGTTTCATTACACTAATATATTCGTAATTAGATTAGTAGGTACTTTTTTTTTTGATTTTCATTAACGGAATACACTAATATATTGATGAATGTAAACAGGCCCGTTAGATCATGATGAATTCCTTAGGTTAACCATGATTTTCCAGAACCGCGAAGAAGTCGACCTGGTTGGGTATATTGCTAGTAATGGGATTCTCAGTTTCCATTACTAACAATCCCTTTCCCACCAAGATTAGTATGTACTTGAAACGTTAGATAATTTTTGGTTTTATACCATTAGTTGCTTTAATAAGTATCTCGTGTTCCATAGTTTATGGTGTATAAGAGTTGTTAATTAAGCAATCACTTAGGTAAGTTATGATAATTTGCCCTGAGCTATTTTGTTTTGACCAGGTTACACCAACCATGGTCACGAGTTGACTGATGTAACGTCACAACATGACTATGTGGCCACCCCGTATAGGCAAATAGTGTAGGAAGACTGCCCCACTAGATGGAGCTATTAATAAATGGAACCGATTATATTAAATTATGTATGTTAGGAATAGTAATCACCTTCATGATATAATTCAGACTATTTGCTTTCATCCATTTAGAACTGCATATCGAGCAGTGATGTCGAGTGTGGCGTGGATTTTGTCAATTCAGTGTAGTGGACGAAGAAATGAGTGGAGAGTCTGGAGCTAAACTGTTTACGGAAAAACCTCAAACTTTCTAAACATAAACCTTTTGTAACATGTTCCAATAAACTCAAAAGAGGAAGTTAAGGCATTGTTAGTAATAGTAAAGTAATGACAATATATTAAATTAAGGCGACTTTCATGCGATCCCCCTGGAAACCATCCATTCGCTTTGATGAAGCAACTGACCTGAATTCATCCTCACTTATCATCTGTCACTGGTATTCCACTAGCGTAAACTGTTAGTGCAGGTGGGGTCACTATACCATTTTCATTATTCATAAAATACAAATATATCCAATAGTTCATTCAACTGGCGAGTAGTAAAGAAGAAATTAATAGGTTCTAAAAAGTAATAGGTTTCCCTTCTTGAAAATTAATAATGCATTGTTGAACAAATGAGTACTATCCTACGCAATTATTTGTCATTGATTATTGGAGCTGGACTCTTCCGCGAGGTAGCCCTCTAATATTTAATTAAGAAGTTCTGAGTATTGCTTACAATCAAATATAAAGTTGGGCGCAAAGTCACTGACTGATTGGCGCTCGGGCGTCCGTTGCCGTGAACTCCTTTTGGGGACACGCTTTATAATATATACCTAATAAGAAATACCTGGAGTAGATTATGTTGACAAACCATTAATATTTGAATAAGAGTTGATTAATCTTTGCTTATGTACCTAATAAATTATTTATATTTATAATAAGTTTACTATTGTAATCTTTTGGAGGAAACAATAAAGAGTATCTATCTATCTAATAAGTACGTTTAGGGGGGGAAGAGATTGTTGGAAATGCAGACTACCAGTTCCATTGCTAGCAATATACTCTATCAGGTCAACCTCCACGCGGTACTCTCTGGAAACCATCGTGCTGAATTCCAGATGGGCCATCACAATGGGCTAACTGACCTGCTTTTTCATTCTTACCTATCATCTCTCACTAGTGTCTCGCCAGCGTAATACCATTAGCGCAGGTGGGATTACCATACAATTTTTTTTTTTGATGGGTGAAAATGGAATAGTAACTCTGCCTGCGCTAACGGGATACGCTGGCGGAGCACCACTGAAGGGTGATAGATGAGAATGAAAACAGGCCAGTTAGCTCATCATGATGGATTCCTCAGGAATCAACCATGATAGTTTCCAGGGGGAACCGCGAGGAGGTCGACCTGGTTGGGTATATTGCTAGCAATGGGATTCTCAGTCTCCATCACTAACAATCCCTTTCCCCCCTACCATACTATAATCATCCATTAAAAAAAAATAGGTACGTTTGTCTTTTTGGATTTGTATATTATGCAATTTTTTGTAATACAGTGTAGGCTATACTAACCTTACCTTGATATTTGTAATAATAATCGTTATATACTTATGAATATAATGATAAGGTATTATCATGTAACTATTAGTATCTAGAGTATAATATTATACTCTTATCGGAAGTGCTTTGTTCTCGTACCAAGAAGGTAAAAAGGGATCGTCCATCCCTTTGTCACAGTACTATATTTCAGCAATGAATGTTATTGATTTGAAATTTGGAATAGCTTTAGATACTTAATGTTGACCAAGTATTATTTTTAAAGATAAATATATATTCTTTATTGCACTAAAACTAAAAAAAATGTTTTTTTTTTTTTTACAGAAGATTTAAAATCCGAATACGGTAAAAGCTTAGATTATATAGATAGAGCATCAAGCTTCAAAAACGGGTCAACTTCTTGTCAGCTAATTGTAAAATATTTATTATATATATATATATATATATATATATATATATATATATATATATATATATATATATATATATATATATATATATATATATATATATATATATATATATATATATATTCTTTATTAAAAAGCACTGAAACATATAGTAACAACAATAAGTTAATAGCAATGTTAGCAAAGGCGAATTTATCTCTAAAAGAGATTTCTTCTAGTCAACCTAACACAGTGGTATAGGAAATAGTGAGTGGGCAGTAAAAGTGTAAAACAGAAATTAAAATAAATATTTACATATATGTACTTATGGATAAAATGTATCTTGATGTATTAAATAATAAATTAAATTTGTGCTTTCGCATTAAAAAGATGCAGAAATTATAAGACAAAATAAATAAAGGAAACACTCATAAGTCATATTTATCATTTAATAATTTAATATTTTTTATTAATCTCAAATGAACTTTTATATAAACAAAATAGAAAACTATTTACAGATTATTTTATCTATGCTCAGAACTCTTGACGTGTGAGTTCAATTTACATTTGACAGTTTTTTTTATTATTCTTTTGATTTTTATTGTGTATGGAATAACTAGATAGAGTGACGATCTCAAATACATTGCAGGGAGTTAATGCAAAAAAAGATGCAGGTGTCTTAGAGTTGTTCTAGGAGGCCTATGGAGCAGTGGACGGATAATGGCTGAGATGATGATAGAATAACTTGTTTGACTAACTAACTGACTTTCTGGGGAGTTCTATTTGCTAAGTACATACTTACTTGCCTAAATAGTTCCAAGTGAAACAAAAGACTCTCTGTCAATAAATCTGAACCTCTGTGGGCACTCCAGTGAAATACCACCCTTTTGTGAGTTCAGTGATAACTAGCAGAGTGCTCGTGAGTTATGGACTTATATTACCTGCCGCAGCTGATGAGTTTAAAGGTATGTTCTAGGAATGGCAAGCTTCACACATACCTTTACTATTTATTGTCTCTTTGAATAGAATGCACTGGAAAGTAACATTTCGAAACATCCAATCAACGAATCTATTTTTCAACCGACTTCGAAAAAAGGAGTTTCCCAATCAATTCAGTCGTATTTTTTATGTTTGTTATCTCATAACTCAGCCAGTTTTAAAACGATTTGGGGAATCCTTTTTTTTATCTGAAAGAATATACTTATAGATTGGTCCCATAAAAATTTTATCAGAATAGGTTCAGCAGTTTAGTTTTTAGATCAAAATAACTAGTTTTGTCACAATTGTAATCGGTTTTTTGTAGGACATTTTTTTTATTATTACTTGTGCTATTTTTAGATATTACCAAATTATTATAAAATAATGAAATGAATAAATTAACCACCCCATATGGCGAGGTCAATTTATTTATTTGTTTACGTTTTTATTATGATCTATTTAAACAAACTACATCTACTCTACTCCTCTTCACAAGTAGCAAACAAATATACCGGAGATACACTTTTGGTATTGCAATTTTGAAAAAGACTAAGATGCCGGATGATACTGTCTTGTTTTATCTCCTACATGTGATAACAAAAACGTATTTATCGATGGACTAGTTTACTTAGTTACTTATCTAGTACACAGAATAATTACTTTTCTTTTTTGATGGCACTATCATCCAGATAAGTCTTACAAATGCCCTTACTTGCCATTTACTATACCTACTCCACAATTACGTCCACAGGGAGGGCAACTTATATTCCTGTTGCACTGTAACCTACAGCAATTATTTGCTTTTATTAAATGCTTTCATTTTCTTACAAGCTGTACCTAAAATGATATAATGGCGTTTATTGTAAACTAGCCCACCCCGCAAATGTTGTATTGCCAGGTTCCAGGCATAATTTTCCAAAAAAAAAAAAAGAAGTCTAAGAGATTTCAATCAATATTAAAAAAAAAAAAACAAAATAGGCGAATTGGTCAAGCCGTTTTTAAATTTTGCGTTTAGTAACACATTTAGCGATTCATTTTATTTGTACAAAATTATTGTAGTGATTTAGGTATTTTTCTTACCGAAATCCACCATTACCGCCCATATCAGATTAGCCGCTTATTTATGATAGAGTAAACACCCAAACAATTTTATCGTACAAATGGTTAAAGTTATAGCTAATATTATAACATTATTGCTAGCTACTACGTTGTATTTTTTTTTATTGTGGCATCTGATTTTTACATCTAAATTTATCACTGTCAGATGTCAACGTGATATAATAAATGAATTTAACTACGTAATGCGAGCTTTTTTTTTTTGTATCGCGAAGGGGGTCGTCGGTCGTTACATTGAATTTTGTAATGTCTATAGGGCTGTTAACAAAATATTCTGTGTTCATGGTTGTAGACGACGACGGTTATCACTTTCCATTAGATGAGTCGTTAGATTATTTGCATAACAAAATTGAGAATTTTTTTCATATATTGAATACTGTATTAACTGAACGTTCAAAAATATTTTTTAAACTTCCTCATTTATTAAAATTAATGAAATCAGCATCTTAATAGAATTATTTCTGAAATTAGCGGCAAATGGACTTCCATTAATATTTACTAAGCAATAGACTGTAATTTAGGCAAACATAGAGTTATACAGCTGTTGTACTTATAAATTTTAAATGCATTCATTTTATATTATTACAAGGGAAAAGTTCGATAGACGGTAATCGTTGAAACTGCTTCAAACGCACAAAATTTGCTCCCTTTGCAAGTTATAGACGATAAATTCGAACTTTATCGCCCTGAGACGTACGTATTGAGTATAAATGCGTTGGTATTGCTTTTGTCCAAACTTGTTAAATCGATTCTTTATCAGGGTCCAATATTGCAGTTGAGTCAGCGGATGTAACCTATTTAGTACCTATCATTAAGCCCAACTGGGTTTTATGTATTGAATAAAACGGACCAGAGTCCAATATTAGTCTAGACAATTTTCTTATCTTTCAGCCAGAGCTGGGAGATAAGAAAACTGTCTAGATTTCTAGAGAGACAGTAGAGTAGATTAAACTTGTATGATAGATAAAATTAGTGTAGGAAAAATGATAATGTGGCTGATTGACAATGCAAAGTCTATAACGATAAAATCAAACGACTCAAAGAACTCTCGTTAGAAGCATGACATTTTGTGTAAAGGTTATGTGAGCAACTCGATGGGATTTTTCCTCAATTCCCATGGGTACAACGGCCAAAAACGTGTTATACCTTACCTATTAAATGTAACACTTGACGGTTACATTTTTTTTTGTAAATTATGAGTTAATATACGAGTATAAACAAAATTGTAAAAATCGTTGGTTTTTTGGTTTGTGAGTAGGAGATAAAAAGAGAAAAGATTATGTTTTTTGTTTGTACAAAAAATATTTCATAGATTTACAAAAAAATCACCCATTTCTATAGGTACTATAGGTAGCTTTCTAGCTATATTATCCACGAAAAACATGGACTGTACTTTTCTAAGTATTACCCGTGCAAAGCTGGGGAGTCGCTAGTTTTTTTATGTAGATACTCAATAATTTGCCTTATCTACTAGATTTTAGTGGATTTTTCGTACGCTGATAATGAAATTCTTTCTGAATAGAATACGTGTGTACCTATATCAACTAAACACGAGTTGATTTCATAAGTATTCTTGTTTTCCAATTCGCTACGCTATATAAACAAAAATGGTTAAGCGGGATTCAGGGCCGAGCCTCGTGGATATGTATTTAGGAAATTTTATTCTATACAACAAATAAATTATTTTATTATAATATCTTAAATGTAGAAAATATTGGTGTCAAACCACGATATCTTTGTTTTTGTCGTCTGTCGCATAGAAACAAACTCTGAAGTGGACGTGACCGATATTCTTTTAAACAGTTTTCTTAAACACTTTTACAAGAAAGGATCTCTTCGTTTTGTCTATACTTTGTTGTGTGTTCGCGGAATATTATCTAATATATATAGTAATTTTCTTCCTTCTTAGTACAGCGGTATAGTACCTATTTGTAAAAAAAGTTTTTTGGTCAATTATTCTCAAATATTTAATAGGGTTGGATTTCTTACTATTTGTACTCATATTATGAAATGTGTGGGCCTACCTACTAGTTTTTATTATATTGAGTGTTACGTTGCAACAATCGACAAGTATCCTTTTTAAGACATTTTCATTAATACTTGGTAGTACATAATTTAGTCTTAGAAACCATACTTTATTGTCTCAAAAAAGACTTTCTGACATAACGAGAGATGGTTAGCGTTGCTGGTAATATTTTGATGCGTGGAACCCTGAATAAGTTGTATAACTGATCTACTTAGTTGCTACATCATGCGGCCTGATGTACGTGTGGATATTCTTTAAGCGTCTCCAGTACATAATGGTAGGTGCGAGTATATGTAATGCGTCTTTTCCTTATATTTCTTGCCGACAACCATGTTGGCTAGATTTTATCTTTGCAGAAAAAGTGAATTTCATTACACATAATATTTTGTTTAGCATTTTCTCCTTGTGACTGTTTTGATATTATTTTATGTTCAATATCAATTTCGTATACTTTCATTCATTTTTTCATTATGCATTGCCTGTTAAAATGCGAGAGAAGAGATTTTTTTTTATTTTTTTTTATACAACTTAGAACGGCAAACAAGCTGACGGTCCACCTGATGGATTATTATTAATGCGGACTGCTGAATTCCAGGCGTATTCATTACGATGGGCTACCTTTTCATTTTCAGCTATTATCTATCTGGTACCTCACCAGCGTATACCGTTAGCGCAGTTGGAGTTACCATTCCATTATTAGTCATTAAAAAAATGTTGTTATCGACTGTTATTTAGTGCTTAAGTAGATATCACATCAACTGATACTGTTATCGCGATATCTCTTTTAGATGCATTAAAAATATTGCTCGATATAGGTACATACGGGCTTCATTTTATAAAAAGGTATGTGGGAGGTAATGGTTGAATGGGCATAACAAATTTTTCCTATTCTGAACGCGCCAGTGAATGATTTTTAGAAAGAAAACGCAAGGTACTTATCTAAATCTTTGTGATTCATGATTTGTTTCATAAATGACACTGATATGTAAATTATGTAAAAAAAAAAACACAAAAGAATATAATTACAAATGATAAAGAATAACAAAAAAAAATATTACTATAATTTTTTCAGGTTTTTCACTTTGTGAATATCTATTTAAAATTCTTTTTATAAGAATTATATATTATTTAAAGTTTCATAAAATTATATAAATACATATAAGAAATTAAAATCACATATATATAATACTAATATAGAATAAAAATTAATCTATTTAAAAACTAGACCATTTTGATGAGATGATACATGGGAGATTTTTTTTGTATCAGCCGTTAACTATCTATTGCTGAACATAGCCCTCCCCATAGCCCCCCTATGGGGAGGACCACATGTTCCGGCTATGTTTTGCCAGTAGTCGCAACGCTTGGCAGGCGGGTTGGTGATTGCAGTTTCGTTTTTGGTTATGTTTTAAAAGGAACGCTGATGCCCATCCCTTAATCATACGCTCCCTTTGTTGCCACTTACGATACCCACTGGAATGGAAGGGGTAGCCTATTCTATGCCGGGACCTATATGGTTAAAATCTTGTTTATTTGTTTGTTGGTCTGTCCGTATGTTTGTTACGGCATCACGCATAAACAACTGCACCAAATTGAATGCCGTTTTCACAATTGTATTTCTAAAGGTCTAATTTAACATTTGGCATACGTTTTATCCTTAAAACGCTATCTAAAAATGGTCTACTTCGTTGATTTTTCTACTTCTGAACTCCAGGCGTATGAAGTAGTAGACAAAAAGTTAGTTCGTAATATATAAAGATTAATTGGGATTGTAGGTGTCATAATTACTGATTGTCGACAAAATGAAGGTATTTGATACATCCCAATGGATGTGTATATATTATATATACTTATATAGATAAGATGAATGACTTTAGTGCAATGTTTTTTTTTTTATACGACATAGAATGGCTAACAAGCTGACGGCCCTCCTGATGGAAAATGGTAACCGTCGCTTGTAGACATGAGCAGTACCATGGACATAACAGAGTATACTGTTTTGTCCATGATACCCCCCATGCGTTGCCATTCCTGAGGACTCAGGTGTTATTCCTCTGTACCCTGTAAATTCACGCCATACCCCACCCTTGGAACCAAAACACAGCCATGCAAACACAACTGCTTCACGGTAGAAACACGAATGGGACAGAGGTACCTAAGCAATCGACTTTTGTACAAAGTCTCCCTCTCCCTCCAACCTAAATGACATGATGATTTTTAATGAATAGGAAGGATGTTTAGATTTTATTTTATTATGAAAGTCTTTGTCAGGGTACATGAGCATAACGTAAATATGGTGCTATAAATTGTAAAAAACTTATTTTACAATCGGTATGTTTGTGAGTTCCTTACGATCATTACAAATTTATTACAAATTTAAATCTAGTATAAGTATTTAAATAAATACATGAAATTATTTCATTCTAAGATTATGTAGTGAAAGCTCATGTTCAAGAATAATACTTTAAAGAAGTATTGTTTTCATACTGTTGTTTTCTAGTTTGAAAGTTAGTTGTTTATAAAGTATGGAAGCTTTTATAAATTTTATATTGTATTTGAAACTCAATCTGTCAGTGTTGAATCTTCTCTGTAAGGCGACGGCGACGTGGAAGAACTCAAGGGTAATAAGAGCTGGATTTATCGATCCAACTTAATCTTACACAGTTAATTTATGGTCGGGCCTCTACTTGCGTCGTTGGATGTAATTTCACGGTAAATAAATAACCGATTACTTAATTCAAATCTTAATAACATCTTTTAAAAGTAGCTATACGTTTATCTTATTAATACATCTGCTTGAAATGGGTATAACAAAATATGTCAGTCATAATATTATATTATAATAAGAAAGTGTCAGTAACAGAAAATTTGGATGTTTCCGATAAGAGGATTTATGTTTTTATTTTTCAAATATTTTATAAGTAGATCATACGTTTAAGATATATATTCAGAATGTTAAGGTTAAAAGTAAGATTTTATAAAGAATTTTTCGAAGATACACATTACTATTACTACTCTTTGTGTGAGTATGGCGCCCGATGGCGCTATATATATAATTTATTCAAAATAAATGTCTGTATATAACCTCGCCATTGTCTCATCCAGGTAACTGAGATAGGTACATAACAGAGCATTTGCTAAAATAAAAATATATTATTTAGAGAGGTCCCTCGCCGATATATTTTTATTTTGAATATTCAGTTGGGTATTTTGCTTCGTTATCGGCCATTCAGATTCCAAATTTAACTGTCTGATTAATTTTCTATTAGTCGGAAACGCAATTTTGTGATAGAATTATATAAAATAATTTTTTCCTTGAATACGAGTTTCTAAAACGTTTTAGAATTTTAAAAAGAGATTTTTTTACTAATTTGAAAACTTATGAAGACGTTTGGATGTTGGATACTTAACTACGCTGTAACGTTTAATCGGATTTGAATTTTTTTATGCTACTTAGAATGACAAACAAACCACTTTCCATCAGGTGGGTACCTAATGGAAAGTGGTAACTGTCGCCTATAGACATGAGCTGCACCATGGACGTAACAGAGTATAGTGTTTCGCCCTGAATGATCCTAATTTACGCGAGCCGTGGGGATACGGCTAGTTAACGTAAAGCAAATTCGGATCCTCTACATTTAAAATGTAATGTAAAGTTATATTCATATTATTACGAAATATTATTATAAATGTGACTGTGATGTGACTGTCGATTTTTTTTTGTAAATCTGAACAGCTGAAACAATCATTATAAAATCAAACATTCATATAGTAGGTATTCATTACGAAAAAGGATAAAACCTGTATTTTTTCCGGGTCAATCAATATGTCCCAGTTCTGCAGAGGAAGTAGCGAGCACAGGTGACAGAAATAAACTGTAACAATTGATTTGTATTATAAATACACTAGCGGGACTTAATGTAAATACACTATCGGGATTAATGTGATGCAATTGTCGGTAGTCTTTGGTCCTCTCGTGACTACAACGTAGTACAATTCACTTTGAATCGTCAACAATAAAAATCAGGTGTACTACGACTATTTACCTGCAATTGCGTTGCGTTGTCTCGATAGCGTTTTTAAACTATGTATCAACAACGCCAAAGTTTAAAATTAACTAATTGATTTGTATATTATTAATTATATAATTGTATATTTAGTATTGAAACATTTTTTCGCAATTAGTGCCGCGAATGGTTTAGAAAAATTTCAAAGATATTTGTCAAAGAAAGTATACTTGAATATTTATTACTCTTATTAATAGTTTAGATAAGCCTAAGTATATTAATAGTTTATTTTTTTTTAATATTTTGTTTCACTGATTTTCTTACTTATAATATATACTCCTGGCGCACACTTGTGTTTATTTGCTGTTACAAACTTGAACTACGATTTAATACAGCAGAAGTCGTTTAATGAAATGTGTTTCGCGTGAAATACCACATATAATATGTATTCATAAATATATAATAATACATACTAATTTTAGGATAAATTGGTCAGTCGCAATAATATATAGTAATTAAGTGCCGTTTAATTTCTAAAAGGTTTTGCATGATAGTTCTTGTTTGTGCATCAAAAGAAGCTAGCACACCAGGTTTCCAAATGATAATTGTCAAGTCATAGGGAGTGACAATTCCGGTAATACTCGTAGTTTGGAGGCAGAACCTGAAGTATTGGTCCAGTTTCTGAAGATGTATTAATATACTTACTTTTGAGACCGGAGTCGTTAAGGCGGTCACCCTGAGGATCTAAATGAAGACATTATTTTGATTTTAAGGTTGTATTGCATTCATATTTGTCACGACTTTATATACTGTTTGGTAGGTATTATAGAAAGTGTTTAGATAGATATCACGGGGTATAATTCTATGTTATTAGGTGCTTTTATACAATACGGTATAGGTAGGTTATTACCATTGAGGTATTCTTACTAATATTATAAATGTGAAAATGAATCTGTTTATTATTTTTTGATGCCTAACCAATCATTCATGAAATTTGGTATATAAGTAGGTACATGGAATGCAGAAGGACATAGGCTACATTTATATCTAGGTCAGTAGACATATCCTCCTGGTGACATGGATGAAGCCGCGGATAAAAGCTAGTACGTAATGAAAGTGCAAAATATATACAATAATTGTATATAGACATTTTTAACATTCTGCCACGATAAGGTAAATGTCGGTATTACGATGTCGCGAACGTGCACTGAAATTTGAAAGCGTCTTCATACAATTGCATACATTTAATTTCTCTATTATACTGTAACGGTAAAACCGTACGATGTCGTGCCGTGCTACGGTATATAAAAGCGCGCATTAGCCGATTAAATCATTTCGACAACAATGCGCTAGTAATATTTTATTGTGGGTAGTTAAAAAACCTTAATGTCATTGGTACAAAAACAAGCTTTGGGGATTAGGCTATTGTGACTTTTATTGTCTGCTCAGATTTTTTGTTATAATTAAATGTAGGATTTATTAGTTAAATAATAACACTATAAAAACAATTCTATATAAGATTAAATCAAGAAACGAAATAAAATATATTACACGTATTATAGGAAGTTGATGTCTAAAAATTACAAAACGACAGCATTACTTCGTAGAATAGATACCAGTACGCTAATGCATAACGCGAGGAAAATGTAGTTGTAACTCGCAAATTGTAGCTCTAAACTCTTCTGATATCTAAGATCTGCAAATTACACCTATTCTTCAGTGTATTTGACTAAATCTTTTTTAACAAAATATTTTTACAATGTTTTCTTGCCTTGTGACTTCAGAGTGGTTAATACTGCAATAAAGGAATTAAAAGGGTAGTACCGTCGAGAGCAGTGTAGCGTGAAAAACGGTCGGTATCCCTGAGATAATTCGTGTTCATGGTATCCTTATTTGGTATCCATTTGTTCAACTTCCGCACCATTGTTAGAAAACATCAACAACAACATTATTAATGGGGGCGGTAATACACGAAACTTGTTTTAATGAGTTCTAAAACCGAGAGTTTTCTTGTTTACTTCGGGGTTATTAAAATAGATAACTCTTTTTCCGGTTTACCTTTTTTTAATATTTATATTATGATTATGAACAAAAAATAATTAGATATAGTGGACAAAAAGTGAAAATTATGTATTTACTAGTGGAGGAAAGTACAAATAAAGTAGTAAAAATCGCTAGTTAGAATGGAAGTAATAAGTGGAATAGAGAAATTGTTGTATACCATTTATTGAGGCCGACTTCAATTTTAATAATATTTTTTTTAAAAAACAAAGTTTTAATTATATATATATATATATATATATATTTCTTTTATATATTTATCTATCCTTCGAAATACGCTGACTGACCGGTGCTTAGTCACTTTGTTACAGACTGAAAATATTTTATTAAAACGGTCGACTTTCTCTTCCTAAATATTTTCCCAGATATTTAATTTTCGTTATGTTCGTAATAATTTTCTTTTTGTAGTGTTGACTTCATCTGTATTAGGTAAATTATTAACATCTAGATAAGAAGTCTTCATACAAATGCTTAGATAAAATAGCCTCATTATTATTTAGTGCTACTTTAAATCTTTTAGTTGGCAACTTGAACATCTTTTTTTTTTAAGCAAACAAAGAATGGCAGACAAACTGACGGTCCACCTGATAGAAAGTGAAAATCTAAAATCTGATGCGCAAAGATGAGCAGCATGCCTTAAGAAAGGTATTATAATATGAATTTGGGTTTAAATATAAGGGCAGAGGAAGGCCCTTACAAGATATGGATTGACTATGTGAAAAATGATATGGTCAGAAGGGAAGTGGATACGGAAATGACTGCAAATAGAGAAGAATGGAAGAGGAAAATATGTGATAAGGGTAGGTAGATGATAATGATGATGTGAGTGACTTTTATGGTGAACAATTTCGTATACCCTGATTAGAGATTGAAAATTCAACATTTTGAACACTCGGTATGAATAAACCATGAATATTTAGAATAAATTTTTGACACTCGATGAATATTTTCCTACTCAAAGGTTGCCTAGGAGAGGTTGTTTAGCAATAAAACCGACTCTAGTACTATGTTATTTAAATAAATAAATATTATATTTTCTAGTAGATATCTACTTTTTGTATAATGTGTTAACGTAGTTTTCAACTCCTATTACAATTTAAATTTTAGTTTCCTGACGGTGGTAGTCATGATTAACTGTAGCTTAATTCCTGGGATTGTCCTGGAAGTTCCTCCCTCTATGGAGTTCAGCATAAGCAATAAACACCTTCTTGTTCATAGAATCTGGGTAATGGAATTAACGCCTTCAAAATTAATAATTCACTTATGATGTTAACCCAATGTAGTTTCGTCTTCGACTACGAGAGCGGGGAGTTCAAAATGTTGCGAATAAAGTGAGTATGTTTTACTATCCTGCCTGGAGAATATGCAAATGATTCTAGTATTTTTAAATGAATTTTTAAAAGATAATGTTGTCAAAATTGCTGTATTTTTTTGTATTACATGATTTAATAATTGTTTTTGCAATTGATAAGGTTTACTTTGATTTAGTTCCTTATATATTTTGTTGCGGTTGATGACTTTCTTAGCAACAAGCAGAACTTTGCTCCGTAATAAAAATTCCAGCAGCTGCATTGTATAAATTCTCATAGCAAGTACACCACTTCCATATTCTTATACATTAATTGAAATATATTAAATTTAATGCATAATATATTGCAGATAAAGCTCACTTTTCATTTTTAGCATCTGTCATTATTTTAAAATGAATTAAAATTATAATTGTAATATTAATTATTTTGTCATGATTTAATCATGTTTATCATGCTCATGTTCACCAATTGCTTTTTAGATGCGTAGTAATGATGAGATTTGATTTATTTCAAGCTACAATAAATATCGAGTTACTTAATCAACATTTGTAGAATAATTTTCTTATCCCTTTTACCTTTAAGCATAGTATAAATAAAAATAAAAATAAAACACACCACTCAAGGTAATACAAAGCCCAAATCATCGAATCTACGGAACTAACAAAGGGTTTGGAAATTCTCGCACTATCGGGAGATAACGAGTTCCGAGCGGGGGTAACCGCGGAATTTCCTGCTCTTATTTATTTTATACACCTATATGCCTATACCATAAGAATAAATAGACTGAATAGAAGTGAAGCTTATCTACTTTCCTTTATGAACGTGGCAGTGTCGCTAAAATGTTTCCTTCTTCTTAGACCCCGCATTGATGTCCAGAGGCACACATTTATTGTTATTTAACAAATAATTATACACGGACAAGTAAGAGAGACCGAAAAGTTTTGATTGCTTTAGTTCAGAATGTAGGTGAAAATAGAATGGTAACCCTGCCTGCGCTAATGATATAAGCTGGCGTGGTACTAGAGAGAGATAATGGGTAGGAATGAAAGCAGGTGAGTTAGTCCGTTGTAATTAATTTCACAAGAATTAACCATGATAGTTTCTAAGGGGAATCACGTGGAGGTCAATGTGATAGGGTATGTTGTTAGCAATAGACTTTTAGATCTCATTACTTTGATTTGGAAGGAACGGTAATTATTGTACCGTGCAATCCCTAAGTCATTATAATTATTATGGAAATGAAGATGTCTAATATGGATACGGATATAAATGTTGATAGAAAATTGAATAGATAACAATTAATAACAAAATTGTTGAACAGGTGCTTCCATAGACCGTAACTAAAATAACTGACTTCGTTTTACATGAAATCTCACAACTTTTTGTAGCGGAAGAACTGCGTTGTGAGATTTGACCTTTTTACATTGTAAGTTTTTGATAAGATTAGTTCTACCCGGATTTTTATACCTATACATAAATATATTTTTTCATAGTCATCATTTTGAATGCGGTAGACGTGTAGATAGTACATGTAAGTAAGCTAAATTAAACAACCCTTGGCAACGGTCAAGTTTTAGGTACATGTTATTTGCATGAACAGCTTTACACCCTATTTCAATGGTACTTTAATGACCCAAATTTGTATGTTTGTTTTACTCTAGATTGCAAATTAGACCCTTTTCATATAATAATAAAAGTCCTCATTACTTAATAAATTGGTGATGTTAGGTCGTTTGCTTCTGGCAATTGGGTGACATATCTTACATTATAATTATTTATATAGCTGTGGCACTGTGGTAATATGTTACTAAATATAAGTAATGACTGGTCATGATTTCTCGTCTGTTATACATATATTATCAAATACTATTAAGTATGGTCCATAAAACGTCTCCAATATATTACATATATATTGGAGACGTTTTATGAATCAATACTTATTCCTATTAAATTATTAGTTTTGCAACTATGGACAAAACTCCCTGAGGCTTATATTCAGCAGTGGACAGTTAAAGGCTGATATTATGAAAATGATATATATCATATTAAAATTAACATAGTTTTAAATAAAAATTAAAATAATTTGTTGTACTCATTGAGATAAGTAATCTTGTGGAAATTAAAGTTGTTATTTTATAAATTAGCAATGTAATGTATATATAAATACTAATTTCAGTACATCACATTAGTAACATAAAAATAGTTCTGTAACCAGTAAGTAGTTAGTGACAAATTCACAACAATTATTACCAAAGTTATTATCACACACAAGCCCTAGAGGTTTAAGTGATACTAAAAAACCATAGTTATTTTTTTAATGTATTACCATGCTAATTAAATAAATAAAACAAAAATCCCAAAATAATAGCAAAATTATTATGAAAAGAATTATCATACAAAAAAAAGAGATGAAATGAGAAACCCTACCATTTGGAAGTCCTTTAAACACCTTTAGAAATTTAGATGTATTTCTTCATAAAAGAAATTACATTTGTTGAGAAAGTAACAAATTACTAGAATATTGTTGTTTGTTGTTAGATAATTAGATATAGATGAAGACAGAAGACCATTTCAATAAAAAGTAATTACAATTACAGCATCTTTTTATTTAGTAATTTAATCAAAATTTAATTTGTCACAGTACTAATTAAGTAAATAGCGTGGTTGCTATTGTTGTACATAACATTTTTTTCAGCAATGCGGTATTTGATATTTATATTGTGCTCTTACATTTTTTGCCATTACATATTTAATATTTCTGTTTTTGTATTCACTCTATTTTAAAATATGTTTTCATAATCCGCTTACGACACCTTAGGGAAAGGAAGGGGTGGCCCATTCTACCCCGGGACACAAACGGCGTATTAAAAGCTAGTATTAAAAATAATTGTATAAAATAAACGTGAATGAATTTTTTTTTATACAACTTAGAATGGCTAACAAGCAGACAACCTTCCTGATGGAAAGTGGCTACCATCGCCTATAGACATGAGCAGTACCATGGACATAATAGAGTTTATTGTTTCGCCTATGATACCTCCCGCACGTTGTTATTCCTGATAATTCAGGTGTTATTCCTCTGTACCCTGTAAATTCACTGCCACACCTTTCAAATCGAAACAGCTATGCAACACAATTGCTTCATAGTAGAAACACGAAAGGGACAGAGGTGCCCAAGCAAACGAATTTTGTACAAAGTCTCCCTCTGGTGTATATATATATATATATATATATATATACATGGATAGATAGATAGAATAATGAAAGAGATAAAAGATAATATTCAAATAGACTTTTGCATATATAATATTAAAATGGTTATACATATTTAATTTTGGGTTCAGTTAAATAAAAGATAGAATTAAATAACCACTTTTTACATAATTTTTGATGTTTAAGTATAGTAAATTAGTTCATTTATTGGTTATGCGCAAAATCCATCCATTCGCAGGCTAATTACAGCGAGGCGAGCCTACTGCTGTCACTGGAAGTAATTTGCTTTGTTATCGGGGTCTTTCATCACTGGAAAGTTAGTCAGAAATTTAAATTGACACGCAAAGTTTTTGATGCCGGCCAGAATTGAAATCGGAACTTTTGCTGACTATGTAACAAGTAGATTTAGTTTTACAAAAACATTGTCTTCAATTGTGGCAAACCCATTTATTCTTATTTAAAAACTAAACTAATGATCTTTATAAATGATAGAGTTCAGAGGTAACAATTATTTATTTATTTAGGCATATAAATAATACGAATACAAATATAAACATAAAAATTACAACTAAATTGAATACCTCCTCCTTTTCCTGAAATTGGTAAATATTCTAATAAATTGTGTGGTCTTCGTGAAATTAACTACCCATGATCATCAAAAGCATACAGCGATCAATCAAAAGTTCATGTTAGTTAATTTAGAAGTTCGTTTCCTGTGTTAACCAGACGGAGAATTGAATCAAAGTTTGCCTTATGAACGTGTACTTTCAGTTATTTGAAGATATTTCCTTTAATTCTCATTTGAAAAAAATATCACGAAAATAGATTCAATATTAATATTTCTGATAAACGCCCAAAAACCAAGTTATTTTTTGTTCCCATTTTATTAAAGGACTACCGAAGTATTTCCAAACAACTTTGCTACTTATAATCCTCCCACGACTGCTCATAGTGACATTTGACTAAATATGAATAAACTAGCGTTACGTGCGGCTTATTCCGCGTAACCAATATATGTTCACTAAACGGGATAAAAAAATATACTAAAAATCTTAGTGATCACTTAAACTGTTAAGATATAATAAACAAACTCAGTTTCACATTTATCATATTAGTATAGTTTTTGTTTAAAACTATATCTAAAAGTATGATTTTAAATTCTATTTGGATAATATTACTCAATTTCTAAGTTATTATTACATATTAATTTTAACATTCAAGAATTTCAGTAAAAGTCTTAATGAAATTGGAAAATTGTACAGAAGCACATAACTTCTGTTATATTGTTTCTAGGACGATTAAGATTTCATTTATTCTTACGTTTGTAAAGTTGTAGTTTGTTTCGCGTCCTAAAATCCTAAGAAATAAATGTTAAATTTTTGTTGATTATTACTGTTGTCATAGTGAATGTAACATAACCTTATATCATCATATCAGCCGTTAACTGCCCATGGTTGCATATAGGCTTCCCCCAAAAGGGAGGTTTTGCTAGTAGTTGCCACCCTTGGCAGGCGGGTTGGCAACCACAGTTAAGTTTTGGTGATATTTAAAGAGGGTCGCTGCTGCATACCTCGACCATTAAGTTCCTTTAATCACCTCTTATGACATCTGCGGGAAAGAAAGGGTTCTCCACGTAGCAAACAATGTTTATTATTCACAAAAAAATATAAATTATAAAAAAGTCCTGTAAATGTTGTTTGTATTGGATTAATTTCGACTAGGTACCACGAATAATTATGTGGTATATTCACACAAAAGGAAATTTTCAGATAATATATACAATTAAAAATTCAATTGCCTTTGATATTATAATAGTCCCTAACCAGGTTCTCGACAGTAAAATTTTTGTAAAACAAATATTTGCCTTTCCCTTTGTCATTACTTTTAATTGTTTTTACCTGTTGTACCCATTGAGAAATTCTATTACTAAAATAAAATGAACATCGAAATTGTTACAGAATTAGGGAACTGTAATTTAGTTATTCTTTCAAAATTTTTATAATGCAAAATTATTTATTTTTTAGTTATATTTATTACTTCGGCAGTAGATGGATAAAAATTTTTTTGATGTATATTCGATTATATGATGATGATATATATGAAACTCTGTTATGCCCATGGCACTGCTTAAGTCTATAGGCGCCATTTACCACTTTCCATCAGATGGGCCGTCAGCTTGTTTGCCATTCTAAGTGGCATAAAAAAAAAGATTATGACTATTCACATCTAATAATTTGTATTGTTATGTAATTTATGTATTAGTTAATTTACATTATTGTTAAGGCCCGGCTTCGCACAGGTAAATAGAATCTTCGAAAATAACATATGTAGCTTTCTATAGATGAAATAATTTTGAAAGTCAGTTTAGTAGTTTTTAATTTTTTTGGTTACAAACAAACAAGTTTTAACTCTTTATAATATTAGTATCGGTGTCTTGGATTTAGGTACAAGTAGTTGTTAAATTTCCTACTTTCAAACAGCTTTAGCTTGTCTTCTTGCATCATCATCATCATATCAGACTAACTGTCCCCTGTTAAATGTAAGCCTCCTTTTCGAGGGTGTTTTGCCAGTAGATACTACGTTTGGCAGGTAGATTGGCAACTTCAGTTAGGCTTTGGAGATGTTTTAAGAGGAGGCTGCTGTCCGTACCTCGCCCTTTTTAGTCGCCTTTTACGACACCCAAGGGAAAGGAATTGGTGGCCTATTCTATGCTGGGACTACACGACAAAATGGTTGAAGTTAACTCCTTTACCACTCCAATTTGTCTAAAAACATTTAACGATTCTCGTTATACGAATATACAAGGATATACATCCTTGTTTATTCTCTTGGTGATTTTATAAATTGAATTCCATATCATAAATCTAAAAGCAAGTTTGAGCTAAAATGGTCAAACGAATAGCGTAGGCACAGATGAAATAACTAAGTTATCTTGTTATAAAGAGATGGATAGCTTGTGTACAGGTTGATGTATGGTATTTCAGTATTTTGTTTTCCCAAGAACTGAGTGGGTGTGCCAATCGTTTGCTATTTCGTTACCTGCGCCGTTATACAGTTTTGTTTGTGAATTATTTTGACAAATTTAATTTATCTTGCCTATTACTGCTGTGAAGCCGCAAAACCTGTGACGAAGGGCACAAACATACACGTTCTCTTTATAATATAACCGCATTGATTATTATATTCATACGGTTTTGCTCGCGTGTGTTAGCAGAAAAGTATTTACCGAATCAATGTAAGATATACATAGTTTATGTTTGTACTTTTCATTCAAATGCAACCAGTAGTTTAAGCGTGAGTGAACATAAATATCTAAGTCTTTTGCAATATCTACTGGTTAGAATATTAATCACGTAAATAGTTCGGTTTGTGACGAGGCGTAGGTGAATAACCAGTCTGGATCAGAGTGCTCCTGACGACGGTCATCGCCACCATTTTGAACCCTGCAAAGTAGAATAATCTTTTATTTATTTCACAATTAGTTTTTACTTTTAGTCTGTATCTTTCTTCATATCGCATATTAAGTACTTTAAATAACGATTGATGGAGCAGTTAAAGCGTAAAGAGGTAACAAATAAACAAAATAACCTTCCTATTTATAATACATATAAGGCAAAAACATGGGGGTTTCGGAGCTAAATGCCACTTATTATATTTACAATAAACCATAATATTGTATTCACTGACACTATTCCAAGTTGACATACCACCTGTCGAGCCATAAAAAGGTTATCTTTTTATATCCCACTGCTGGGCGCGGGTCCTCATGAGAGGTGGATTTGATCTATTGATGAGTATATAAATTATGTTAATATACATATCTATATATGCTTATGATTTTTTGTTTTCAGGTCTTAATTCTTAGTTTTTAAGATCAAGTCTACTTGTATAAGTACTAGTTGTTACATTATATAATATAATGTGATAGAATTGATATAATATTTTCAGGCGATGGATGTCATTCCAGGAAACCAATGCTTTGTTCGCAATGACATTAGGTTTCTTTGTAGCATTGTTTTTTGTGAAATAATTCAATTACATATCTAAGGTAGTGTTTTGTTTTGTGTATACATTTCCTTTGAAAACTTTCGATGATATTTTTCATTGTATATTAACGCGCAGTTTTCAAAACTAACGGAAAATGCTCATTCATTTGTTAAAGAAATCAAAATAAAGGTAAAGTAATTTTTTAATTTAATAGGTATACCAATATAATAAAGTGGAATAGTTTGTTTGTTCGAATGCTCTAGTCTCTGCAACTGTTAGTCGAATTAAAAAAAAAATAGTTTCTGCATTTGATAGTTATTTTTTGAGAAAGGTTATATATTATTCAACGTCACGATACGATTGCGGGCGAAGTCACGCGATAGAGCTAGTTAGCAATATTACAAGATAATAAACAGAATAATACATATACCTAAGATATCTATTGGAAGCTGTTATTTCAACATGGGTTTACATTAGATAACGTTTTCTCACCGAGACTGAGTAAACAAATTTAAATAAATATTGAATCCTATAGAATTCACAACCAAGTTGGAACCTTGAAATGTTAGTGTTACCTATTTAAAGTTAACAGAATAATGGCCAAGTAATTACGTAATATAGCCACAAAAAAATAGAGACGAAGAAATTCTTCATTGCTTATCCATAAAAAATAACCCTCTTTTTCATAAAAATATTAAACAGGGTTGCTAGATGTAATTTAAATTTTTACCCTAGTATCAAATATTTTTTCTGCAAACTATTACATTTTCTCTTACTTTTTTTTCAATCACAAATTTGTATCGATTTTCATTACAAACGTATTGCCACGAACAACATACGAACAACGAAAAATATGCGCATCCAGTGCTGTTTTTTTACTTTTACTTTCCTTATCTTATCCTATCTTCTGTGTAGATGCTTTCATTCACATATTTTATATATACTATAGTTTACAATCACAAAACTGCCAAAAAATTCACCTAAATTTCTCCAAGACTACTTTACTTTTCTCCAATAATACAGGAATACAAAAAATTTTACTCTAAATTGCAAAAAATATTCAATTTGGCAACATTTTAGCTATTGAAGTGTTCTGTTTGTTTCTTTTGCACTAAATTCTCAAATTTAACGAAAAAAATACTTTAATAGTGGAATATTTTAGTTTTTGTGAATATGGGGGTTAGTTTTTAATTTCATTATCGTGGTGGGGATGCACATACGAGTAGTTATAAATTGTTCCTATATTAAATTACAAGCTATAACTTGCAACTTCCTCCGCACACCAGTAGGTACATAGAGTATTCTATGTGCTAAGTTACTACATAACCCATCAATGTATTTAATTTCATGCAAATCCATTTTTACGTGAAAGAGCAACAAATATACATTTTCACAAAATAGTAATAGGATGTAGGATATCTAATTAAATTCCTTACGAGTTCGAGGACTGCAGCATATTCATTGCTTATTGTTAGATTAGTACGTCGTTGTTAATCATCGCATTCTCAGTCATACAGGAAAAAATATCCGTTGGTTCTGTGGCGGAATTGTTGTGATGGAATATTGGACTATGGTTTTTTTTTATTGGTACCATTACTCATTAGAGTATAATATAATTGCTTCGTGAAACAAAACGACATTATACTATAATAATATTAATATATTGTATTGCTGTTTTTATTTATTGTAACTGTCCCAGAACCCAAAATGTTTTTCTTAGTTTTATGTTGTGTACGCAAATTTCATGTCAATAAAACTCAAAAGGTTGTCGTGCCCTCAAATTGCGGTACGTTTCAAGGAACACTCAAGATGTGAGCGACTCAATGAAATTGCGTATTCATGGCTTTTGATAGAAGTGGCATGTCAATGTTTCAGGTCACTCAGGTCCCTTTCGAGTACCTGTTCGATACTTTTCAATTTATGTTTCGCTCTGCTTGTTAAATGTCTGAGGATCATAGAATCGTAACGTATATACTATTAATAGAAATGGATTTAAAAATTTAAATCACTAGATAAATGACAAAAGATCTCAATGCTAAGTAGGCACGTTTATGCCACCGGATATATGGGGAAAAATAAAACGGTATGACCGGCAATTCATTGCCCATAACGCGGGCGGTATGCTGATTTTGTTTTCTAGCTGTGAAAAATAAGGCCATTTGACTTTACAAGGTTGAACTGTAAACGTATAAATAAATGGCTTCATTTCGCACTTATTAACGCCTGTCTGACCTTTTTAGATGTTTCTTATAAAGTACATAATTAAAAATATACTATCAGCTAGTGTGTTGATGTAAGACAAGTATTTTTGTTTTGTGCTTATAGGAGATATATATTGACTGCTGATGTCTCAAAAAAGGCTAAGAAAAGCTAGTATAGAAAAATGTATTTACTAGTGCATAGTTATACACAGTCTGAAGTAATCTCCTTAAGTTTAGTGCAGGGACCAAATTTCATTCCGTAATAAATTTATTTCGTTCATCCGTTTCTAGGAATTATTTTATTTAACATTAAATATAACGATAAAGCGAAAACGGTTTTAAGTTATAGTTTTTCTGTTAAGAAACCAGGTGGGTGACGGTAGCTGCTTTAAGTCTGGTGGACCGTTAAGTGACTACCATGCCTATCAACACTTGCAACAAGAGGCGAATTCATTGTGTGTTGCCGGTCATTATATTTTTATAAATTAATTGCAAATGATTTGTTTTATTTTATGATTAAGATTACATTTAATATATAATTACAAAACGGTACTTAATGCTTCTTTCCACTCAGGGTTTGCTGACAACTTCTGTGAAAGAGAACTCTTACAGAACTTTCTAAAATTTTGACAATATTTGCTAAATTAACATATAGAATATTTTTAATCCTAGTTCATGTGGACATGGCCACGGATTTCAGCTAGTTATAAACATAGTCTGTCAAAGTGTGTTAACTTCAATTCCATACTACTGGCATGTTCTGCATATAAAGCAGTTTGAACGCAATTTATAGTTAAAGTGTAAAATTGGGTTTCAGATGTATACTATATCATAATCATCTATACCTATTCTCTTTAGACATGCGTCTCTTGGCTTGCTTTAAAGGAAGATTAATATAGCAAATACTTATTACAGTATAGCCTATTATTGTAATTTTGATTAAACGGTTTCTGACAAGGTTTTATTTTCATTTTATTCCTCTCGCACTGGTGTATTACACATTATTACTCTAATTGTCTTTTATGACGTTCTAAATAATGAAAAAAAAGTAATAATACATGATCAGTATATTTAATAAATTTGCTCCATCACTTCATGGATATTCATATGTAATAGTTCAGTGTAGTTACACTACACTATTATACCTGGAGTCATATACAATTGGCAAAACGAATTTATCGATTTGATAACTGCTGCTGATTTTCAGCATCGTACAAACCGCCATAAACAAAAATTTTATTCCAATTAATTTTATTCGTGCGTTTTTCAAGGCATTTTCTTCCACGCACAGCCACTCTTTGGAATAAACTTCCAGCAACAGTATTTCCGAATCGATACAACAATATAACCTTCAAGAAAAGAGCATAGTACTTTTTAAAAGGCCGGCAGCACACATGCAATGCAGTTGGTGTTGTCATCAGGGTTTGAAAAAAAAAAGATCATTCGTTATTGCGGCGGTAGTCGCTTTCTATCGCGTAGACTCGCTAGCGATATGAATTTTATCGATAAATTCGTTTGCCACTTGTCTATTATCGCACCAGAGTGAGCCACATGCTCGTTTGCTCCCTGTGTTCGTTTGCCACTTGTCTGTTATCTAGGAGACCTGTAGTGCTTTTCTATAACGTGATACACGAATTGTATTAGCAAATTAGCGAATGATTTATATTTGGTAAACAAGTAAGATCGATGACAGACAGCACTGTTTCTTTAAAGTGTCGGCGTAGTGAAATCAGGTAATTGTATTATTATAGTCTATTCTTAGTAATTCCATTTTAGTTTTGCATTTCGATTAATTTGTCATTTTTAAAGACCGCAGAATATGAAAATTAGATGAAGTGAACATTTAAGTGACGCGAGATTGAAGTAAGTTTCGAAATGAACTACGAAACATTACAGAATAGAATAGCCGTTAGCAATTTACGGAAATAAACAAAAATATAAATTGAATTACTTTAGTATTGATTGAGGTGTATTTAAACAGAAGCATAATACCTTTATGCTTAGGAATTGTTATTGTTGCTGTTCGTGAGAACTAAAGTATTCAGTAACTTAACTGCCATATTACAAATTGAAATACCTATTTAAAGATATTAACAGCATAATAGCCATAGGAGATACTATATATGTCTATTACGTATCGTTATGTAAAATATCTTTAAAAACTAACAGTAACAGTAGACATGTGGGCTAACAATTCAGCCGCTGTCGCTCCAATCTTTTACGGTAAATGAGAGTATATTGTTATTTATTTTCTGCTCTAATTTTGCTGCCTCTTTCGGTATCATGATGATTCCAGAATGTGGTTGTCGCTCCCCAGGTTTTCTTGCTACTGAACATACCTGTATGTATTCTAGAACTGACAGCGATAGTCTCTACTAACCATTAACTAAGCAGCGTCTTCGCTCAAGCTAGACACACTACCAGCGTGTGCAGCCAGGTGTCTGCGGTTTCCTAATATTATTACTGTTATTATAAGGTTATCTTAAAAATATAGTTTTCAGCATTAAGACTGTTTTATTGAAATTATATAAGTGTTCATTACATTTATTGTTTTTTTATCCCCTGTTTCATATAATGCAAATGTACCTAAATACCTATATACGCTATATATGTTCTACGCTTCCATAGCCTTATTTGCAAAAGCACACAATAAAGATATTTTTCTTTTTATTTTTACACAAGAAAATGTAAAATATAACTACAATATTATTTGAAGCAAGTTTTTATAGTGTAATTTGCATTAGAGTGGTCCAAAATTATAATAGCAACTTGTTTCAGAGCAGTTGTTGCCTTTGTTTTCGTATAATTTAACATATTTGCATTATTTAACCCATTAAGCCTGTTACCTGTAACTATCACGTTATCTTCAGTTAAATAAGGAATTTAGGTATAAAAATATAAATTATTTATGTAGAATTTTATTATTTTCAACACTTTCACTTTTACTCTCTCTCTCTAAAAAGGTATAACAATTTTAGTAGTGGATGTACTATTTAGAATTTCCGCAACTTCCAAGCGTATACAAATGCTTAGAAAAAAATAAACTCATAATTACTGCGACTGTAAAGTAGAGCTTAACTTAGGAGTTAAATATCGTGTTTTGATGTTTGTGCTTTTGGGCGCTTGCAGTGGCTTACCAAGCGTGTAAGTTCCACATAAACATTAGAATTGAAAATACCAGTCGCCGGTTGCGGAGATTAAAGCTGTCTAGCACACAAGATTACTCCGTTTCATCTTAAAGCAATTAACATTATGAATGCTTATGTATTATAAATTCCATTTAATGGCAATTAAATATGGTTGACTTATAATTCGATTGAAGGTAGCGTTTCTTACCGGATTTTATTCTGTATGAAGCAAGTAAAAATTATTTTTATTAAAATCTAAACATAAATTAGAAAAATAAATGAATTATTTATTATTTAATAAATGTATTTGTTAACTGAATATTTAATGAGCGAAATTGAAGTTATAATGTAAAACATTTTATCGTCCGTTCTATGAGCTCAATGTATCCTCATAATAAATGTACTAAAGTTATCTACAAATCTGTTTAATTATTTAAAAAACAAAGCTGTTACAGAAAGTTACAATATTTTCATAATGATAATATTAAACGGGTTTTTATATTATTATATTTTTATCATTTATAAAGCAACAGAATTATTTATTATTTAAAAAGGAAAATAATAGTTAATGGCCTTTTAAATCTATTGTATATCACTATTCAAATTTAGCAATATACCGTAAGCGTGTATGGCAGAAAGTTGTGCGGAAACCGTAATATCTTAGCTTAAAGTTATTCTTGTTTGAATAGAGTTGACCTGATAAGACGGTATCACGTAAGGGCTTATATATTATTATAATTTGTTATGTATACGGATACGGATACCTAGGCTTATCGAAATCGGATGAGACGATCAACAAGAACAACTCTAAGGGTATCTTAGAACTTAGCAGTACAATGCTTAGTAATCATCGGCGAGATTAGGGTATCTATTAAGCTTAATAGTGAATACCTTTAGATAATCATAATTATTGTTAACACATGCAAAATGTATGTTGTATATACATACAACTTTATACATAAAGTGTATAATGTATAATTAGGTAGGTATCTATATTTTGGCTTCTGTTTATGTATTAATTTTGATTTCAGAAAGGGAAGCATTATACATATTGTTATTATATATGAGTAATTACTTCAAGTTTTTTATAGTATTTTATGTTTTATTTTGTACTAGCAGTTATTTGTATTCAAATAAGAAACTGCATTGGTGGTATGTTAAAAATCATCTTAGGTAACGAATAGATATTATAGGATGAAAGTTGTATTTCGTAATGGATTCGTTATGTTTAAGGATATTATCAATTAATGTGGATGAAAATTATAAATTCCGCTTGCATTGATGGTTTATGCAAACAGGATACCAGTGAGGAGTAGTAGGTGACTGGTTAATTGGCTGGGAGTGAATTAACTGCTGATGGTTTCTAGCGAGAATTTTGCGTAAGTCGACGACATGGTATATTGTTATCAATATACCATGGTGGGGCCTGTCATAGGGCCGTTAGTTTCTGTTACTAACGATTCCGCGAGTGTTATGAATATTTATATTCAAGAGACAAACCACTTCGCCTTCAGACACGATTACTTCTAAGAACTTCACCACATCATACTCAGGCTTTTGGGAAATCCTTTACAGTTATATCCATTCGACTATGGAATAGTCTGCCATCCGAAATAAGGGAATCGACAAGTATAGGCATGTTTAAGCGTCGTCTAAGAGAGCATTACTTATCACTATGCTGACGTATTATGTATATGTGTATGTATATTTATATATGTTTATATGTGTATATATATGTTTGTGTAAGTATATGTGTATGTTTACAGGGTATTTTATGTAATTTATAATGTGTGGTTTGTATTATTCTTTGTGTATACATATCTTATGTGTTTATACAATATATGCAGATCGTATGACTGCCTAATTTTATTTTTATAATAACACAATTAACATGGAAAGGTTTTGCTGGAAGAAATCTCTTATTAGAGATAAGCTCGCCTTTGTACATTATGTTTATAATGAATTGTGATTAACAGTATGTTTTGTGTACAATAAAGAATAAAGAATGCTTTTCCCAAAGATTTTCGATGTTATATATTGTAAAATTCTAACACTGACTGACAAATAGTTAGTCTAGTAAAACTCATCCCCTACGTGTAACATACTTAGAGGATGAGTTTTTAAATAGGCTATGAAAGTTTTTATAGAACTTTGTCGATGAAAAATTTCGTTAGGTACTCGGTTCGTAACTATATTATCACTAGGTATGTACCCCGTTGTTTCACCCTTGTGAATTAGGATAACAAGTATCCTATGTTTATCTAGGATTATGGTTTATCTGTTTACCAAATTTATTGAATGGTACCTTATTGTACACAAAAAAGAGTGTCTATTCATAATATATAAAAGGGATGGACTCCATAAGAGTTTTAAGCGAAGTGGCCATTATATTATATAATATTTATTCAACTATTTTAAGCTTGATTCAGTAACAAAGTTATAAATATCTACTATTTAATATTCAAAACACCTTTACAAACTTAAACATTTATAATATTTGTCGTACTTTACCCCGTATATAGTATAAAAAGTATTTAGTCTCGTTGTGTTAAGTATCAAATTTGAACAAAAATTAAGTAACTTTTGAAAAAAAAATTGATTTTATTCTGTAATTCCTAACATTTTGTCAATAAATCAGTAATTCTAAAGATAAAGTTGCACGATGCGTATTATTTTGTATTCGTAGTTAAAGTTACCGTTTGGATTTTTAGCATTATATACTCATAGGTATATTTATATACTGGAAATGTTTTGGATATATAATAATAACTAATTTTTAATTACAATTTCATCCGTATAATCGGGGATGTATTAGTTTACTCGTATAAAAAAGTACTAAATATATACACTATTGAGTGGATAATTTTGCGCACGTGACATTTCTAGTGTTTCAGGCGTATGCAGGCTACAGTGACCGTTTACCATCATAGGGACAGTTTGCCACCTTCGTGGTATAAAAAATATATTAAATTTCAAGATAATTGACTGAGTCGTTAATACGCTAAGGCATAACAAATAATTAAACTCATTTTCACATATACATATATCACATACATATAATAAAATTGAAACTAGAAGATGTCTGTACCTACATAGGAAATATTTGATAAGAGGGACTTTAACAAGAGCAATAGAAGTCAACGCTATATTGTTTTGAATTTTATCTGTCTGCCCAAAAACTACAATAAATTGGATGCGGTTTTCGTAGTAGAAGTTGATGTCATTTAAAAGTGATTTATTTTTTCGTATTTTCTATTTCTAAATCCACGAGTATGGCCTAAGGTGCATACTGTACGCGTACGGAATAGCTTTTGCCCGCGCCCTTAAAGGCATGGGTTTTGCAAATACCTAGGAGTGATAAGTTATATTTTTTTTTATATTTATAATGCGAGTAGATAAGAATATAACAGAAAAAAATGTGCTGCGCGTGTCATTTATAATGTAATTTAGTAACAAAATGTCTGGCTTGGTAACCCTAGGGCTTATAGCTTTAACGCCTGGGGAGTAGGGACTTGATCTTGACAGCTATTGTTACACCCGAGGCCAAGTTCTAGTAGTTATCCTTCATTTCAATAGAATCAAAACCCTTTGTTTTGCCTGTTGGGCATTAAATGTTCTAGTTTTCAAGGAACGCAGTATTTCAACCTTATGGCCGAAGTAAAACAAAACTTTGTTCCAGTTAATGTATAATTCTTAATAATTATTATAAATATGAAAGCGAGTTTATTTGTTTGTTTTTTGCCTTTTGTATCATAACCATTCAACTAATCGTTGTGGAATTTGTCAGACACTTTATACATTTTTTATTACCATTGTCGTCATACCTATATGCTGAATATGTTGCAGCGAGCTCTTATTAGTCACTTTGATTGATTAGTAACGGTATTTTCCATCAACGAAGCGTTAGTTGGCAATTTTTTTTTTTTTTTTTTTTTTTTTTTTTTTTTTTTTTTTTTTTTTTTTTTTTTTTTACAACACAGGGGGCAAACGAGCATGCGGCTCACCTGATGGTAAGTGACTACCGCCGCCCATTCACCCACAACACCAGCGGCATTGCATGTAGGAATATACTCTTTTCTTGAAGGTTATGTTGTCGTATCGGTTCGGAAATACTGCTGCTGGAAGTTGATTCCAAAGAATGGTTGTGCGTGGAAGAAAGTGCCTTGAAAAACGCACGGTGGAAGACCGCCACTCGTCCAGATGATTGGGATGAAACTTTAGTTTGTGGCGGGTTGTACGGTGGTGAAAATCAGCAGCAGGTATCAATCCGAACAATTCCTCAGAACACTCCCCATGATAAATTCGTTAAATAAATAAATTTTAAAATGACATACGTTTTTGGTATCTGTCAGATTCTCTCATGAACTTGATGTATATTATATTTATTGGTTGTTACTGTTGGACTGTTGTAATGTCATCAAATAATATTATTTGTGAATACTGGGTATCTATATAACATTACATGCAAACGCTATACAATTAAACTGTAAGTACAAACATAGTTGTATGTTATGTTTATACGTCCTTGTTTTTCTTTATGACAAGATAAAACAGATAAAAAAATACTTGCATATTTAAAGCTTTTAATTTAGTACTTCCTTTTTTTAAAAACAGTCTTTGGCACGTGATTTATCGAGATTTGTAAATACGCTTCTCCTTTCAAAACTTTTAAGTACTGACGAGTAAAGGAAAAACCAACTCTGAACTTTCGTGGAAAATTACTTACTACTTTTCTAAATGCCGAAAATGTTGCAGCTAAAATTCTAATAAATATCAAGAACCATTTATCTCAACTCCGACGAATTAAGTTACGAAATAATTCAAAGCCCATTACTTTTTGTAAATATTTAATTTTTCCTGGAACAGAATATAGATATTCATTAATTTAAAATAGTCGTTTATTACAAATATAAATATTTTAGTTTAAAAATAATTTCTTATTTCTTCCATTTGAAATATCCCTTTGTAGGCTTTTCTATATATTTAAAAGGCTGACAACTTACGAGTGTTTCCCATTGTGTTGCAATTGCAAGTTTTCATAAGTGACGGTAGCCACTTTCCAACAGGTGGACGGGAAGGTTATTTGCGATCCTTTATGATCCTTATTGGTATTATAAATGTTAAAGTGTGTTTGTTTGTTTATTTGTTACCTATTGGTGTCTTAATAGTCAGCTAATAGTCATGAAATTTATTTAGTTTACATGTACTACATAGGATGGAGAAGGATATATACTTATCCCGATCTCGCAGACAAAGCTGCGGATGAAATTTTGTTATTTATATATCTTCGCAGTACTATAATCTAATTGAGACTAACTGTCTTCATCAATCATTGACCTTCACTATTAATAAAGGCTAAGGTTGCAGTAATTGGGCGTGCACTGACAAAATGGCGGCTATTTTTTATTTTATTTTAGTTTGTATCGCTCTTGAACACTAAATTACGATCAAATGTCACTGACCTTATAAGCACCGACTTTATTTATCTTTTGTAACACTAAAACCTTTTGTTATTGCTTTATAAGTGTGAGATTTAAGTCGTTAATTTTCTATTTATAAACTGGTAGGATTTACTTTTTATTTACTCTTAAGTTGAATTAGGAATGAAGTATGATAAATTATTTTTTTTACTTATAAACAAGCAAGAATAAATTTTAACATTAAAATATATATTCAATGATTTAATGTATTGTACTTTTTAAATTCTGTAGAACTAATCATAATGTGACATGGTAGATGTGATAATATCAGTGTGTTATTTTTTTTTTATTGATTTGACTAATCAATTATAAATACAAACCCTTAGGGGATCGAGTAAGGGTTCAAGTAGTAGAGTAAAATTTGTTATTTTTTCTTTTATCTAAAAAAAAATAATTACATAAACGAGATATTTTAAAATTTTTATATGAAAAAAAATGCTATCACCAAGGCATATTTTTTTGTATGAAATTAAAAACTTGTAAAACTGAAGCTCAGAGTTTCTACAATTATAAATTATACATACATTTTACATAGCACCGGTTCCTTTATCTCCTATACAAAATTTCCAAAATTAGCAATTTATATTTGCAAACCGTCTTTTTGTTTCCTTTAAAGGTGGCTTTAATTGGTCATGTAAGCATAGTGCGATTTGGCGCGGCTAACCACACTGTCAGGATTTCTAAAGCACCGGAGAGCCTCTCTAATGTGGGATAATGACAGTTATCTAATTGGTTTAGGAACGCTTCAATATATAAATATATTAGTTTAAAGTCTGAACTCATTTAAATTTTGTAAAAGGTTGTTTATAAGGTAGGAAGTTTCCCATGTAAAATCAAGGCATAATTTAGCCATGTAATAAAATATAAGATCACTTCATTAGTATAGTAAAAGGAATTTATATTAAGGTAGTGAGTCCAAATTCGCATCGAAAGAAATGTAAGAATAAATAGTTACATGTAAAGTTGTAAATCTAAGGACATCACTAACTTAGATGACATCTTTCATCATATTCTGTAGCTTAATTAAGATATTATTAATAAAGCACTTTATAATAAAAGCTTTCGCCCCACAAAAATAAATTGTGACAAAATAAAATTAATATGTTGCAGGGACTCAATTAGGAAAAGATGGCTTGGGGCTACTCTTTATGGCAGTCTATGATTACGTTCAGCAATGGACAACAAATGGATGATATTATGATAATAATGATGTAAAATATATATAATGGAGCAATATTGACAGCAACAATAACAATGATTTGGATTGTTTTGATTTTAATATCTCTTGTTATATGATGTCTCCTACTATGCAATCATAATAATTAGGATAGGTACTTCGTGTACCTATGGACGCCTGTAACACTAGAAGTGTCACGTTCGCGTTGCAGACTTGTAGAAATTTTGATACACTCAATATAGTATATATAATATTTAGTACTTTGGAGAAGGACATCGACTATTTTTTTATACGTGACTACACTATTCACATAAAGACCTTAGATAATTTTGAAAAGTTGTTTTCAACTGAGATTTGACATGTATAAAAAATGCTTAAAAATATTATTAATGAAACAAATTGATACTAAAACAATATTAATAATTTTAAATTACATTTATATGTTAATTTTATACGTGCAATTAAAAATCTCTTTTTATTTATTAGAGCTAGCCATTACAATTTAGCTACATTCATAAAATCACGTAGATTTATTTTGAATGATTTTTCAAATCTACAATTTGTACATAATTACATAAGTAAATAATTTTGCCAATTAATTAATAATTATTATTTTCATATATACATTCATGAACTTCTAGGTAGTTAGATACAAATTTAGAAATAATAATATATTTGTTCACCATTTCAGGTCGAATAACAACATATTCTCTAAAAATAAGCCTGTGTTGAACGCAGACATTGATGAGGTGATAGAGTGGGGTCGCGCTTGCCTAAAAACGGTTCATTTTTGTAATATGAATATGATGCAGTAAAAATAGGTCCAAAATGTTATACGCATTAAACATGCCGATTTGGTGAACCCTTTAGAGGTGAAAAGTTTGCATTTGATTCATATTAAATTTTCACTGACATCACAAGTAGTCAAAGGAAAATAGTGATAAATTTCATGTAGGCAAGATATCCATCCACATATTAAGATTATTATCATCATATCAGCCTTTTACTGTTCACTGTTGAACACAAGCTTCCCCTTTGAGGGGTTTTGCCAGTAGTTGCCACGCTTAGCTGGCGGATTGGCAATTGCAGTCAGGCTTTAGAGATATTTTAAGAGGGACGCAGCTACCTTTCCCTCGCCCTCCCTTAGTCGGCTCTTACGACACCTACACGGTAGGAAGGGGTGACCTCTTCTATGCCGAGACCATATGGCTATTATATTAAGATATACATATTAAGATATTATTAACATATTATTGTAGACTAACATTTGTAGATTGAGTAAATAAACTTGAAATAACAGAAATAACCTACGTCTTATGTTGGTTTATGTTTTCTTCAGAACTATGTTAGGTCTGTTTGTTTTTCTATTTACATTGTGATTATTGTGTGTGGGTTATACCCATTTTGTTGAACATGATACTTTTAGGATATCGTTTCAAAATAAATATTGGAAGATTTGTTAGGAAATAAGTTGTTAGTAGTGAGTATCTACATGTTATGTTTGTGATCTTTCTCTAATGTACGAGGTATATCAAAGTCAATGAGCTAAGAATGTGTTCCAGAAGAACTAAAGAGGTTGATATATAATGTAAGATTAGCTATTAGAAATGGCAATAGTCATATTAGATATATTATGTCATAAATAAAATAAATAAATATATTTGAGTTATGTTGGTGATATAAAAAAGGTTGTTGCATGGTGATACTGTACAAGCAAATGCAATGTTTCACATGAAGGAGTGCTGATCTTGAAACGGTGAGTTGATGAATGTGAGTAGTTTAGGATTGTACTTTGTGACGTCTACAGTTGACTGCGGTCGAAGTTATGCCGCTGGTGATGTTGTATGCCAGTGGAATGTTTTAAGCCTTGTTCACATCATATTAAAGGAAGGTGAGAAGTAACAGACTTCGCTTAGAATTATATATCTACTATAATCTTTATCTCAATAATTTAATATTAGTGTACAGCAGGTATATATAGGGGTATCTCGGGCGATATAATAACTATATCCTTTATTTATATATCCATATCCAATCTATTCTTTATAGTAGAACAGAAAATCCTGAATTAGTTTTAGTTTAGAATATAAAAGTCACAGAACATATACACCTAGGTTATATAAAATGCTCAATAATAATTTTATATATTATTATTACCTTTTAATACATTATTGAGAATTTCTAAAGTTATATTGAAAATAAATGAGCAACGAATATAGGTAACGTGCCGTAACGATAGTTGGGGAAAGGAATCATTCAATTTAAAGTTGTTATTGGCGAATGATTGTTTTAGATTTTCCTCATGAAATACATTTTATTTAGTTATAATGAAAAAAATAAACGTGACTTGATTAGGAGTTGGATAGGCACCTACGCAATTAATTAAATTCATTGTTCACACATTTTTAAGAGAAAATATTTCACAATCGTTTTAAATCTTTGTAGTTATTAGGCATTGTTCAGCTTAATAAGGTATTATTTTGTGAATGGTATACTGATTTCACGGAGACTTAGTTTTCCTATCACGTATTAGGGGATTGAGCGGACATAAGACGGAGGTTTTTGTAGACACCTAAAGGTTTGACAACTCAAATGCCGCAAAAATACTTTATTCGATTGCAAAGAAAATGTTGTTCAACTTAATATATATAGTTACGTATATATTACATATAAATTTATAATTAATAAGTACCTACCTTTAAGCTAGGTACTTATGGTTTAAGTCAAATATTATAATATGTTGGACATAATGGATTCACAAAATTATATGTTATTCAGTTGGTTGTGATAGATGTTACAGCTTTTTTATTGGATGGTAATGAAATGGTAACCCCGCTTGCGCTAACGGTATACGCTGGCGGGGGGATAAAGTGAGGCATGATAAGTAAAAATAAAAAGGCAGTTAGCCCATTGTGATGAATACAGCTGGAATTCAGCACGATGGTTTTTAGAGGGACCACGTAGAGGTCAATTATGACGTGTATAAATACTTGTACTTATATAGGTGGCGCTTTCAGAGGTATTTGTATACTGCTGCCGTTGTGGCGAACGCAACACATGCCAAGTACAGTAATGACATTAAAATTATAATAGGAAATAGATTGGTATTGATTGACACTGTTAAGCCACAATGTGGTCATTTCTGAGGTAACATTTATCGAATATTTGAATTTGATAATTTCGTGAAATTACTGTTTTATGGATAATCATAAGCTAAAATTATAATAATTTTGTTTTAAATCTATTGGAAAATTGATTCATATAATAAAAAATTGTTGTGATGTAAAATAGAAATTTAAATTAATATAAACGAATGTAAAAGATGACGCTTCAGAATTGACCTTCATATTTATAATTTTAAGCTATATATTCAACGTAATATATATTACATATCTATTTGAAATTAAATTCTACCCTAATTGATATTATAAGTGTAAACATTTGTAAATATGTTTGGATTTTTTGAAACCTGTTATTTATTTGTGAAATTTAATTGGCATACGGTATTAATACATAGCATTATACACATTTTTTTACGAGATATAGCTAGTATTTAATATGTGTATATAGATCGAGTATATAGTTTAAAAATAGATGTAAGAAATATTGCAGACAGGTGAATGGCGATGAAGGCAGTGCGCTGTCTGAAGAATGAAACCGCTTGAGTTACTGCAGTCTAATGAAGTTTTTCCTGGAACACTGCCGATGTAGCGGTCCTACGCTCCGTGTATGAATAATGACTTCTTTTATTGCAACTAACTCTTAATATATGAGTCTTAATACGAATATACTATTTATTTCCCAAGCGTATAGTTCTCATAAAGATTTGAGCTCGGAATGATAATCCGCTACGGATGCTGGTAGGTATTATTGTATATAGTTTGTGTGTCTACATTATGTGGAGATGAATATAACTAGAGGGAGTTTTTGTACAAAGGTCACCCGAGATACCCAAACTTTTGTTTCATCTGTGTTTGTGCCGTGAAAAATTTGTATTTGCAAGTCTGTGTTTCAGTTTCAAGAGTGGGATCATCATCATCATCATCATGTCGGCCGTTAACTGTCGTAAATACACATAGGTTTTCTCCGTAAGGAGGGTTTTGCCATTAATTGCTATGCTTGATAAGTAAATTGGTAACAACAGTCAGGTTTTTGGTGATGTATTAAAAGCTCATCCCTCGACCATTAAGTTCTCTTAGTAGCCTCTTACGATATTTACAAAAAAGGAAGGGGTGGCCCATTCTGCGCTGGCCTTTCGAACAAAAGCTGAAATATAAGTTTCAAATTTTGCAAATAATTAGAGCGATGTAGGTAGAGATTAAAAGAGAGATAGAGAGAAGAATAGAATATTCGTACAAAGAGCTGCCGTTGACGAGCTAGTCGTGTCAGCTATATGTATATCAGATTTAAAAAAGAAGTAAGTTTTCAGTTTGTCGGAATCTTAGATTTTTTATATTTTGTGTATGTTCTACGATTACTCGTAGATCAGAAACTAAATCAGAAAACTCTGTTTTGTTTAAAAGGATATATACGTATATACTTTAAGATTCGTCCAATAGACATTTTAACTAAATCAATTCAGTATTTTTTATCGCTCCTTCTTGTGGGGGATCGTCTTACACATCACATGTCGTTTCTTCGAGCTACGTAACTAGTCCATTGCCACTTCAGCTTACTTATCCTTCAGCCAAACAACAAATAGCAAAGTAATTATTATTTATTTTCTCCAAAATTATAAACAGAATATCGTACACGGCTCAAGTAGCTCTAAATCAGTCTTCGTCGCAAGTGGTACATTCTTTTTCTTCTTTATGCAATTCTTTTTAATTAATTTACTCCCTATTATTTAAAGAATGTTTTGTATTTACGTTTTATGTTTTGCGAGAGCAACAATTATTCTTTACGTGATACTGACAATATACATCTCAAATTTCTAACTCATTCTTCCTCTTTCTACTTCAAATAGATTTTTGTGCAAGTAATTCGTTTATGAAACTCCTCTCTCAATTCTCAGCTATTTTTAGAAACTTAGTTAAATCCCACTACCTATTTTCATAATAATTTAGTTCTCCTTCATTCTTACAAGAATTGTGGTATATATGTATATTAGTATATAGTAGTATTTATGTACTTATCTACGTGTTTACCTATAAAATTTTTTCTACGCGTCACCTACATTAAATTGAAATAAAATAAATTAAATTTAAATTTTTCTACCTTAAGGTTATCTGAAAGACATTGCTCAGAAATAAGACTGCCTCTTCTACTATATTGTATATTCATTGAAAATCCTTCAACATTTCATGTAATATTGGTCCAATAAAGTGTTAAATAAATAAAATAAAACGCAAAGAAAATAAAAATATTGTGTTCATAATTATTATAATTTACGTCCATCGTCAATCCAAACAATATGACAACTCAAAGTTCTTAATAAGAAAATTGTTTAATTGTTACAAAGTTTTAATGAAGGTGATACGTGATTCTATATCTATATATAAATTTGTATATGTCAATTTATAACTTGTAACTATTTACAAGTTACAAATTGATATATACAAGTTTGTAATTTGATGAGCATTAGCTAGTTCACATGCCATCTGTTTTAGTGGTTATAGTCAAAGAAATTAAAGTAATAAGATGATTTTCGGATGTATATAATATTATGTATCATACCTATGTGATACGTGTAGATGGTGTTCTATTTAAACGAGTTCAAATATTTTCAACCGACTTCAAAAAAGGAGGAGGTTCTTAGTTCGGTTCCTTTTATACAACTTAGAATGGCAAACAAGCTGACGGCCCACCTGATGGAAAGTAGTAACCGTCGTCTATAGACATGAGCAGTACTATGTACCATCGGTTGTATTTTTTATTACTGTTACCTTATAATTCTGACTATATGATAGACTTTCGAATTGTTCTCATATAAATTTTATCAAAATCTGTTTAGTAGTATAGTTCTATATATATAAATCAATATAACTGGTGTTCTTATGATTGAAGTCGGTTCTTTATTTGTGAAACACAATCTTAAATTATGTAAGTCTTTTTTTTTACAACACAGGGGGCAAACGAGCATGCGGTTTGAATGAAATCGTTTTAATCAATGAACAATATAATAAGGAAATAAATACTACACATAAAACAGATGCCAAGAAAATATAAAACAAATGGACATAAAAAACCTAAACAAAAATAAAACATACAAATATATAGAATATAAAAAAGGTCGCCGTCAGTACATGTTTGCTGTAGAATTTCTTTCAATGTTTACAGCATGATTCAAATAAACAAGCATTATTTGAATCATGTTGTAAATATGCGATTAGGATTCTTGAATTTTTTTGCACAATTGATTGCGTGAAAAATTAAAGAAGTCCAAGATAACTAAAATAAGAATAGAGAATTTATACATTTCGATGTTAGTAAAGAAATAAATTATTTTTATTCCAACTAAAACATACAAGCTAAATTATAGGAAACACGCTATATATGTAAATATTTGAGTATGTACGATTAGTGTTTATTTCATTTACATCATATTATCTTAAATACTTAGAAAGTTGACGTAAAATCAAACATTCGCCACCTTCAGTTTACGCATACGCAATTTGTAACTTTTTCGTGGAGAGTTCGTTACAGAGTTTGCTCATTTGGAAGTTAGTACGAGTACGTATCGTAGAAAAATATTTTGATCACGCTTGAAATACACGACTGAAGCCACGGGTTGTACGCTACATAGATATTTCATTTGATATCAGTGCTTATATTTTATTTACATCACTTAATCTTAAACACTGGGAAAGTTGACGTAAACAAACTTTTGCCGTCTTCCGTTTACCTCTGTAATTTATATTTTTTTCATGGAGATTTCATTGCAGATTGATTCTTGGAGACTCCTCTCTGTTTTGAATGAAGCGCGAAATGGTTTCCAAGTCAGTGAACTGTGATGATTGGAAATGAATTAATCAATAATTCTGTTAGCTGATTTGGATATTTCTTTGACCATTTACACGAAAACTGGTGGAAAAGTTCCGTATTTGAAACTTTAGATATTACTTTTGTTCTGTTGTTCACTGCCTTATTAGTAATTAGATATTAGATTTTAGAATAGGCCTTTTGACTTTGTTCTATCTCAATTTACAAAGAAATAAATGAAAAAAGATATTATAAGATATATAGGAAATCCTACTAACATAATAGCGAAAGTTTGTAAAAATATCAGGATATTTGAAAAGATTCAAATGTATTTGGGTAGTTTCGGTGGATATAGATGGACTATATCCCAGTTAAAAACATAGGAGACCTTTTAATTTATGCAGAGACAGCTGCGGGAAGGGACCATTTAAAAATAACATCGATTATAGATACGATTAAAGATTGGCTGTGTGGTTTCGGCATAGAATAGGCCAGCCCTTCCTTTCCAGTGGGTGTCGTAATAGACGACCAAGGGAGGCCTAGGGACGGGCAACAGTATCCCTCTTAAAACATATCTAAAGCTTAACTGCTAACCCGTTTGCCAAGCGTGGCAACTACTAGCAAAACTCCCCAAGGGGGAGGCTTATATTCAGCAGTGGACAGTTAAAAGCTGATATGATGATGATAGATAGATATGAACGCTATCATAGATATCACGCAATATTCTTTATTCATCAATATTATATTTTAATATTTCAAGACTAAGACCATCACAATGGATATTGTACTAAATTAATTAATTTTACGCAACTTAGAATAGCAAAAAGCTGACGGCCCATCTGATGTGTAGTAGGAACTGCCGCCTATAGACATGAAAAGCACCATCGATGTTACAGAATATATCGAATACACATAATATTACGTATATAATAAGTGAAGTGTAATCTGATTTGCAATGAGCCAAGCTGTATCAATTGTAACCAATGTTTGTAAAAACTTGTTATTGTCGAAGTGTGTGGAACACTACAAGTTTTATAATGAATAAATTTTGAATGTATTGAATGAATAAATTAAATTTCATTGAATTAGGTGTATTTTGCAAAGTTAAAATAATTGTTTATTTGATTGGAATTAAGAAAAATAGTTCTAATCAACTGATCAATAAAACCTATCTATTGACAATACTATAAAAATATTTGCTGTGTAAATAATATATGTTGGTGAAATACGATTTTGATAAAGTGGTAATCACGTGAGGCTCAGCATTCAAATTATTCGAACGAGAAATTCTGAGGTCTGTTCATCTAGAGAGAGATTGCGGTCTTACCGATAGCTAAACGTAGAAATTGTGTGTACCTAGTATTGATTATTATTAGTTATTTGATCAATTGTTTAGCCTATTAATATATTATACAGTCACATTGTAAGACTGAACTTTTTTGGTTACTATCCATTAAGATCTTGGCATTACATTTCTGTCTTTTTTTACAATGTACTCCAGGTTGTTATTAAATTAAACTACGGTTAGCACTTTCTATAAGGCGGGCTGTTTGCCATTCGAAGTTGCATAAAAAATATTTTGTTACCTATATTAGAAACGAGTGAATGTACACCATTGATACCCGATCGTCACTCCGCCCAACTGGTGTTTTCTAAAATCGGAAATACAGCAACCGTGCATATTGCTTCGCATTTGTCCATGTACAGGCGTGGCTCGATATCGGGTGTTAATTATATGTATACTTTATTTCCATTAAGGATAAAATTGCCAAATGTATGCCTGAAAAAGGGTTTTACTCACAATACATGTACATGGTGATATAGCAGTTTAACATACTGCTGCATTTTTCGATGGTTGTGTGTATATAATATTATACACACCATAATATTTGTGTAAACGTTTAATATACTACAAGCTCTGTTTTAGTTTGGAAGTAGTGATGTTTATTGATACTGATATTTTCTGTTCGGTTCTATGATATATACTTATTTATTTAATTACCTCAACTTTTTAATAAACAAAAGAATGTATGAAGTCGTTAAAAAAATTATGCACTTAGACTACGTCGCGTAACGAACGGTAATTGCTGAAACGTAATCTTGTTCAGTAGATACCAACATTTCTCAATATAGTTTGTCGGGAATAGATATAGAGTAAAACATAATTTATGGTAATAACTCATCTCATTCGACATTTCGACTTACTAAATAATTCATATTAAGACCCAGCAAGCCATATTTATAATCCTCATAATCATTATTATGTATGTACCTATTACATCCCTGTATGTTTAAGACCCCTTCATCAACTTTACTTTTTGGATGACCCAAATGAATTATATCTCTACTTTATTTCGAGTAAATTATGTTGGGAAGTGACAAGGGACTATAATCTGCGGCGGTTTATGGGTCACTGTGGTCCTAAAGCAGTAGAGTGTTTTAATATTACTGAATAATTTATTTTGGCTGTAAATATAATGTGTAAAAAGTGCCCCTTATTAGAAATCCAATGATGTATTTGTCGTTTATAGTGGGCAAAGTTCTCCTTCAATTGTTTCCACTTCCAACGGCCATTAATCGAACGTATCACATACTCAAAAAAGAGATCTCAATTCGTCTATTTGCCATTAATTCTTTTTTGCATGATACGCATTATCTTCCCCAATTCTGAATCGACAATGTTCTTTTTGCATTCGCGAGGGTTTTCTTCGGGTTGGTCCCATATAAATCTTGCGCCGAAGTAATTTTTTATATAATAAAATCTTAGGTTATTATTTTATATAACTGTAGTATGTATAACAAAACGCATAATTATTAAATGCATAATATTTAACTTAATGTAAACCAATATTTTCATGAAGTTAGGAATTTCTATGCTTTTTAAAATTTTCTCTCATGAGAAATTTCTGAAAACGTATTTCCGAACCGATACATCATAATCTTAAGAAAAAAAGCATATTTCTTTTTAAAAGGCCGGCACCTTCAATGCCATTGATGTTGTGAGTGATCATGGGCGGCGGTAGTCACTTATCATCAGGTGAGCTGCATGCTTGTGTTGTAAAAAAAAACTTATATACAATATGGTATTGAATGGTATTAGTTAAATGTTTTTTACAGGATTTTAAATATCAAATATAATTGAACACATACTCCGATACAAAATATATGATGATTAAATTGATTTGAAAAGAGTAACTGTTAAGTTTTTTTATATAGTTTCTTTTCAACTTACCTTTCGAAAGAGTAATAGTATTAGTAAATTATATTGTATAAATTTATTTAAATAAAATTAGGTATTTTTTGATTTATTATTAAATAAAAGAAATAATTTAGATAATATTTTTAATCTTAAAGCAAATGAATAGGTACTAAGAATAAGCGTTCTTTATTTTCGTATGCATACTCGTATAATGCGGAAATTGCATAAATGAAATCGCGAGCATAGTTTCAGAGTTTACGTCCAAGCTCTGTGCTTATAAGCTTTCCTTTTTATTCATAAAAACGTCAAACCTCTCATTAATATATTTTAGTTGTTAAATTGTTTTGTTTCTTTCTTTTATGCTAAAGTCCCAATTTGAAAGAAAGTGACAAAACAGGGTATATTTTAAATAATTTTATTATAGTATTCAGTTACCTGGGTATACGAGAATAGTTGTACTATAGAATTATCCCCTTTGCACTTTACTATAAGGTAGTACACATATATAAGCAGCATCTACATCCGTACAAGTTCCTGAACATTATGCTCATAATTTGTTGAAATGATAGATGTTCATACATTAAGGAGGGTTATGTTACCATAATAACTGACTGCGTTTGTCGGCATTACAGGATCGCTCTACGTAAATGTTACAAGAAATATTTCGTGTTTTTCTTGTGATGTGAGAAAATGAGATCACGTTTGAAGGTAACTGCTCCAAGAGAAAACACATTGTACATATACGTTGAAAAACTGCTGATATTTATCGTCCAGTCAACAACGGCCGATATCATCATCATTATTAATTACCATATTAGCCAATAACTGTCCATTGTTGAAAATAGGCCTTCCCCTTGAGAGGTTTAGTCAATAGTTGCCATACTCTAAAATCATACCATAGTTAAATCTAACTCCAAAATAGTTTGTGAGAAAAGATTTTTATGGATACGTAATCCATAAAAATATTGAAATCTTTTTATTATTCTCGAAATCTTTATCAGATTTCGAAGGGGCAGGGAACCCCTCTCTTAAATAAGGCTTTGGTTTTATTTGTACTCGTATGTTTTATATATATACTGTTTGAGATGATATTCACGGTTATATTTTATCATTGTATCGTTCACCATCGACAGGCCCTTGTACTCACATCCTAGTATCTCAATAGTCGTGTACAGAGTGATTTGCATGATTCGCGAACGGTCAGGGGGCTAAGTAAATAATAAAATAATTAACAAATTTTAAAATATTTAACTTTAAACAAGTTTAATTCACATGATTACAAACAGACCTATTTTGCCTATTATTTTAGTATCAATTTGCGTGGCAGTTTCATTTAATTTAGAAAGCTGTCAGGTTTTAAGCGCTTACAATAAATCCTTAGGTTGTGAAATGAGTTCTCTGTTGTGGTTTCTTCTAGAGACTATAGTTTATCAAAAAAGACGTAATAGAGTTTCTTCAGTATAAGCAATGGTATGTCCAATGTTGCAAGTGTACATAAATTACGGTAACTTTATGTGGAGTTCATAAGACGATTAGTTGAGTCGTTAAAGTATCGACCGAAATAAACTCTTTTTCAAATTTGAAATATTACCAGCTGTCTCTATAATTTTGTTCGTATATCGACCGTCCTACTAGCTGACTATTGTTATACTAGTATTGATTGAATGGGATAAAACATAATCTATACCCTTCTTTACTGTAATATTTTAAGAGTATATGACACGACGATTAATTGAGCTGAAGACTGAAAGAAGCAATATACCGCGCCCACAAATATTAATATTTTAAATGAGTCCCGAGCTTGTGGCATAGTCTCGAAGGAAATCTTGTGTGAACGCTAATGTCATTTACTTGATAGATTGCGTGTCTAGTATTATAATTGTAGTTTTATCAAATGATTTCAATATGATGTATATTACGTTTAAAGATGTGAGTTTGATCCTAGCTATCACCTATTACTCATATTATTATTTATGTTAGTACCTAAGCATTTTCAGTTAATAAATTACAAAATACAGTAGGTACGTTTTCTGACAATTGAGATCTGAATATTGTTGGTCAAACGTTACTAATTGAGATTATAGTCAGCGAGTTTACTATTAAGTTTATTACAATGACAACCGTCAACAAAATGGCTCAACTACTCCTCTGAGATTACGGTCGTGAAGATATTAGTTACTGTGTCCCAACTTATTTATTTGCTGTTTTGTTGATCTCTAGGGTACAATCAGTTGTAGACACTACTTTACTTAACATTATGTACGTAGGTACACGATTATAAAAAGACGTCACTCTTTAAACAGTTCAGGCTCGCGACTTCACAATTTTTTTTTTTAGTTCTGCTGACTATTTATTCTACACACAAATTATTTGTAAACTATGTTTCTATAAGGACCTTATAGTATCCCTGGTTAGTTGATTAGTTATTTTATTCAATTTTAATGAAATAATTAGTGATATATATTTCAAGGGATGGGCAGCAGCGCCCCTCTTAAAGCGTTTCTAAAAGCCTAACTAGAGTTGCCAAATCGCCTGCCAAACGTGGCAACTACTGGTAAAACTCTCCTTATGGGGAAGGCTTATGTCCAGCAGTGGACAGTTAACGGCTGAAATAATAGTAATAACTACTAATATGGACTTCAGCAAAACAACACCTAAGTTAGTAAAATTTTTATAGTATCTAATACTTATCATTGATTTCCTATAGATGCAATTATTATATTTTGACCTTAATTTATAAAGTTAGCAAAAACCCCTATCCAAAACCATTGCATGGTATCGATAGCTGCAAGTACTGAAGGACCGTACTTTGTGGCGAAATACGAGGGAGACTTATCTTAGAAACGTGATTTTGCACAAGAATTCCTTATTATAACGTATCATTAAAGGAACAACAAGGAAATTCTAGAAATTCCTACGAGAATATGATAGTGGTTATAGCAATTGAGGAATCGTGATAACCAGCTACTTATTCATATACTAAACACATGTACGAACTATATACACTAATAGTTATGCCCATCAGCTAAAAATATAATTTTGTGTATAAAGATGTAAGTCAATGTAATTCTACAAATAAAGATTTTAATTGGTTATTTGACGAATGTTGAAATAAATAAAAGATTTAATTTATCTTCTTCTGATAAATGAAGTTACGAGAAAGTTCTGTTTTTTTTTTTAACTAGATTATTCGCTTTCTAGATTATGTTCGAATAAATCTATCTATCCAACTCTATATTATTAAATACCTACATTATATATTATATTACGCAACAATTGTCATCTATCTACATATTCAATGTAAAGATGAACAACTGTTACTAGAATTAATATCAATTTCGAAGTACTTAATTAAATTCTAAGGCGACTTGGTTGTCTGTCTACCCGCACGAATAACCTTTGTTACTACGTCATTTACTACTAAAATAAGTACAAGAATATTACATTGAAAAATATATTTGAAATTTCAAATACAAGTTTTAATTTAAAGTTTAAAAATTTTTTGAACCTGAACGCAGTGAAAGTTTGTGAAGATGTTTGGATGTACTCGTATGTACTCCATAAGTCCATACAACTTATAGATTTGAATAACATTTTATTTACTTTATTTCCGATAATTAAATAGGATTTTTTCCAATTTAGGCAAACATAGTCACAGGCAACATGTGGTAAAATAATAATATTGTACTACAGTACCACACTGATAGTTATTACATCTTATATAGTAAAGCCATCCAACAAATACCTAGCAATAAAATTTAAAGTAGATTTAAATTAAATAAGACTCTAGCTAATTTAGGAAAGATCGTTTGACCGAGAATTGAATCTAAAATTTGCTGTGTATAAACCATGACCTATTTTGTATAAATTAGGTAACTATGCCTTTGTTGTTAATAAGAGGTTTAAATTTTAATATATATTATATAAAGTCACAATTATGTACAGGACAACTTTTAATGAGTGAAGAAATTGCATATTGTGTTCAATTTCTTATACATATAAGATTTTGTGGTTTTAATAATTTTGTTGCTGCTGACGCGAATTTTTTCTTTATTATTTGTAAGAAAGCGCTAATACCAAACCCGCTAATGCCGTGTCACAACAAAAATACGTGCTAGTGATGCAAATGACAGGTGCTTGCTTTTGCACCACGTGGTACGAGCGGATTGCGTGACTAAAATGCGTCTCCTAGAATTATGTCAACGTTTCAACTAGGTTACACCAGCTACGATCACACGCCGTCATGGTACGCAATAGTCTTAATATTAATGTAATCATCTTAGAAGAACGTCAGATTTATGTCGAGACAGATATAGGTACATTTATTAAATGCTGATCCATGATTTAGCATTATAGATTTAGTAATTCATAAATTATATATGGCCACTTTAGCTATTTTAATAGAATCTGTCATATTTAGCAGTCAACATTGTTATCTAGTAATTACAGATTTACTCTATTTTTTATATTTTTACATATTATTTACATGTTTGCAAAAGAATAATAAAATTGCGAAAAGAGGGCGTCTGAGATAACTAAAATGCAAAAGAGATGGGTTTGTCTGGCTGGCCTTGAACGGTTCAGTTGTGAATATGATAGAACGCTGAAATAATAAGTCTATAGTTCCTTTGAAAATGTATTTCACATAATTCTAAATAGAAGGTTGTTAGAAAATATATAAGGAAGAGCCTGAGGATGTTCCTTTGCATATGTGATGTATTTTATTTCCGTTTTATGCTGTAATAAAACCAGAATATGTCCTTAATAGATCGTAAAAAGCACTCGCTAAAGGTCTGTAAAAATGCAATTCAGATCTTGATACCGACATAATAAAATGAAAACATTCGATTTAAAAAGTCAATCGACGTTACAGTTTATTATCACTTTCACCAGTGTCCCGAAGACGATACAAATTGATGACTTTAATTTTCATTCAACACAATCGTCAATTTATAATAACAACTGGCTATTTGGTTCAAGTTTATGCAAATTACAAAACGAGCTACGTCGCGAAGAGTGTCCTAAATAATCTTTATTGTTTTGACAATTGAACTAAGTTATAAAATTAATTTTCAATTTCGTCACATTTAAATATTCAACCATTTTCTTTACATTACGTATTTCCTCTAGGAGCGATGTTGGAAATTGATTTTAAACTAATATACGTTTAAAACTAAAATTTAAACTAATCATTAATTTGCATTGAATTGTTTGATAAAGTTCTCTAGAAATTACAGGAAATTTCGATTTCATTATGATTGGTAACAAATTAATCTATTTAATAATTACTATACTATTACTTGTATAAAGATGGACATTTTTGTTATCAGGAGGTTCTAGGTCACCTTTGATACCATGAGTACTATGAATTCATAAAATACGAGTATGTATAAATGAGTGTATAATCAAGATCAAAATTGACAATTAAATATTAATAAATAAATTTAAAATTAAGAAATTAACTATACTAATAACATAACAAATTGCTGGTATTAATGGTAATACCGTAATCCTCAAGTTCGCGCAGACGAATGGATCAAAGATATGATATGAATACAAAATATAACCATACAATCTATAATTGAAGATTTTGCCACGTAAAAGAAAATCAGAGACTTCGATCGTGATATAATTAATATGGGATTAAAATGGGAGTAAAACATATATCATAAAAGATCATATAAGAAGGAATAATCAAAACCGGCACAGATTTTATCACAAAGAAAATACAAGCAGACTGAGCTCTCTTTATGAGGTCGCTTAAAATATCGATCAAATTTAATAAAAAAAGGGCACAATATTACGAGAGTATGCCAAAAAAAATGATAATATTATAATTTTTTTGCCGTACTCTCGTATCTAGCTACAGTATACAGGCGGCTGTAAACTTTTTATGAGGTAATTGTTATATAGTCTATTTCAATAGAGCTAACGAAATTGTAAATAAATGAATAAATCAATAATATATTTTATTCATGTCCAATAGTAGTACAAATTGTAAATCGCTTAATTGATTGAATGTTTCGATTTGTTACAAATTTTATTAAGAGAATGTTTTTGTAAAAATTTTAACAAAATTTGATTATCGTGTTTTTAAACAGACTATGTATACACTGACATTTTCTTATTTTTAACATATATTTTTACTCTAATTGGATAAATGATTAGTGAAGTTTTACATTCGCGTTTTTGTGTCTAATTTATGTTGGAATAGAAAATAAATAACCAAAGTGTATAAAACAAATCAACATTAGTAAGGTCTGGTGAATACAGGAGGTGACAGGATATAATAACATACCTAATATGTATTTTTTAATAATAATGAAATAAAATATGTTCTAAGAACTACATATGCCATAACCATAACATTATTTATTTACGCTAGTTGTAGATCTAGTTTGAAAATGGAATCCAAATGCGAGATATCTAATTTCAATGTAGACTCGTATTTTAGTTATTTACAAAATGTTAATTAAAATTTCCCATTAAATAGTGTGACAAATTACAAATATCTTGCATGGAGTTAGTGGATGCAGGTGACTCAGCATCGTGCCTTAGGGTAGAGAGAATATTATAATAATAAATAACTGTGAATGTGTCTATTATATACCATCGTGAAAGTGTTTATCAAGTAATAAGGGTATGACAGTCAGTTACTACCTGGAAATACATACAATAAAGAAGAAATATGTAATAACACGAGACACGTTCAGAAAGAGAGAAAATTTCTTTGAAATGAACATGTAATATGTCATAACTACCAACTAAACTAATGAAATAAATAGAAATATCTTTACAAATATTAGTTTTATACACATCGAGTTACACAATAAAGTTTGGAAGCAATTTGTTAGGATTTTAAAGACAATCAATCTGTGTATTGTCATGGATAGGTTGATAATTTTATTCTCTCTAAATGTTTATTAATGGTAAAAAATATAAATGATTATTTTTCTTTATTTTTTAGTTATCCTATTTTTCCCAGCGTAAATGTGCTGACTGATAAGTTGATAGATACAACATAGCTACAATTGGTGGTTCCATATAGAATTAACAATATAAAATATAGAACAGAAATTCTTAAGATATAGTAAATTAGGTGAGCACTAAAAATTGATTTCCCGATAGTATGATAACGGGAGTAGCGGGTTCACGCGGGTAAATCCGAGGCTAACAATTTGTTATAATTTTGTTTAATTTAATACTATGAGGTACACATTTAATATGTAACGAAGATATGAATATAAAAATCATAGAATTTAATTAATTAGGATTCTAGCCTCGTCTTTATTTTTCCACTAATGAATGAGACTTGCTAATTGAAGCCATCCATATCTGAACGCTTTCCACGTATATAATATAAAATATTGAAATATATGATACCTATTTCATAAAAATGTTATGATTACGATAAATAATATAGCTATTTACCTAATAAGCCATTAGGATGTACAGACTACTACAGGCGATAAAATATTGAATTGACATCTACGAAATAGCGCCATTTCTGTGCGGCTTAAAGATGTAATTGTATTGTTATGCCTACACATTTTATACTTCTGTAATCTTCACTTGAAATATATTATTAGTGATACTTAGAAACAGTTTCTGAACAGTTCTGTGAAGTTTCGAATAAAAAAAAAACGACAAAGAAAACCGTTAATAATATTTTTATTCTTGAATTTTTATAAAACTTTAGGTACAATGGAATTATACATACTTATGGAATAAAACTTGTCGCAAAATAGAAAGTATATTATAGTACAGAGACTTCACATGATCCTTTAGAGAGGTTTGATCTTATTAAACTTTTTTAACTTAGCGAAAGCAAACGAGTGAAAATTCTTCATAGGCTTTATGAGCGGCGCGCACCTAAGAGACTGATTACTTGTGAGGCAAGTCCTACTGCACTTTGACTTTGACATTACAAGATACGTACGTATATTACTTTTTCTCTAAAGGCAGTAGACAAATCCCTTTGGAATATACATACTTTAAAAATTCCAAATTAGTGTGCTTAGTTGAGACAAGGTTTTTACGAATTTGATTGATATTTTTTAAGCCAAATATTCCATTACTGTTCTATTTTAAGTACTTTTGTCATATTTTTGGGAAGGATTGGTTCATCAGAGTTGGTAATGTGTACATTACGATATATTTTACGTTTCGTGGGCTACTTTGCAACTTCGCACCAATTACGTAGTATATATATAATGTACGTAATTGTTGCAAATCCTATATTTGCAGATTAACAGTATCCCGCGACTTCACTTGCGATCTTATGGTAATGTTGATTAGCCTAGTACAAAAGTCGATTGCTTGGGTACCTCTGTCCCATTCGTGTTTCTACCGTGAAGCAGTTGTGTTTCGGTTTGAAGGGTGAGAGGGTGATTCGGTTAGATGGCGTGAATTTACAGGGTACAGAGGAATAACATCTGAGTCCTCAGGAATGGTAACGCATAGGGGGTATCATGGATGAAACAGTATACTGTGTTATGTCCATGGTACTGCTCATGTCTATAGGCAACGGTTACCACTTTCCATCAGGTGGGCCGTCAGCTTGTCTGCCATTCTATGTTGTATAAAAAAAACCAAATGCAATTTTTTTTTAAGAAATAAGTAACCAAATGCAAATATTTTTTTTAAATGTTATTTTTTTGTTAGTGAGGAAAGGGATTAGTAATGGGGTCTAACTAAGAGTTCTATTGTTAGCAAAATATTAGGTCGACCTCTACACAGTTCCCTTTGAACACCATCATGGTTAATTCTTATGAAATTTGTCATGTTGGGCTAACTGTTCTGTTTTTATCCATCCATCATCTCTTACTGGTGCCTCGCCAGTGTATACTGATAGCGCAGGTATATCTTGCACTATCGGAATCTATCAAATACGATATACCGTATTTCATTTTTACCCATAAAAAAATCCTAACTGATAGTTCTAGAGATGATCGCATTCAAACAAACAATTTTGCTTTATCTTATTAGTATAGATTATAATAAGTTTTGTAACTCTTCTAATAAAATAATAATTAATGAATGCTTTTTCTTGGAATATCGTCATGCCTAAAAAACTAAAATAAGTAATCACAACGTATTTTGTTATTCTATTACGTGTCCCTAATAAAATATTGAAAAAAAAGCAGGTAGCTACTATCATTTATTATATTGATTCATAATTCAGGAAGTATGGACCCCTGGAGGGAAAAGCATCTATGAGAGATTAAATATTGAAACTATCCCAATAATCTTAGTAACATATTACACTGAAAGTTTCCGGAAATGTTTGAATGTTCAGATGCAAGATTGAGATAGTTTATAGAAACATAGAACATAATACGCAACTGAGACAGTTCGTTTTATTTTTATATTATCTTTAAGTAATCAATTAACACATTTTCTTATTTACCTTAGAAAATATTTTTAAAATTAGAATGTATAACAAAAAGCAATAGAAAATAATAAAAACAGTAAACGCTCTTTAAAAGGAATAGTTAATGGTATTTCTTTATTTAGTGAACCATTCCTCCACCAATACAATAAATATATTACTTTTTTATTGTTCTTGCTACAGCATTTACATTTCATATATAATATTTCCGATTTTATCTATCCATTTTATGACTAGGTACGAGTATTACCGTGATCAGGTTTATTATATTTAGATAGAAATCTTCTATTATCAATAATTATGTTGATAAATGTTAATAACTGCGTAATCATAAGCATTGTATTATATCAGATACATAAATTTGTCAACTTTATATCTGTTATTATGATGCTGTCCGGACTGGCAAATACTAACGTTTTATGATGTGCCAAAATGACTCACACAAAAATTCGTTTATTACAGTGTTCTGAAATATAATTTATTATTGTGATTTGTTTCAAAGTTAACTAAATATGAATACATCCATGCGATATGGTACGTTAAAACGATATCGCTTCGATACTAGAAAACATGACTAAATATTATTTATCTTTTGTCTATTTCTTTTGAAAGTTTATTCTGAAATTGGTATCAAAAGATTTCTTTTGAACTTTCATTTACGTATGTAAACTAACTGCATTAATAGTAGAATAAAGATAGTGTGCCACAAAAAAAAAAACCTATTTCAATTGTGATAATCAACTAGTCATTTTGATTTAAAAATAATACTATATAATACTAAACTACATTATACGGAACCGTTTTTTAAAAAAATATGGAACCAATCCACAAGTATAATATCTTTTCAGAAAAAAAAATAATTTTATGGATCGATTTACAACAAATGGATTTTACGAGATAATAAACACAGAAAAAAAAACCGAACCGAGAACCTCTTTCTTTTTTAAGTATGTTTAAAATATTAATAGTTATATTAATAATTATAAATAAAAATGAACAGTAAAACTATAGATATGTACATATAAATGTTAAAATATAGCGCACTAATATACAATTTAATCACATAGTATCGCTTAATAATTGGAGCGTTTGTTTAATTTCATAATTACAAAAACATCTACTCAGTGTAATTGGCAGAGAATATTACATTTTAATGGTATTAATATCAGTGTGGGCGTTTCATAACGATTCATCGATGTGGTCGTGACGTAATAATACAGGTTCCTATTACGATGTCAGGCCACGCGTGTAACACGGACAGACAGATGAATGAAACAAGGCGACGGTGCTTGTAAACAGTCTGATCTGAAAGACTGATCAAAATTCTCATCACATTTGCCAATGCTCTCTATTTTATTAAGTCATTGTCGTTGGTATATGTATTTATGCATCAGATGCGGTGAAAGTAAATGGATGATTGGCGATGTGAGTGAAGTGATTGAAAAGGGGATGTCATGTTGGTATGGCTATTTGGAGAGGATGGATGGAAGGAGAATTACGAAAGAGATTTATCGAGCACGAATAAGTGGAGGTGTCAGAAGGGTCCGCTCTAGACGAACGTATGTCCAAATAGGTGACATGCTGAAAAAGGGCCAAATTAAATCGTAACCGGCGAGTTTGTATGAACAGATTGATGAATGTGGAGAAAGCGAATGAGGTCTGTTTAAAGTGAAGCATTTGATGTTTCATTATTTCTGTCTATCCCAATCGTATACAGGCGTCTTAAATATAATTATATTATTTACTAGAATCAGGTTTAATTATTTTTTAGGGTATTAAAATCGACAGAATAACAACGTATCTAATGTAAAAGTGAGAAGTACTGAGAAGAAGTGATGATGAAGGATTATTTGATTAACATAATATATGCTAGTGGCCCGTCCCGGCTTCGCGTGGTTTTTTGAAAATAATATTCAGATTATGTTACTGCTGACAAATATAGCTTTCTATAAGTAAAAAAAAAAAATTAATCACTTAAGTTGTTTTGGAATTTATCTATTATTAAAAAATATGAAAAAAATGTTTTGTTTTTTGTCCTGATAATATTAGTTTTCTTTTTATAATATTAGATTTATCAAAATACTTGGATGAAACAATATAGTATGGTATTTTTTTATATTTTGCATTATTTAGAAACTACTGTGTGAAATTGGTTTCGAGTTATTATATAAAGTAACCCCTAAGTCCTTCAGAATGATAATGCATGGGCGTCACAGTATATTCTGTGTTTGTGTGTAAGTATTCTTAATTAGTACATCAGATACGTTACATATATAGCAGTAATTCAGATTACTAATACTGTTCATAACGACTTACTTCGTAAAATAAATATATAAAGTTTTTTTACTATGCAGAGAGACATGTGTTTCTTAGATATTTTTAAACAAGCATAGTGATATTTCCAATGTGAGTATTTGATTATTTCTGATCGTTCCTTTCAATATGCATTATTTCAAATAAGAAAAGCAATTGAAATGTTCGCAAAATACACAATCCAGTATGTACATACGATATTGGATCGTAATTCTTTTTTTCCATTTCCGAGAATCTGGGTTGTAACTTGTAATATCTAATAAAGTTGATATCTTTGAGATATTGATGAAAGCACCTCAATTTCTTGCTCAATTTCTGCAACCGAGAATGACAAACATCTTTATGTACATAAAGGGAATTTTATAAACCTACTATATATATATATATATATATATATATATATATATATATATATATATATATATATATATATATATATATATATATATATATATATATATATATATATATATATAAACTTTAAAAAATAATTGTAAGTTTTAAAAATAATGCTAACACAATATATCTAATAAAAAGTGAAAACGTTTGTCTATAGACTTGAACATAATACGTGTGGTACACAATAATATTTCTTAAAATTAAGGTATTGTGCCTGTGTATCCTGTAATTTTACACACTATATTCTGATACTATTTTGTGTAAATTCTGAAATGATTTTTTATGATTCTTTTGTTAACAAAACGAGTTCTAGTTCTCATGTTGGCCTCGTACTAATTTTATTAAGTTTTTTATTATAATAAAAGCTTTGCATGTATTTATAACTATATATTATTTTTTCTTCTTATTCTCAGTTAATGCTTTTTTTTTATTATTTCAAAGCTATGTTTGTTATATTTATTTAACAGCGCATCAATAATACATGTATAAATATAAGTAAAATGAATATCTACCTACTATAATGTGAACATTTCTAAATGGAAAAATGATCAAACGACTGATCAAATATTATGTTGGTCCTCACAATGTGTTGTCTCTTCCAGTGTAAATACAGTTTATGTTACCCACTCTAATGAACCATTCATTCATCATCATTAATCATCAATATTAGTGATTACATCAGTATCAACAGAAAATATTTTATAATAAATATTTTTGTTATAGATAGGTCCAAGCAAAAGTATTAAATCTGAATACAATTCTTTGTTGTTTAGGTTTTCTTCTTTGTAAAAAATTTTGGAATAATTATTTACGTTAAGAGAGGGACATGGAGTGTGCATGTTGTACAGTAGCTTATGGTATAGTACTATAATAAAGTAAATTATAGTACTGAACTAAATATAATATTAATAAGCAGTTGTATCAGTCGACTTTCCACTGTTGAACATAGCTTACCGTACAAGGAGGGTTTTGCCAATAGTTGCCACGCTTGAGGCGGATTGGCAACCGCAGTTAGTGATGTTTTAAGAGAGACGCTGCTGCTCATTCCTCATACTCCTCTGACTATACGCTTCCTTAGTCCCCTCTTACGACACCTACTGGAAAGGAAAGGGTGGTCTATTCTGTGTTGGGACTAACACAGCTAAATAATAAGCACTCTATACTCACATAATTAATCTGCCTGTATAAGGTTTTAAGATCGTTCCCATTTTATTATAAGCAATTATAATTTGTTTCGTCTATTTAGATACGTAGAGAGCAATTAAAATAAGTCTACCTTAAAATGATGTAATAGATTAAGCTGCTTTTATTTTAATTATGAATAGTATAATTTTATAAAAATGATTGTATTTAATATGTTAGTATTTACACAGTGCTTATACATTGTAGGTGCTGTATGCTAACACGAACGTGATTTTGCAGTGTTAATAAAAACTAATGAAGGTTTATAGGGCATGAAGAGAATTAATTCCTGTAATAAACCCTTTCTTGATAAATAAAAGAAAAGCGTATACTAAACCTATTGCTTATATTTCACTCAGCAGGCAGGGAAGCAGACAGACTCACATCCTATCGCGTTGGTATATTATTCACAGATGGTTGATAGTAAACGTCGTGATATTGTCCTGAGTTTATTACATAATAATGTCGATATAAAAATTTACCCCTCCTACGGCGTATTCAGTTACTTATTAATTTTTTTATTGTATTTCAACTCATGTTTCTTTAGGAGCTTTCTATTAATGAAAAATAATATTTAATCTACTGGTATATATTATACCAGTAAATATATATATGTATATTTTACTAGTAGATTATATATTATGTATACCAGTATAAGTATACCATATATAGTATATGTATATATACTGATAAAATATAATCTAAAGTGAATATACGAAATGATACAAATATTGAAAAATTATTTTTATAAGGCCACGCAAACTTTATACGCATTCCTGGTGATTCAGATTTTATAATTTTACATATCAGTAAACTTATCATTATTAATCCTCTTCCTTAATAATATTATAAACGTGAAAGTGAATTTGTTTATTTTTTGCACTGAGAGCAGTGCTTATAAATAAAAAAATGTAACATAAAGTTCCTATAGTATTAGGAATGAAGAAGAGTATGGACTATGTATTATTGCGGTCAATTAATTTAGTAATGCAGATGAAGTTGGAAGTAAAAACTGGGCATTTATATAAACTATATTATATAATTAACTATTATAATTATAACTATATTTATATAACTGATATTATATGAAGGTATTACTTACAATGAAAAAATAACTCAAAGTTGTTCTGGTGGTTTATGGTATATTATATAGCGTTGTTTTGTGAGCAGTAAATTGTGCTCAGTGGCCCTTTTTCTTTGGCGAGGCCTTTTAGCCGTTATATTGTGCATTTGCGGGCTTTATGTCATTGTACTGATTTATGTCTGCGTGCTCTGCTGCATGTTTAATGGCATATTCTAATTTCTAGTCACATTTTGTAAAATGGTTTTGATTTACTACTTAAGAAGGAGATCTGAGTTAAAATTTCTACTTATATATACGATGAATGAATGTTTTAATTATACATTATTTGTCCAATGCACAATTAATAGTTATGGTTTAATTAAAAGTATCAAGAATGCAAGAATAGTAAATAATTACAGTTTTATAATTTTGTGCCTTCATTTGAAAGTTGGTTATGGTGTTGACAACTGTACAAACTCAAATGATTAAACAAAAAGAAAATTGTACGAATACCTACTTATTTATTACATACCAAACATAATATTTTGAAATGTTTATGAGTATGTACGTACAACTTTAGTATTCGCATTTTATTATTGTGTTACACAGAATTGTATGTCGTAATATAAAATATTCCAGAAAGAAATGTTACTGTCATCAAGATACTTAATAGAAAAGGCAAGGAAAAGAATAAGGAAACATTGAGATGTTTCCTTATTCTGAACAAAAGCTTCGCTGCATCTATGTCGCTTTTGTAGCGTTACACAGTTATCGCAATTATATGGTTCATTTAACAAACCTCTGTATAATAATGCGATAATACATCACGGAAATTAGACTAGCGACGCATAATGAATATTAACAGGCACGCCTGTAAAACTTCAAAATAATCGTGGAAGTGTTGTAAAACAAATTAACATGAATATAGGGTGTGGTTGGGTCGGTGCTTACAAATTAGCTCTTTATTAAATGCATGAAATAGGAATGAAAGTCCATGTTGACGGAGCCTACTACGCTGTTTTAGTAATTACAATTCATTGTAGGTACATACCTATATTTCACATATTCATAGTCATATCACTGTGAATTCATATAGGTACCTTTTAACATAGAGTGGAATCGAAATCGTTAGCATACGAGGAATGAAGTGTTCTACAAGCATGTCTGAATTATATCACAAAAAATAAATGGCTCATTAACAATAAAATATATTGACCCCCATTTTCATTTATAAGAATTAAAATTTTCTATAAATCTACTTTAACTATTACACTGTTTTAAGACTTTCTTACAAATTGGCAATTTAGTGTAAAAGAAAGAGACAAAACAGTGTGTATGTGCGTGAAAAACATATGATGGGTTGGACGTTTTTATGAATAAGAGGATGAATCTTCCATATGAACACGTGTTCATGTATGCGGGTTTTTTTTGTTGTTTTTAATTTTTTTTCATTATGTTTCTGTTCTAATATATTCATTTGATAGTATGAATGGATTCTTACTTTTATGTATCGCTAACGGTTTCGATTTGGCTTTGTAATGTGCTCTGTTTTGGACAATTTATTGCTTTGATTATAGCAGGTATTCATAGAAAGCTGTAAATTGTATTACTATAATCGCCTTTGTCAGCGACTACTTTCAGTAACAAATGTTTTTATTTAAAATAGCTAAAGGTCATGAGATAGTCTTTGTCTAAAGATTAGGTAATAATGTTTTATCTCCCTTAATTTTGTTATTATATAAAATTGTATAATAAGTGACCAATTTGTACTGATGTATACGAATAAGCAAGATTTTCAACTTAGTTTTTATACGTATCTAAATTTTTAAATTACCTGTATCGCTACTTAGACATATGTAAATATTAATTTGATTTTGATGGATGTGGAGTTTTACAGGAGACCAATAATGTTATTTAATATTTTAAATATTTTATTACGTGCAATGTTACAACGATTATTTTGGTGACAAGACACAAGTCCTTTTATTTCTCTATTTAATTGAGCTGTAGGTCTATGGCCGTGTACAACCTCTTTCTTACAGATTTATATCATTATAAAATACTTAAGAAACAAATAGATACATTTTATTACCAAATGATATAATGTAGAAAATTCTATTAATTAATTTAAAACTTTTGTTTTATTTAATAATATGTATACAAATGTCTATAACTAATTTTAAGATTTAATCAAGTATTCTATGACTTTTAGGAGAAGTTCTATAATTATTATTTTAAAATTATTTACATTGCTATAAAGATGATATATTGGATTTGTAACTAACTTACTTATTCACAAAAATGTCAAACCTCTCCAAAATCCATTTTGACTATTGAACTGTGTTGTTTCTTTCTTTAGTACGAAATTCCTATCTTGAAAGAAGGTGACAAAACAGTGTAATAGTTCAAAAAGGTTTGTAGAACGTTTTAGTTTTTATGAGTAAGGAGGTACGCATCTAGTGGAGTGAAGTAATAAATATTGTAATATATTTATTATTATTTTTAAATTCTTATATTTATCTAAATATCTTTAAAAAATTGTTGAAAACTATATAGCATTTTATTAGTACATCCATTTTTTTTTATGTAATAAAAAATAAAGGGCTTGTGAAAGTAACGAAGAAATCTTGACGTCAACATTTAATAGTCACGGTAAAATAAGGCAATAAAAAAAAGAAACATAAAATCTTTTTTTTTATACCAAGAATAACCCATAATTTGATGTTTCTATAAATACTCTAATTATATAGTTATTAAGGGATATTTCGTAGAAGGGTGGTTTTTAGAAACAACGATTTGTTTTTAATTACCATTTGCATGCATGGAATACTTAAAATTGTATTAATATATACATGTTTTACTGGGATAATGTTATTATAAATAAAAAAAAAATTGACGAATACCATATCGAGGCACTCAATAGGATCCTGTAATTACCGAGGCAATAATTTATCATGGATATATTTTTATTAAACTCCAATTATCTCTATAGTATTTAAAATATTTCCACATTGTGTTTATTAAAAGGCTATACTGAATTAATTCCGATTTTTACGTGAAAATGTAAGATTGCAAGCAACATATTCTGACTTCACACATTTTTTTTATAAATAAAATACAGCGTATGTTACTCGTCGCTAATGTAGCTTTCTACAGGTGAAAAAAATTTTAAAATCAATCTAGTAGTTTTTCAGTTTCTTGATTATAATCCAACAAACTAATAACATATGTAATTTGTATTATTATTTAGAGGAAACAATAAAGTGCTTTTCATTTATTTTTTCATTCAAACAAACAAAAAATCAAATATTAATATTTAAATATACATTATAATGAAGTATGGCGACGGAGTAAGATTACAGTGTGCCGCCACACCTTTTTATTCTCAGGAAGTCATTAGAGGCTATTACGGGAACGAAATACAATTACACTACTGCAAGAGAAGGGAAATTCGAAATAAAATGCTATACTAAGCAACCTAGTCAGAGCGTCGATAGTAAGGTATATTCTCTTCTCACCACGAGTCAGTCTTTTTATTTGGGTATTTTGGTACTCATTAAAAAAAATCTTAACTCGAGTCAAATGATTCGGAGAAGTATTCGAGTACTTGTATTATATTGGTATTCGTGTACTTAATTAGACTCGAGTAATGTTTCAATTTAAATCATTTCTTTAGCTTATTTTTCATGTAGAATGATGTTTAGTCATTTACTAATATCGGAATTTGTGAAAAGATAAGACAGAGGTATAAAAACTTACGAGAATGACGCGATTAGTATTCGAGTACCGTGTATCCGAATTTTGTATATTGTATATCGAAGTAATTAGTAGGTATTCAACTTGGTATCGAGTTAGTACTCGAATCAGCCTAATGCGGCACATCACTAATGTGGAGCTGAAGCTAGCTATGGGTTATTATATGTGATTATGGTAATACATTTAAACATTTCAAAGTAAAATTTTCAATTACATTTGTCTCTCAACTCTCTCACTCTAACATCATTTTACAACGTCCAATAAAAGTCTTCGTATCTAAATACATATATTCTAAAAACCTGCTATTAATTTAGGTATCGAGAAATTAAGAGATTTTTTTTTTTATAAATAATAAGCGCTGTTATTTCTATCGCTTTAGTTATTTTTCTAAGGATTATTAGGTCATCTATAAATAGTACAATGTCTCTGCATTCTATTTTATGAAAAATATTGCGAGAATGTACTAGTAATAAAATATTGTAGAATAATTATTAAAGTTATTAACGTTTCTTTTTTGTTTTGTTGGTCTTTCTGCTAATGAAACAATAATTTAGAAAATTAGAACTGTATCTCTTATTTCGATCGATTTTTTACAATCTTCAAAGGTAGTCGACTGTACCTGTAACTATTTTTATTAGCTCTCTTTGAAATAAACTTACCTCAAAGAAACTAATTGAAATATAGGCACCGTTGTAGGTATGTATTTGCCAATGAATAGAACCTTCTCTTATGTCGCAAATTGGACCGTTCTTGTGACGTAGGAGGACGGATGGTACCATTATTTATTCCGTCAGATGGTCCGACACCTCGTTTGATGGGAGTTGCATTTATATATTTTATGAGTGGAGAACCAATAAACTAGATAGAAGAAATGATAAATAAAAGAACTACTATACGGAATAAGAAACATTCATAAAACTTCTAAATGGATAACATGGAAGTAATAAAAGTAATAATGTTATGCTGATTGGTAAAGTTTTACGTAGGATTATGTTCCACATATATTTGTTTGCGGTTTTTATTTACAATTGTGATAAAATTAATATGGACCAACATAAAAGTCAATCTTATCGATTAAAGAAATTCATCAAATCCATTCGGACTTGGCGAAAATATCTCGTAATTTATTGTTATTTACATAAATATAAGAACATTGTAATTAGACAATGTATATGTACTGTAATGTTTCTTTATTCATCATTAATAGGTATTATTAATATACGTTGTTTGTACGTGATATGTATGTACTTGTATGTTACTAGGTACCAAATTAAAAAGTAAATTTGTAGTCATTACTATAACAACTCACTACTGAGCATAAGTGTCTTCTCATAAGAGGAGGACCTTAACTTACTGTTACCACGCCTATTACTTGTGAGCATTTTTATTTATTTACTTTTAATAAAAAGATTGATTGAAAAAAAAAGTCGTGGACATATCAAGTAATAATTTTCTTTTTTCTATAATACAACAAATGTATTAAATAGGCCGCAGATTTGAGTATAGTATTTGAAGTCTATCGTGTTGATTACTTGTTACTACTATTTCTCATGAAAGTCAAACACAAAAGTTAAGTTCGATTCGTTATTTTACCTGTCATGTCATACCCTGAAACTATTGATCAGTACTCCAGTATTACAAAAATCACGTTTCTCGGTTACTAACACTATGTCAAATGATCGTAGAAAGGTGGCGGTAGAAAGTTATGTAGAGAAGTCTACGTGACTTCTAGATTAGACTAGATTATTATGGTAATACATACACAGGGCTATAATCGTAATGTCCGTGAAATCGGCCGTGGGATCACTCGGTGGTGATATCGTATCAAATCATTTAATCGTGCGACTGATTACAATTAAATTTTAACCCTGAAAACAGGTATTTAATGCAGTATAAAAACTGTTCATCATATCACATGTGAACACCAAGATTGGATGCAATCATTCTCCTCAAGTACAGTGTCGTTAAGTTTTGCAAAATCTAGCGACTTTTAAATACAGTATGATAACTCAATGGTTTTTAGTAATTCTTTAAAACTTTTTGGCACTTTTTAATTTCAATGAATTCTAATACATCAGACTTTAATCCCGGTGGGGCACTCATTTATTTTATCTCATCCCATGATTCTGTCTTTATATTTCTTGAAAATAGTTTGTATCACACGTGCGTAGTAGGTATAAATAGAAAAATGAATTTTTATCGATCGAAGTCGATAAATCTCTTCAAACATGTGGGGCTTTAAATTTTCTAGATTTTGATAGTTTATAACTGTCATATTTTTAATATCATTATTTAGTCTATAAATATGCTACAGTTTATTACAATAAATCTAGCGATGAAGGTTTGCAGGATTTGGGTTATGCAAGCTACAACAAAAGGCATAAAAATGAAGACAATAAGGTCGTACTATTAATTATTTTATCTGTGTTAAACATATAGACTTACTTACATTATGGGCAAAGTCAAGACTGTTATTATCAAAACATTTTCGTACGTTTCAAAAACTAGACTACGTAATGTTTGAGATTCATTAAATTACTGCGCCATATTTGCAGTGAGACGGTTGTAATGACATGTTTACGGTATTTGGACAAAAGTTGACTCGTACAAATATAATATGAACATAAACCGATAATTGTATAGACTGTTCAATCTATGTCAATCAGCGAATGAACTGTTAATATATTTATGACATCTTACTTTTAGAGTCATATGTTATCATATTTGACTTAGAAAAATAATATATTTAGAAATTTTATAATTTTTTATGTATACGATTTATTACGATACTTAACATTACTTTTCCAGCTATTCCACTTCTTCAAGAAAATACCAATAATTGCTTTTATGAAAAACTAATCTCATGATTTTTTATCTGTGATGAGTTTATGACTTTTGTTTTTATTATACTGTTTTTGTTAAAGAAATTTAATGTGATATATGGTATATATATGTATATTTTAAATTTATTTTTATTTCCAAAGAGGGTTGACGTCACGCCGTCGCGTTACGCCGACCCCAAATAATAATTGGGATAAGGATATTTATTATATATATATATATATATATAGTGAGAAAAATTATACTATGTTATAAACGGTACTGTTTGTTCGGGTTATCAATTTCCCTGTATGATTTTTGTGTATTAAGTGATTTTAAATTTTCACGTTTTATATTGTATTCTAAATGTCGTAGCCTTAAGTAGTATGTTAACCCTATATAGATCTCAGTGTGAGTTTGGATTTGGTCGGTCGGTATTAGAAATTTTGTGTGAACATACCGACAACAAATTATAATAATCCGAGTAACTCTTTTTTTTATACCACTATCTATACATATATACTTATGAAAGCTCTGGCCGCGTTCGGCTTTAGACTTATGCCTCCTCTTTATCTTTCTATCCCTTGCTACTTACATCCACTTGGTCCCGGTTTGCTGGCGAATATCATTCGCATATCATTCAGATGATCGACCCCTAGGAGGGTGCTAGAAAAGAGGAGTGCAGGGTTTCCAGTTTAGCACCCTTTCACCTAACTATTTTGGTTTATTCTTGTTATATGAGGGATTCTTATATCCTCTATGAAATATGAGCATATCAACTGTTATGGAGGCAGTCGACACATTTTATTGACTATCCTTATAGAGATTATAGTCGAGAGTATATTTATTAAAATAGATATTTAATATGAAAATAAAGTTAGATGGTAAAATATTTGAGGAAATAAAACTACAAACTGATGTAATTGGTGTAATTTGGCATTCAGAGCGATAAAACACGTGAGAACGACGAACACACATCATTTGGTAGAATTTAATTAATAGGTATTTGGTGACAAAAACTATTAGACACTAGATACACGATGAATCATTAGGTACACTCTTGTGATTTCGTAAAAATATAAAAAAAATATATTCACTAAAGTTGCCATTAATAATGTCTACTTATTAAATAATTTGTGGGACAATATTATTATTTACAAGTTTTATAACGTATAAATGCAATATCTATATGAAATAAGACAAATTCGTTTATTCATTTCAATTAATAATAAAATCACTCTTTGGACCCTAGAAGTAAAAAAATACCTACTTTCTTTAAATTAAAATTACTTTTATACAGAATTAAACCTACCTTAGAAAATGCGTTAAGTTTTATTTTTGTCTAGGTCTTGCGTCTTGGCTCAAGAGACGCAAAAACTAGTTGACAATCATATTAAAAACATCTACAACATACAATTATTGTAAATCTTACAGTACATTTTTCTATACTTATCCTTATATTATTCTATAATATTGATGTCTTATATTAGAGAGCGTAGTCACCTGAAAAATAAATAAAAATAGATTAGTCGCAATAAACTACATACTTATTTGTGTATATGGATTTTTGAGAAAAATGCTTAAGAAATATATACTTCTATAAATGTAATATAAATATTTTTCTTTTGTTTATTTAAAATAAAAGTATACAAACTCCCTAATTACAAAGTTTAAAAATATTAACGCAGTACGAAAATAAGTACAATTAGTTGTAAATTTACTACTGTAAATAAAAAAAAGTAAATAAAAAAATGCATCACAGAACAAAGGTATAAAAAAAATAATATAATTTAATATAAAAAAAAATTTAATGATTTTACTATACTTTACAGAAATAAGTTTATTTTACGGAAGATCAATAGATCAATATATAAACTAACCACTGAATTAACTACGTTTAAATATTCGAAAAGTTTTATAACGAATTTCAATGTCAACATATATTTAATTAATGCATCCTAATTCGATATTAGGCAGCAATTTTTTTAAGTGGTCTCGTTCTGGTTATTCGAAGTGGTAACTCTCGTGTACTAATTTTCTGGTCCCTTATAATACAAGGTAATCTAGTGTGAGCATGAGACTAGAATGATTGTATAGTATTTTTAACATTTTTAATAGATACGTTAAATAAACAAATTGTTAATTTGTCAGACTTTCAAATTAAGGTACGTTACGTTATATCCGACCTAAGTTAGAAAAAACATTTTCAGGTACTTTAATCATAAACATAAAAATTGAATACTTTTTTTAATATTTGATATTCGTTGGCACAAAATTATGTTTTTGATTTTACCATTTGTAAGAGAGTTTGGAATTTCAATGAAATTACATTAAATTGTGTTTAAAATAACTATTCTGAATATTTACTTGTATATTTGTAATATATTCAAAATATGTTGAAATATAATAAGTTAGTCGATAAAGAATGAAGGCGACAGGTAATTGAATACATTCTGTCGTTCAGTTTCGTCGAAATTGAATACGCAGACAAGTGGAATTGTCAGACGGATATCTAAATAAATTTACATTATGCATCACAACTATGTAATATGTAATGAGAATAGAAAATGGAACTACCAATATTTGTTTGTCGTTTTCAGCTATTTTGTAGAAATAAAGCAGTACCCTTACCATTAAATAAAAGAACAATAAATGCAATTGTATGAAGAGGCTTAAATTTCCGTATTTGCATAAAATTCCATATTATATATTTTGTTATCGTGGCTGTAAAATCATATGATATTGTGTCGTACTGTGATAAATTATAAAAGAGCCCAAAATGAATATAGATTTGTATCCATCCATTAAATTACGTCTTGCCTCCAGCAAGAGACTTTTAAAAATATTTGCACATTTCCTTTGCGTCGATATACAAAAAATATAAAAATATATCAATGTTCTTTTAAAAAAATTCCAGCATTAACATCCAACAAGACCCATTCCTTTCCTTTCATCATTTTCTTATATTTTTTTAGTAAATGTCTCCGCTAACTGATGTTAAAGAAAATTTTAATTAACATGCTTCATTATCCGTCTGCCAAAGAAAAGGAGGCAATGTATCTTTGGCATGATGTGTTATTATTATGTTTTATTATTTTACAATTGGGATGTGGTTTTAACATGACTGTACCTTATAAAAAAATATGGAGGCCATAAAATAATGTACAATTAATTTTATAGTTGAGTTTCAATAACTAACACATGCATTTGTTTTTATGTTTATTTTAACTTAACTAGCAATTTCTTGAGGCTTTGTCCATGTTACCAGTATACAAAGTATCCTATTTGTCAAGTTAGGATAGATAGCACCCGTGTACCAAATTCCATTTAAATTCCAAACAAATAAAGCGATTGCGTAACAGAGAACACTCTGTGTTCATGTCTAAATTAAAAAGTTGATGTACCTCGCTATTACGTTTTATTTTTATTTTGAATTTAATTTGAGTAATTTGAATTGTTGGGTGTCATCGGATGAATGTAAATTATTGTTTTTATTAATTTGAAGCCATTTAATTGTTTAATAATTTAATTCTATTTTAACATTTAAACACGCATGCTGTGGTTGCCTTAAAATGTAAGAACAGTAATCCATAATCCACTAGTGTAATGCATCGAAATGTTTCGCTGTATCTTATGTTGGTAATCCTAAATAAATAAATAAACAGATAGTAAAATTTTTACAGACTTTCAATTCATAATATTAGTAGGATTTGGGATTGAGTAATAATTTGATTACTAATTACTTATTGATCTTGTTTACTATCATAACATTATTAATTAGTTACAAATATTGTTATATTACACATATAAAAGATTGTTTGGCATCATAACTAATCAATTGAACATTAAACCTGCAACCAGTTGATTAAATTTTTAGTTGGTTTCTTTTTTTTTGCAACTTAAAATGGCAAACAAGCTGATGGCCCACCTAATTAAAAGTGGTATCTGTCACCTATAGACATGAGCAGTACCTTGGACATAAGAGAGTATATATACTGTTTCGCCCATGATACCCCCATGCGCTGCCATCTCTGAGGACTCAGCTGTTATTCCTCTGTACCCTGTAAATTCGCTGCCATATCCCACCCTTCAAACCGAAACACAGCCACAACTTTTTCACAGTAGAAACACAAATGAGAGGTGCCCAAGTAAACTAATTTTGTACAAAGTCTCCCTCTATAATAGAATGTCCCATAGTCTTTAGAATTAAGATTAGACTGCTTTTTATTCCGGTGAAATATCACACTCCAATTACACGAGAGAAGTCGTAGTTAAACTAATCAGTTTAAATAAATCACTAAGTAGAATGGACAGTTTACAAAATCTCTAAGGAACTAGTTTCAAAAGTTGGTATAATTATCTGTCTACTTTACAGTTTTACTGAACATAGGGTATTCATAGTCACACGATATAGTGCTTTGAACTTTAAAATGCCACTCAAATCATAATATTAATTTTCATTGCTGACTCTTGCAGAATGGGCTAATGTAGAATAATAACAAATTATTATGATATTCATTTATTTACTTATCGTAGTGAAGCAGAGCCACATTAATAATTATGTAAACGGGTAATCATATTTAATTTGCAAATTTGGCATTAAATATTAGTTTATTAAGTGACTCCTACTTTTAGACAGATTTCAAAATCTCAATTTTTCTTTTTACTTAAATAAACTATTGTTAATAATTTATTTAAGTAAATTTTAATGAATACCTTATAACTATTATTATCAAGTCATCCATCATAAGTTTAAAGGTAAATAAATGACAGTGACGATGCAAGAATTTATATAATAATAATAATCATTAGTAAATTTACCAATAGTTTGTAGTACTAAGTCGTTACTTATATAGTTTAACATTTATATGATTAGACTCTTGGTTATTTAATATTTGAAAATTTGTATACAAATATTATTAATATTATAATATTCCAGTAATTATAGTTAGGTGCATGTCCAAAACACACCCGCTTTGATATTTTCAATTCAAATAATATTTATTAGAATATAATGCAAGTATCGTTAATAATTATGTTTATACTAAAACTAATTTGATGTTACAAAAACTATTTATTTGTAAAATTTTCCGAAATAATCTTTTAGAAAATACTTTCTATAATGCTGTTATTTAAATATCGTTATATGCATAAAGCACATACAGTCACCATATCTATTCAGACCCATGTAGGTATATGAGATTAATTAATCAACGTACTTGCAGTAAAGTCTACTAGGTATAGATACTTGAAATGCACAAAGGCATTAACGATTTTTGTTATATTTGTTTCATATGTTAGGAATAAAATATTACCATTTACTAATGTATTAGGATACACAACTCATTTGATTTTAAATCGCTGGTGATCGATTACATTTTTCTTTACCTGAATGCCTACGTGCTTCACTTTTATAACTGTTTTTATCAAAAAGACTATTTTAATGTAGGGCATTAAAATATAGTTTGTAACTATATTATACTACTATGGTTCACAATAAAAATGATTAATTTGTGCTGTTCCTCATTTAATCTAATAATAAAGAACGAGTTAAATTGCAGACCGCCGTAGAATTTGCTCCTGCAATAGTCTTGTCTATTGTGAAAATGGTTCACTTAGTAACAACAATAATTTACTACCTTTGAGATTGTAATAAATCCTGTGTATTAAAGCTATGTTCCTTAATAACTCACAATATTTATATAAGTACATATACAATATTTCATAACATAATATGAAAAGCTTGGCATTCTTTGTGTTCATTGAAACTTCCTTACTTGTACCTACGTCATTTTGATATACCGGTTATATTGTACTACTTATATGTTTCTTCAGTAATCTAACTTAATATGAATATATCAAAATCCCATGTCACGATGTTCGTTCCTGCTAATCTCTAAAATCGGTCAAGTGATTGTTATGAAATTTTGTAAACGTATATTGTTTGCTTTAACTTTAGACATAAATATATATGTGCTTAGTTTTTATCCCGTAACAAAAGATAATCCCGGTAAATGGCAGTATGGGGTAAAAAATAATTTGCCCGGTTATAAATAAGACTTAGTAAAGTTTAACCTGACTTGTATTAAAATATCGTGGACAGTGACACTTTGTATGTTTATAATTTTTTTGAATTATTTAAAAAGCGGCTTTAATCAATAGCCAAAGTTAAATTACTTAAAATATTTTGAATTGAAACTTTATATTGAAGCTATTCATGGAACATTTTAGATATTTTTTGTTCTAGTTTTGGTGTTTCATTCATAATTTTGTAAATTTTGAAAAACAATTTTAGATAAAATTGCTCACTTGAGTAATATTCGGTTGAGCACGTCTTTCTGAAAATGAATTTTTTCCTGCCATTAAAAAATGTATTTAAAACATTAATAAGTAGTATATAAACATAGTTACGTGTATATTTATTTTTTATACGCCATATTTTTTTTAATGTGACTTAGAAAAAAATTCTACCAAAGTACCTACTTGTCGCAATACATGTCACAAACATAACATGTTATGTGACATACATTTTTGTAGGTCATAATTTAATCGACTTAAGTAAATTTATTTGGCGTAATATTTTATTCAGAGACCGGTATTTGATAGCTATTTGTATTCTATCCAGATCCACCTACGTGTGCCGTTTTCATATGATCTATTCATATTTTCTTTGATCTTCTTCTCTCATTAAAGGCTTTCAAATTTATAATTACGACAAATTATCTTTTGATGTCGTGACTTTTACGAGTACATCTTATTTTATATTTCATTTAAAAAATTTGTTCAAATATAATTGAAAAATTAAGAAAAAATTGTACATGGATACCATCTAAAATTAAATTAAAAAAGTATTGCAAACTTTTTATGTCACATTTGTTTGAAAAAAAAAAATAAAAACGTCATGTATCTCATGTAGATACGTGACGTTTTTAATTTTTTTTAAAGTGTTAACCAAATATTTTTTGAAAACAATTTTTTTTTCGATGTTGAGTAACCACTTATTGCATTTAAAATACCTAAGTGTATAAAATCTTAATAAAATTATAATTGAATATAATCTGTTTAAATACAACTTAATGAAAAGGTAACTAAGTTCTGATGAATTGAAATTATTACAGAAACATTAAATAAAATTACTAATAAATCAAAATAATCAATATTATATTTGAATTTCAATTAATTGAAATTCTTTACTTGAATATTTGTACTACTATTCGGCATTTGCATACTATTATGGTCGGATCAATTATTCGATTTTTTTTTCACATTTTTATTAGTTTTATTAAAATAGACGATAGTAATTTGTGTGTCAATTTGCTTACCTCATTAAAGTTTATATGATACTTTCTTCTACCACCCTAATTAGGGTGGGTATTTGTCGCTATAGCGGGCCGGTGACCTGTGTGTGATAGAAGATAATTGTTAGTAATTAGGAATTAATATGTCACATACGGTACAGATGTGCCTAATTAATAATGATTTACTAATAATAACAACAATCTCATTAGTGACCAATTAGTAATGAAAATTGACATTATTGTTACATCGACGTTTGTACATATTGTCACGACGTTTAGATGTAGGTACATAATATACAATATTTAGTTTGTAATTGTAACTCGTAATATTGTGAGTTGAGTGCTTAACTAGATAAAGAATACAGAGATATTTATCTACAATAAAATAAAAATAAAATTACAAATTTGCCCCTTAAACAAACAGCAGTCTATTAATTGCGAAAAAATTATCAAAATCATTTCAAACACGCAAAATAACAAAAAAAGAGTAACATTTACATTTTGAAATTGCTTTAAAAATAATAACAAAAAAGAATTGGAAATGTTACTTTCAGTTAGGTATTATGTTGTTCTATGGATTTTCTTTTGTTCTAATATTAATATGGAATGTCTAATTCTGATTTCAATTATACCTAATGAACTTCGAAAATACTTATATCCTTATAGGAAAATAGATAAATCCCACATACATATCAATTACATATTATCCTAATGTTAAAAAAATAATAACTTCACAAAAAATCTTTAAGAAAAAAGTAAGGTATCATATATAATTAATAAGGTATCATAGGAGTAATCAGTCCTGCTTTTCAAAGTCTGAAAACAGATTCTAAGCAGGTTATGTAGTTGTATAAACATGTGTTATTATGGAGGGAGCTAAGGACGTGTCTATCTGTCACTTATCCGTCAGTTGATCGATGAGGGAAGATAAAGTTTGGCAAGCGTAAGGGTTTCCGATATAAGCGTAGGAGCAGCTAAGAATTTAGCGTCAATCAATAGCAATAACGAGAATTGTATCTTTATCCATTTTATTTATCTACAACAATACAAACGACATAATTCTACTAACAAAATGAAATACCAAAGAAAATAAATCGCTCAACGTAACAGCTTAACTAAATAATGTCGGCAGCATCATATTTTATTTAGCTTTTATGTTTTTTTTTAAATAATATTTTTATTATTTATTTTAGGTAATTTGATTTACTGTTATCGCCCTTACTACACTAACCATGAGAGTAAAATAAATGAAGAGTAAAAGTGAAACATTGTAATTATATGTTTCTAGGCCTACTTTGTTAGACATGATTGTTCGAGCTATATCGGTCACTTTGGTTATTTTACGGATATCTTCACAGATTTCTTTATAGCTCACTGAGCAACTTGGAATCGTTAACAATGTAGGACGATGTTTCTGTTTTGCAATTCATCACTGGCAATATTTATTGGTTAACGAGCTTTATCTATAAGTTTTGAAGTAATTGTATTAAAATGTCTACATCGTGTTGTAATTTATTTTTATAAGATAATAAATAAATAAAGGGATAAAATTGAAATAACAATTATTATTAATAGATACTTTCAAAATGATTAATACCTAACAAATGTTTATTGTAATACAGAAAACAAATACAATGAACTGAACTCGAGGCTCAAAGAGATTTGGGATTAAAAGTAGGCTCTAACAAAAGACATTTACTTAAAAGATTTGTCAATTTACTCCAATAAAATGTCGATTTATTGGTTTCTTTTTATTTCTGAAAAACGACATCAAAGACTTTATTTACTCAGTTTAGGTTAATTATTATTAATTTTGTTTTATCGTTGTGCAGAATCTGTAGAGTAAAGTTGGTAGACCGCATCTAAAACACAGAAAACCATGGAGTGAGAGAAAGAGTTTGAAAAAGTTATTTTAAGTGTTAGTTAAATATTGGTGTTAGTAAAATGATAAACGACTTATTATGTTGTTTCAGACCATATAATGTAGTGATTATTTGCTCTGTGATTTAGGCCCGTGGAAAGAATGTTGCATGAAAAGGCGATGAAGTGGATATACAATGTGAAAATGAAAGGATGCAGATGTCGGGAAGGCCTAGTAACTATGGTAATCAGATAGACTGTGTGTTGTCTGCCGGAAGGATCACAATATGTACCACCAGTATATGAAATTTGATGAAGCCAAAACATACTCAAGTATAGAAGTCTTTAGCATTCGATACATCTATTGGTTGATTTTCTAAGAGATACTGTAAGGACTGTTCATATTTATAGACGATGGTTACCCCATTCCATCAGGCGAGCCGTCAACTTGTTTGCTATTCTAAGTTGCATAAAAAAGGAGTGAATATATACCATTTTATTTTATTAAAATGTGCTACATTAGTATAAAAATATTAGGTACTTACAAAATTTAATACAATAATGGATACATGTGAAAGCAATTACAATATATAAATCCACAATATGTTCCATATTACGTTGATCCAGGAAATGATATTTGTGTGCCATATTTCATCTCAATTCATTTAGACGAATGGACGTGATTGATTTAGCAAACACTTTTGTATTACTAATACGGATAGACATATTAATGTCATAAGAACAGTAATTATTGGAGTAATCCTGGTACAGCCGCGTTTTTGTTTTGATATATTAAAAGTATCCTCAATATTTACTAACGATATAATGTTGTTTATTTATATACCAAATTCTGTTTAAATTTATTTAACTGTTCAGGTATTGATTTATAAGCATTTAGTTTCACAAAATTTCATTTGGTCAGATGGTCATCTGGTTTCTCTTATAAAGGCATGTAGATTGGCATTTAAAATTGTAAACTTAAGCCTTATTCCTGTGTTAAACGTATTTGCTTTTTTGTTAAAAAGTTGTTAAATAAATACGAGTTTTGATTTTATTATTTCCGAGTGTTTAGCTATTTTTTTCATGAAGCTAAAACTTAGATTAGTATATTATTATTAGCTTTTACCCGTAACTTTGTCTGTGATCACGATATGTTTATTGATCAAGTTAAAAATATCCTACATCCTTCTCCGTCCCATAAACTACGTGTATATAGACGCTGTAAGGTAACAAACAAACTCACTTTCATATTTATAATTTAATAAGGATTTTGAAAAATCATTTGTAACTTTATAATGCAATAGATAATAATGTTCAATAAACAAGAACAATAAATGTCTAGCAGAAAAATATGTTTGTAGTTGAAGCAATTGCGAAATTGTCATACTCTCTATTATTTTGATTCAAACTGAGAGCATTGTCAGATAAATTCATTTAAGAAATAAGTTGTAAACATACTTGTAGTGTTTTATTGTCTTAGAAAATTAGTTATAGCATCTTAGTTGGTAGAAGAGTAAATAAAGGAACAATGGAAGATGTCCGAAAATAGAAAAATACTGCACAGAAAACTCCATTATGATAAATATGTTACCATAATATATCATTTCCTTGTATGTTTCTTACACTGAGTGTCATAAAGATGAACTACACATGTGGTTCAACATATTTATACCTAAATATTTTGTTTTGTTCTATCTTCAAATGTATTTGTATAATTCTAAAATAATTACATCTCAACTATAATATTTGTTACGTTTTTACACAATTTAAATTTAAAGTGGCGATTATTGCTATAAAGGTTTCACGGAATACACTGTGACGCCTATATAAACAATATGGTCTTATACCTTCTAATTTGTAATTTTATGGCTATTCTTACTACCTACCCTTTAAATTAAAATATTGCTATGTGTGGACAGTTATGCAGTTCTTTACCATAAAAAACACGCTATACAGGTACCCCCATATTGAATTTATTAAAATCTCTCACTGTTATATTATTTTTACTTCATTAACATAATTTTGTGCACATAATAAATATAAAATAAAATTATAAACGATTCCATTGTGCGAATGACTAGACAGTCAATTTTTTACTTAAATTTGTACAATATGATGTATAAACTGAAATAAATAGTTACGGTGTAGGTATACATTCTTGTGTAATTTAATAATCAAGACATGCACATAATGATAATTATACTACATAAGTTACTCATATATGTGCTATAAAAGCGTTTATGATAAATAAAAGTGGCGATATATATTCTAGGTACAGTTAAATCTGTTTTAGTCTAGCAATCTTTATTTAAAAAATACAGTACAATTAATTATTTATTAGGCTGTACTATTTTTGCACATAATATAAAAAAAAAATTAAATAAAAAGCATACCTACATCATAGCTACAATTCTACGTGGATTACTATTGGCGTATGGTCACTTACACAATGGAATCTCGCCTTCTGATACCTGCGTTGTAGGCTCGAGTTTCGTAGCGAACTTCGCCGGTTCCTCGGTAGCGGACAGCATGCGTCGCGCTAATCTGGCGAACGTGCAACGGAACTGCCTACTCATGCTGCAGTACAGCACGAAGTTAACAGAGGACGTGAATAGCGCTAGAACGTCCATCAAGTCACCTGTTAAAGAAATTCACTGTTAACTAAATGCAAGTGTTACAGTCGTTATAAAACAAGCTACGTCAGTACAGGTAAATGACTCCTAAAAAATAATAGGCATTCCTGTGTACTAAATTTAAGTTCTCATCAAAGCTTTGACGTGGATTGCACTACGACAAAGCTACGGCAGAACTAATCGAATCATATCGAGTCCCGAAATAAATGTAAGTTTACTTATAATAATTTATAAAGTGTACATACATTCTATTTAAAAAAGGCTATTTATTAAACACCGATAATATTTACATTCATATATCTACAGTCATTCGAGGATAGATAATATCGTCGAGAAATATGGTCGAAAAGAAAATAAATTTTCCTAATCTTTTTAGTTTTTGTAAGTCCTCTTTTTATCTACTTAGGTATAACTTTAGTAGGATATTTTTTACGTATAACATTTATTTTCGTACAAAATTCTCAGTTTGCGAGTTTTACTCGTACTTGATTCGTTATATTATTAGTAGGTGTTTATATTCGTGCAGGTATATTGTAAGTTAAAATTTGTTTAATTTTAAGCAAGTACACAAGGTAAACCGCTAAAACTTTATGAATTATGTTGTACTTCATTTTTATTCTGTTTTAAAGACTTATTATTTTAACGTAAACTATATTACTGTTTTCTAACTAATTAAAACCAGATTTGAACAAAACGAACAATTTTGAATTGCCACAAAACAATATAAAATTTCCATGACATTTCAAAATGGAATTTTATTAATATTTATTAAAAATGTAGATATGACTTAAGTATGTGGATTGTAGGTTTATTTATTCTTAGTTAAATGTAATTTTCGTTCGAACCTAATTATAAAAAATATTGGCTATCCTTATAAATATGCTCCGTATACAAAATACATAAACGATTTGCAGGGTTTTAATAAATGGGGTATCGTTATGCTTGTCTTAATTAAGGGAAGTACATGATAAAAGAAGAAGAAAATAAATAAGGCGGCCATAAACTGTCAAAAACTTCGCAAAAGCAGCTGCTTTTTGCGAATTTGTCACGTCCGCTTGCTACTTTATGGTAGCCTTTTAAAGCTAGCTGCAAGATTAGAGAGCTGGTCAAGTGCGGACTAATGTAGCAGCGATCGAGTAAAGCGCTTTGCGCTAATGAACGGCACATGAAGTAGGTGCATTTGAGTGGTCAATATATAATAAATAATAAAAGCAGAAGAATATTTAGTGCATTATTAGAACGTCGAATGTTATCCTCAATAGTATTTTTATTATTTTATTAAGGTTTATATTTACAATATTATGAAAAACATAAAAAATAAATTTCTTATTAAAACTATTTTAGAAAATAAACTATACCATATATTAATAAGGAAATGAAATATATATGAATAATTTATGATGGTAACACGAACGGGGCTGCTAGAATAAAGTTACTTAAGCTTGGCTTAATGTGACGTGATGACTTTGTATAAAATTGGGACATACACTGTCACTGTGATTGGCAAGATTAATTAAATTGGATTAGGTACGTGGTTCCGCAATCCCAATGTCATACGTCAACATATTTCTTTACCTTCTTCATAACACTTTCGCACATCATAACCTAATTTCTTTCATATATATGTTATACTGGTATATGTATACATAGTAATGTCTCATTGCAGGGCATGGGTTTTATTTTTACATTTAGTAATAAGATATAAGAATAGTACATACATATAGTTTAGTATAGAATTTAATATTGAGGTTTCATTTTCTTTAACAGACGTATCCAATCGTCTCTTTTCACATTTTGGAGACAAGGGAAAAGGATTGTTTCTAATAAGGAATAGCAGTTTCATTATTAGTAATATACTCGATTAGGTTAACATTCAGGTGATCCGCGGTTAATTTCTGGTAAATTCGTCACGATGGACCAACTAACCTGATATCACCCTCACTGTACTAACAGCGCCGGCGAGGCTACTATTCTATTTTCATCAATTAAAAAATAAAATATCTTGGCAATGAAATTGAGTACAATGTATCATTACTGTATAAAAAAGAGTCTTTGTTATTTATTACTCAGAGATTATTCTGTACTTTCGCATACAGTATCCAAAATAACCAGCATCATTCAAAAGCCTATGACTCTTCGTCTTTTAATGTTAAAGAAAAATAAGCAATTCCACAAATCACAGATTCTATTGATCGTTAATGGATGTTATTTATTTGTATTGAAACGATTCATCAAACTCGTTAATGTATTCGATTCATAATATCACAAATCAATCTTTTTCTTAGCGAACTGTACTGGATCTAACTTATAATAATATTGTAATCTTTTTTGCAATTAGTTACATTTAGAGTAACTGAAATCAGTATTTTTTTTCGCAGTTACATATGATGTATTTATTATAGATTTCAATTGGCGTTTATTGTGTAAACATAAAATCGACTACTTGTGTAAACAACTTAGTTATCTCCATTTAATATTCAAAATAATAATATTTTAATTTACATATGTAACAGGCTTTTCTAATATAACCTATTACGTTTATATTATTTTTAAACTACTTTGATTGAGATTTAGCTTTCAATCAATTAATTTGAAATAAATATTGAAAACTCGTGAATACTATTCATTAATATGAGATCTACTGTTATAATCATCAAAACTACATTTTATATAATAAATTTAATATTCATAGGGTTCAACTCTAACAGAAGGAAGATATATTTGTTTCAAAAATTGAGGTATCTACTTAAGTACGTATTGACTCCACCGATAAAATTCATATGACTTACTGTAATAAACCAGAGACAATAATGATTAATTTAAAAGTATCAAGAAAGAAAATTAGTTTTAGTATATACCAATACACTTTTTGATGTTTCTACTACCAAAACAATGGTTATTTATTTGCTGCAGATGAATATAATATAAATAATAATTCTTTCATATGATTTTATTTTACTGGTATTCATCCAGTTTAGTGTACTATGTATATTTACTTAAGCTATTAGATTTGCTAATAGCTTTCAATTCCAGGCTGGAAACCAGTGGCAAAGTGAATAGATTTTATTATTAATAAAGGTATTTTTTCCTAAAAGAATCAGTTATTTTATGATAAAATGAAAATGACACAAACATAACATCAAAAAAATTATAATTAGGTAAAAAAAGAGAACTGAAATATTAAGTCTAAAAGCTCATGAAGCGTAAAAAAACTCGTCTAAAATATATTTGTTCTTTGCCCCTTTATTAGCTACTCGTTGTTACGGAAACTGTTTAATTGATTTTTAATCCTACTTTGTAATTACTTTCGAATGAAGTAAAGTTGAAATGTTCGGTCTTATTTACTGTTTTAATTTGATTTTTTTTTCTAGACTATCCGCAGTGCGCTGTTTTGAATTTGAAATATTTTTATCAATTTCGAGTATTAATTAATATTTTTGTAAAATGATTGGATATTAGGTACCTGTATGTTTGTAACATACCTACCTACATACCTACTTTTTTATATACTTTCCTTAATACATATGATTAAAGAAATGCGGTGGATCTATATTGATTTTTTTAATACCATGAACTATTAAGTATATGCGGCCTGCCTGATGGTAAGTCACCACTGCCATCTATACATGCTTGCAATAATAGTGATGGTAGTAAGACAAGATATTTAGTAACAGTAAACGAATATATCTACTAAACTAATAAATAGTAGATATGTTCTTAGCAACAGTCTATTTTTCATCGGTATGTAGCTAATAAATGTCTGAAACGATGATGATGAAGCGCTATCTAAGAATTGTTACACTTTTAGAAACTCGCTTGGTAACCTGTAATATAATATATAATACCTAATAATGTTCCGATATATTTTATGATTCTCATAAACTATTACAAAGAATATTTGCGCTGGTGATTGTAATTCGCAAGAGTCTCTATTCCGCCGTGATATATTATTCTATATAAAAGATATTTGTAATATTTATCGGTGTTAATAAGTAGTTATTTATATTTTTTCAAACATGCGTAAATTAATTCTACCTTGTAGGTTACGTCGTAAAAGATACAAATTTTAATATTTAGTCAAAACAATTTTGTAATAGCATTTTATTTTCGAATAAAGTTTTGATGTTGTGGCTAAAACTGATTAGACAGCTGCTTGTTAAACTGATGGATCGTGAAATTAATTTACGTAGCAATGTGAACGGTTTATTTATGGGTTTCTTGGCGCAGTTTTTGGCTGTTACACGAGTAATATAGGAACTTTATGTGCCCACTTTAACGAAACCGATATGTTTTTTACTATTTTTTTTTTATTGTTTTACAGATTTCCATTAAATTCCCCAATGAATATATATAGTAATTTATATGTGACCGTACCTTTCTCTGTACCTCTTTTTTAAACTATTTATTAAAACAATTTTTTTTGTATATCAGTCTAATGAGTAAAATAGTGCAGTCTTTGATGCAAGAGGCAAAATTCGGGTACCACGAGTTGTTCTAAATAAAGTACATTTCTAAGCCTTCCTTGTGTCCGTCAAAATGAGTTCATAACATGTTGTGTTTATGGCGTGTATTTTGGTGGAAACAGTTATTGTGTCACAGAATATAGTTGTAGTACAACAGTAAACCTACACACATTTAGTTATCACCACAGTATAAGTAATAATATTAAAGCAGTCACTATTATGATCACACATAAAAGTTATAATAAGTAAATGATGCTTCGTTAAGCGACTTCAATACGTGTATAATACATACCAAATACATCGAGGAATAACGAAACGAAGACGCCATTCTTCATTGTATTGTTGTATTTAAAATATTTGAATTTAGAATACTATAAAATGACGAATAGCCATAAAAGTAAATTCAAGTATAAAGAGAATCACTTTTTTTAAAGGCGTTTAAAATAATACAGATAAAAGCGTAAGTAACTTTATGTGTTACGACAATGAAAAGGTAACCAACTCATAGCAGCAGATTATGCGCAGTGGTATTCTTTGAGTACCTTTATAGAGATATTTTTATTATATTACAAAAATGTAGAGAAAAGCTTTTTAACCATATAAAATAGTACCTATTATATAATCTTTGCATATATGTGTAGATAAAGTGTGGCTATATAATGTAATATATAGAGAAGATAAAAATTAAAAAGCTCCAAAAAAAGGAAGTTTTTAATCCGTGATGTTGGTACGGTAACCTCGCCTGAACTTGCTTGGGTACCTCTATCCCATTCGTGTTTCAACCGTGAAGCAGTTGTGTTTGCATGGCTGTGTTTCGGTTTGAAGGGTGGGATATGGCGTGAATTTACTGGGTACAGAGGAATAACACCTAAGTCCTCAGGAATGGCAACGCCTGGGGGGTATCATGGGCGAAACAGTATACTCTGTTATGTCCATGGTACTGCTCATGTCTATAGGCGACGGTTACCACTTTCCATCAGGTGGAACGTCAGTTTGTTTGCTATTCTAAGTTGTATAAAAAAAAAAAAAAAAAAAACCATCGGTATACACTGGCGGAGCACCAGTGAAGTATGATAGATGAGGAGGAGTCTATGGAAGAAATGAAAGTTGACCTATCATGAAGAATTAAACTCGAATTAACAATGATGGGACCACGTGGAGGTCGACCTGACAGGCTATTACTAATAATCCCTTTCCCCCCAATAAAGAAAGTTATCAGTGACAGGTCAATTTATTTAAGGTATTTTGATTATTGTCATTAAAATCAGATAATAATGATGTCTCAAGGGTCTCCCCATACTTATATGCCATTAGCGTATTATTGCGTCAATCAAGCGAAAGGACATATTTTATTTTTCCTTATATTAGTTGTGCTTTCTCCCTTTGTCATCTCTTACAACCAGCGTCTAATGGTAGTGGAGACGCTATTGTATTTATGCTTCGTCACCATATCACTCGTCATAACTAAAAGCATCTTATACTTATTTAGCAGCAGGATATTTGTCTATGATTTCTATATGTATTACTTATTACGCAATTTGTTATAAAAAACAAGACACGGTAACAATATTATATAAAAAATTATATAATTTAGTTTATCTACTACTTCAGTCACAATACATTTTGGCCACCGTTTGTTTCTTGACATAAAAAGGATATGAAAAGAGAATCTCTAATATTACACAATATATTGTGTTTATTTATTAGATAATATTGTCAGGAATATATGGTTATGGGTGTACGTAAATTAAGTATTTACCTACATACTTTTGCAATGATGTAAACGTTAGTACACGCATTACTTGAGAACGGATGGATTTGGATTCTTTTAATTACACAAATAATAAGATTTTTAGGAAAAAAAGAAGTGGAAATCGGTCAGAATGATGTCTGACAGTTTAGCTAATAAACAATAAAACTAAGGAAACAAAGCAAAGATGACGAGTTTTGTATGTAAATATATTGTCCTATTATATACTAATATACATATAATTAAAATAGAGCAAATAATTGGCAATCCAGTTATATGTAGTATTCGTGAATGACTGAGAATAATTAAATTATAATAAATTTGAAAAATAATCTAAGTATCGATATATGTGCCTATATCGATTTTATTTAGATACTTAGATTATTTTTCAAATTTCAAACGAGTACCCGAGAATAATACGAGTATAATTATTCAACAACATTACATCGTAGTCGTAGAATACTGACGAATCTTTATATGTAATATTTGTCAGATCCGTCATTATTCTACGACTATGACGATTATTACATGTTATAACTACTTTGATTTTATTTATAGTTAGTCAGGCATAATATCTATTATCTGTGGTGTTCATTAATTTTTATGAGATATCCGGTCACCTTACCGAACATGCTGTAACAGCTTTTGAAGAAGTCCGGCGCGAGGGCGCTGGCGAGGCCTAACAGGCCTTGGGGGACCTCTGTCGACAGGAATAGGCCCAGGACTGCTAGCAGCATTCTAGTTGTACGGTCCGTCCTACTGGCACGCCGTGCACATGACTCCTCTGCTAGGCACTGCTTCTCCGGCTGCAACATATTTACATAAATTTATAAATTAACTTGCAACCCGTACCGGATTCACACGAATACATACAAAGAAGGTATTTTATTATTTCAAAGAAAATACGCCTATGTTAGTCGTTGATAATGTAGCTTTCTATAGGTGAAAGAATTTTAAAAATAGGTTAAGTATTTTTTGAGTTTATCCATTATAAAAAAAGAAAAATCATATTTTTTTCTTCATAGTTTTTTCTCATTCTTCACAACTCAAGTAGTTTAAGACTTCGATTTGTTTACCTTCTACGTATGAGTAAACTAGTTATTATGGCAAAACAAATTATTTCTTTAAAAACTGAATTAATCGATTTCGATAAAGTTTTGATGGTAGTTCCATCTGTAAGTATATCCAATAAATATATTATATCAGATAAAAAAAATCCAAATCGGCTTACAACTGGTGGAGTTATAAGGTAAATAACATACATAAAAAACATAAAATAGTAGCCTATGTATTACTTTATATATATATATATATATATATATATATATATATATATATATATATATATATATATATATATATATATGTGTGTGTGTGTGTCAAGTTCCGAAGTCAATAGCTAAATTGGAACCTTATTAATTTCATCATGTGTATCTGTCTGGCCATATATTATAAATTTTGGACCATATGTATATATAAATATAAATAGATAATAAATGTTAATAAGTTTAAAATTAAATGACTTTCAATGCAAATAATACAAGAGACAATAGTTTTCCCTAGTTCCTTAAATTATTGATTGCAAAATAGTGTATAGTCTCAATTTAATTGCATTTATTGCTTGACATCTTTCTTACGCTTTACTTGGATACTTCCTTTGATGCCCCCAATCAATAAGTACCGTTAAAATTTAATTCTAGACTGAGCTATATTAAATTAAAACGCACGAGTTCTGTTCACATTTTCCCCAGGTTTATGTTGATAACGGAAAGCAAAATCAATATGTAGTATGTCACAGTTATTTCATATTTCGTTAGATATTATTATTTATTTTTCCATCGTTACTTTTGTAAATATACGCTTTGTTAGGAAAATAGTAAGAGAATGTTACAATAAGAAGGGGTCAAGGTTTCTAGTACGTAGTATGAAAAATACTCGATTCACAATTCTGAACTAATTATAATGCTTCTTTATTTAATATCCTAATTTACCTATAATTAAAGTTATAACTACGTATTAATCTTATACTAATTTATTTATAATTTAAATTGATATTTTTCTTGGAACAAGCTCTTAATTCATTCATGGGTCATTATTTAATAAGGAGTTTTGAAAACGGCAAGTTATAAATATTTGTCAAAGTGAAAGGGTACTTTAACAAAATCAATTAATTTTAGCATTTATTAAATCATTAATCCTTCTCAAAATGTTATACTCGTAGATCTAATTTATTCAAACTTACACAAATTTAATAGATATTTTCAGAGACCGTGTAACTTAATAAGTAAATTAGAGCCAGCCCTTGCTTGTTATTGGACTTCTTATCCAACAAGATTTTATTCCATAAAGAAAACTGGCTTAAATCGGGACATAATTAGTATGGAAGTGACACTAGAATAAAAAAAAGAGGTTTTGTAAACAATAATATTTTATTGTTTACAAAACTTCTTTTTTTGTCAGTTTAAAAAGTATGCAAGTTGGTAAAATTTATTGTAATTATAATCTTTTACAATACATCTAAAATTAAACGTCACCATTTGTAAAAGAAGTTCTTATTTTTATATTAACCTTTTTATTACATTTTTTTATTTTTTGAAAGCTAGAATATTTTTTATTAATTGAAAGTTAATAAGAATATAACAACGTGTTTAATATTCAACACAGATTTGCAATAATTATCTTACTTTCTACTTTCACGCTAAGTCCTTTATGGGATTGGCAGAAAAGTATAATACAATATTCACCTCTTTCTACCAATTTTTCTATCCTTTAACTATGGATAGTCAGAGATATTTGCTCACATTATATATTTATATTTGTGGTAAACGTAACAATTTTTTTGCCCGATTGTTTCATAAGAAACAAATCAATATAATCTTTATAAAATTAATATAATGGTAGTCAACCCTTTTAATAAAAATAGCAAAACTATCTTATTAATATAATTATATTGTAATTGAACGATGCCTATACATGAAAGATATATAAAAATATATGTAAGGGGTTTGAATAGGAGTAATAAAAACTAAAACTAAAATTTATTTGCTTTTTCTCTCTCAGTCTGTCTATACATTTGTTTTAGCATCACGTAAAAATACTGCACCAAATTGAATGTGGTTTTTACTGATGTATTTCTGAAGGTCTCGCTTAAAGACTGGTATATGTTTCAGCTTCTACGCCATATAATAGTGGTATATTTTATTAGCTTTCCTATTTCTGACCTATTCGTGCGAAGTTGCGGACAAAAACTTGTTAAAAGTAGAATAGAGACGAATTAATTAAGAAAGTTAAACATAATACGAATTCATATTATAGTACTATAATACGTGAGTACTGTATAGAAAATGATCTTTTGAAAGACGCGTATGTCTAGACTTAATAACAAAAGCAAATCAAAGTACTTGGTTACATTCGGTTTGAATACGTTAAGTAATACTACTTAGGTTATGCTTTCAGAACAGTTGTTGTTTGTTTATCTAACAACTTTATGATGTTCTTACAAACTTCAGCAAAATTTACATAGAGCATCAATACTTAAGAATGTTATCGGAATGAATTTATTTCTGAAAGGTATTATTTTTAGTTATACCTACTTAATATATAACGATGATTTGCAATTTACATTTTAAAAACTAGGATCTGTATTAATAAGTACTCGTACATCTAAGTGAATAACAACATCGAATAAATGTTTAAGATGTTATTTTAATTGTCAATTAATATTTTCTTTAATGTACACTCAAGATTGTTGTTATATTTGAGATCGTTTTATTAATGTGGATCAAAGTGACTGGGATTTTATTTATTTATATTACACTTTATTGTACCGTTTATAAAATAGTAAATACATTTAATTGTAATGAGAAATGATACAAAAGGCGGCCTTATTACTACTAGCAATCTCTTCTAGACAACCTTTGGGTAGAGGACATTGAGAAAAGAAAGAAAAACAAAGGGTAGGTGGCGCACTATTATATATAAACAAACATATACAAAGATATATATATAGAAGAAGAAGAAGAAGAACACGGGAAAATAGCACTTAAAGGGAGAGATAATAGGATTTAACAGAGGTTTTGAAGCTAGCGAGAGATTGAGCACACCAAGTAGAGGTGGGTAGTGAGTTCCATAGGCGAACTGCTTGTACAGTAAAGGAATTAGAATAAAAGGAAGTGGAGTGAGTGGGAAATTTGAGACGGAGGTTGTTGACACTGCGTGAAGTATGGGATTTGTCTATATTTTTGTAATATTGTCGTTTATTCTAATCCAATATTAGTGATATTTTTTACAATGGATAAATTTTGCTTCCGAATTGATTCCATGAAAATTTTGTTAAAATCGAATTTTGTTATTGATTTTTAACAAATTCTTAAATAATTTTTAATTAACAGAAAAAAATAATTGTTTTTGTATACATATAATTTCATACCAAAATATATAGTTTATATATTTTAATATTTTATTTAACTGTATATTTGTTTATGTATTAATAGTTGTAGCACTTCAGCTACCCACTTACTGTACCTGGGTTGACTGGAAGAGATCTCTGTCAGAGATAAGTCCACCCTTGCTCACAACATTTATAAATACATTATTTTATATGTAACTTACAAGTGCGATAAAGAATATATATATATATATATATATATATATATATATATATATATATATATATATATATATATATATATATATATATATATATATATATATATATATATATATATATAGTTAAATAACATGTCCAGATATCTTGTTTAATAAAAATAAACTTTTGAATAAGGCATAGATAGATCATTAGATGTAAGTTAATTATTAGAAAGTGCGTGTATAGCACACACACTTTTTCTTAATGTTATACAGTATCACATTCTACAAACTTGAGATATCTTCAAGGAAAACTATGCAAAGACAAAGTTACGGTAGTTCAAATTGTGTGAAGTCACTAAATGCGTTTCAGATTGAGGAATTGGAATACTCAAATTGCTCAAGGCTAATGCTTTTCCAATGCGTTCAATTAGAACAAGGTTAGTTTGCAATATTAGATGCATTAATGGAGATAGGATATTACTGGGGAATTCTACTACGTTTATAGTTGACGGAATGAGCAATAGAATGTGTTTCAGTAGTCCAATAATGTTTCAGATCAAATGGGATTTATGTTCGTAAGTCCCGGGATTATTAATTAATTCCAGGTTCTAAGTAAATATATTAATTAATTTATTTGCGTGATGAGCACACCAGATTAATTAAATTTTCTCCCATTTGCTCAGAAATTATTATATTATTAAAAAATATAGGTAACACACACACACATATTTATATATGTACGAGTATACTCAAAAATTCCTAGTAATGATAAATAAAAGAATGTTGGTGGCCCATATTACAACAGAATGCTTGACAATTCCGTTTTGACTTGTTTTTTTTTTTAAATTAATCTTGGAATGGCATATATTAAAATAAATTATATATTTTTAGATATTTATTGAAGATTGCGTAAGTAAGTTTTTTTTTAATAAAAAGAATATGATTGAAGTTTGTATTTATGGTAATCAGCACGAATGATTTTCATAACATAATTTTGTATTGTTTAACCAAAAATTTGTAAAAGTTATGATACATATTTTTCGTTATTTAACTATACAAAATGCAATGTAATTTTAACTATAAATAAAACTTCCGTTTCTTTAATTATAGAAAATTTTCGTCTCTGTGAAATTAAAAACCAACGTTTAGATATAGGTATAACTCAGCAGGCGCTTCGTCCCTTCAAATTCATTTTGGATGTACTGGGCTTTGTCTCATCTTGCTAATATTTCTGGTTCTGACAGTAATGTATAATTATTTCTACAATGTCTGTTGAAATTTTCAGCTACACTCGATAACTTTTGAGGGTTCCGTAGAAATTCATTGTTTCGTTAAAGATTTCTGTTTGTTTATCATAGTACTTTTTAATGCTTCTAAACGAAATGATTAAACTGAATTGGAATAAAGTCAAATAAAAAATAAATATGCGCTTAAGTGATAGGTTAGTCAGATCCTAGATAGATTAGTCAGGACCATCAATCGAATTTTATTATTACGGTGAACGTAGCACTCAGTTGTGTTCATTTAAATCCAACGCAGAAGACCCTAGTATTACCTCACGGATTATTTCAGTTTGTTAATGATATTTATAATTTATAATAAGCGTCGGAAGAAATGTTTGATATTCAAACATGTAATATATTTACTTAATGTTAAACATCGAAGTCCAAAGCTAGAGAATTTAACAAAATAAAAATTTAAAAGGGTGTTCCGAAATAAAACCTATAAAAAAATTACACTATTTATTATAGGATATTTTTTGTATGTACTTACAATATATACTTGTTGTAATTTAGAATTAAGTATAAAACTTTTTTAAAAAGGTTGAGGTAACTAAATATAAGTAATGAATGGATTTTTTTTAAGAAAATACGCGGCTATTATATCACCACTTATCTTCAGGTGGGTCGTATGCTTGTTTGCCACCTCAGTGGTATAAAAAATGTACTTATGCCATGTTTGAACTTGGTTGTTCATATTCTTTTCTTTAGTAAAAGTACCTGCTGACAATATTGCAAAGGTTTTGGAAGCAACCACATAGACAGGCGCTGCCCCTCGTCAGAGACAATTCTTGCAGATATCACAATCTCTTATTCACACAGCCCCAGGTCAGAAACATGTCATCCGTTACCCGCGTTGACACGTATATCAGACAAGTCGGTATCAGTGTATTCTGGCATTTCATACTAAACTCTGTGACCAATATTCGACTTAAATATCTGCGCAATTTATATAGGTGTGTGTAAAATTTATATATATTTGCTCATCGAAGTGACTTTGTTTACTGCAGACAAATCGATAATTATCATGTACATTTTTGGTATTAATTTTATATACAAAAGCACAACTTCGGTGGCTCACAATGTGATCATCAAATCAGATAGCACATCTGATGTATAACTATACCATGCTAAATATTGATTCTATATAATACGATCACATTTTGCCAAGTATATTATGTACAGAGAATATCTTAGTTTATTAAAATAAAATAAAATATATTTTAATAATTTAAAAGAAATAGAGATCACAATTTGATAAAATCCAGAGAATTAATTTATGTCTTTCATTCAATTTTAAGAAATTTTGGAGAGGCACTTCAATATATAACGAGTACCATACAATATATATTATGTAAGTTTTCCAGTAATTTTATAGTATAAAAAAGATTATTATGTGCTAGTATCAGATATAAGAAAAGTATCAGTTACTTATAAATAGCTAACATTTATCAGCTGCTATAGGCTTAATATATGTAACTTAGCTGATATTATATGTAAAAATTTCAGTACGTATTTCCTAAGTATTTCGACTTCCTTTTCTAAGTGTTGTTCGTAATTCTACACTATTGCATTCTTTCAAGCTATTGTGAAAAGTAATAGGTTCAGGGGTTTCTTCAATGGCCTCTTGAAACGCAACTTCTCCGTCGTGTACATTCTTTTATTCTTTTTTGGGAAACAAACAGTACTCGCGGTGTAAGTGGTTTGGGCTCTGGGAATGTATCATTCGTTTGTATTAAAAAGCCTGTTGATAACTTAGGTACGTAGTATTATTATCATGATAATGACTTTTTGCACTTTTTCACTTTTAGAGAACAGTGTAATTAATGTAATTATATAATAAAATTATAAAGTTATTATTAATCGAAACATTAAAGTCAATATTTTTTTATACTTTTTTCCGCTGTTTTGAGAGATTTTTAATAAGACTATATTTCTATTGTATTTATATTTATAAGTCTATGTGTGAATAATATATGCCACCATTTTCGGTAGTTCTGACTTAGTTTTGTTATTATATTTGTATTGATCGTATTGATTACGAAATTCATTTCTTTTTTTGAAATATAATAAAATAAAATAAATATCATGTAAACTATAAGTATTTTTTTAATAATAATATTATTATGAATATACTGGCTAGTTTAGGTATGCAATTTCAGCTGAAAAAAATCTGCTGTTGCTTTTTTAAATAAAAGTTGAGTTTACAACATAAATAGTGAATAATTTAAAAACTACCATAAAACTGCATGTTTATAAAAAATAACTAGAAGAATAACATTATTTTTTATTTATATAAATACTAATAGGTATTAGGTAGGTAGGTATTTAGTACTTGGAAAAGATTCAGGCACAGAATTGAATGACGTCGTTTTGGTAGTGACAGGTCATATAAGTAGATATGATGATGGAAGTTGGTCCTGTAAGATCATGGAATAGAGACTAAGAACTGGCTGGATCAAAGCCGAGAGACTACCTATGTGGTGGGCAGACGTTATACCAAGCAAAAACAGTGGGTAGCATTTATATGCGCACAACGAAAGATCGAATCAATTGGCGGAGCCATGAACAGACCTATATCTAACAATAGATAAACCAGAGTTGAGATATATAAATAGATATATGTGTAATTACAAAAAATCAACGTAGGATCATTTGCGAACGTACATTACTAGATTAATTGTAATAAACAAAACGTCTAAATAAAATACGTAATGTTTATATAAATCTGGAAATAAAAAAAAAACATGAAAACGATCTAAATGCTTTCTATGTTTATAAATCACTTGTATATGTAGATAAAAGTATTTTAGGTTCAATTTTGAAAACAACAGAATAGTGAAAAAAAACTATTTCTATATTATTTTTTTTTAATATTTTTTACAGCTGCACAGTTACATTTGTGTTTTTAGTTTTATCAAATTAGTACAGTAAAAGATTCTTATCAGATCGCTAGTGTACTTCATGTCTATTTTCAATACAGTCTCATGAAGTTGTAATATATTCACCCTTGTGTTATGTCTGACCTGTCTGTTCTCGATCAATTTCGAAAGTTCAACGAAACGGATAAGTAGTTAATATTTCTTATAATTGGTTATCAGAATTACCTACTTATGGCTAATCTGTATTACTTTCTTATAACATACTCGGAGAATATAACTCAAACAACTCTCTTTTTTTTATACTTGGTTCACACGTGCGAAAACGTCTTAACAACTTCAATTTATGAAACACGTTTTTCAAACAGAAAAACGAATGTAGAAAGTTCCAGGTAATTCTTTTGTGTTATTACTCGTGCCTAACTTTTATATCGAATACAAACTTTGTAGGGACCTAAACAAGTTAATGGCTCAGCTGGTGGCAATTGATAACCGTTACAATGCAGAGTTAAAATTACATTAGGTCTTAAAGTCGAGGGATACAGGCATAGTATATACAGAAAGTTATAAAATCGAATAACTTACTTTATATGCAAACTGTGAGAATCGTTTTCATGCTTGTGTCTTTCATACATTGCTTATTATATGACTTAGCAATATGTTTGAAGGGTCGTTGTATTTTATTCCGACTTTTTCTATTATTTGGATAAGTTTTATTTTTAAATAACATCATTATACGTTAGAGTATTATAGCTTATCATTTTCCCTTTGTACCTTTTAAATGTAAGGAAGTTCAGAGGAATAAAATAATGTATGGAAAAATATCTTAAAAAGTATAGTTATTTTTATTACTGGGAGTTTTGTAACAATTTCATTATAAACTTTAGTAATTAAGAAGAACTTACAGAATGCGCTATTTGAGCTGGTAGGTCTTCTCGCAAAAAATTAAACTTAAGCCCACTTTAACTTGTAAAATTAAAGTTTTTAGACTTGAAATTTACTAACTCAATTATTTTGTTAACTAACTATATAACTGTATAGAATTATATGATATTATTAGTGATCCGCCTCGGTTTCTCAATAATAGATAGAATTTTTGAAAATAATTTGCAACTTACTTTACTCTCTGATCATGCAGCTTTCTATAAGTAAAAGAATTTTTAAAATCGGCTTAATAGTTTTTGACTTTATCCATTACAAATTAACAACAATAAAACCTTTCCTGATGAGGAAATATATATACATTGCTACATTATTAATTATTTTGTGGCAGGTAATGTGTAAATTGTATATGTGATGCGGGCCCAATTCTCGGCTGGACAAATTTAGGAAATGAATAATTCTAAATTGGGTTGGGTTGATGTGAGTGTAATCTGGTTAGTTACACATGCATCTATAGTATACCTAGCTCGAGAACCAGCTCCCCTAGACAAGTAGCAAACGAATCTATTGATAGAATTATGATTGCTACCGAGTCTATGACACAGAATGAGATGGCAATGTCCATTGTCAAACAAGTATATAAGTAAAAAGTACCAACTAAAAAGTGTTTATAGATAGAGTCTATGAGTTTTTGTTGCGGTATATTTATTTACTACTTCAATATAACTCGTATTTTAAAGTGGGTATATACAAATTTGTAACGAATTTTATTGCACTGTAACACCTGAATTCGCTACCATGTAGATACCTTTATTACTTACAATGACAATAATATATAGCATATACTTGCTGATAATATAGCTTTCAATTGGTAAAAGATTTTTTTTTATTTGTTTAGTAGTTTTTGAATTTATTCATTACAAACAGACAATTAAATATTTTCTCTTTATAATATTAGTATAGATGAAGTGATAAATAAATTGTTGTAACTATCGATTGCAAAAAGAATCATCAAAACTGATGTGCATTAAGATATCGTGCTGTTTAGATATTATTAGTTTCACAGAAAACTTTCTTCCTTTTTGATATGTTGAAAATATACCCCGTTCCAAGAACTATATAAAATTACATACATACATACGAGTACATATCTGTCACGCCTGTCTCCCACTAGGGTAGGCAGAAACAATGAAACGCCAAATGCTTCGATTCAAACAAACAAAAAAATATAAAATATATAAAATTCTTCTTCCTAAACTCTCTATTTATGTTATTAATATTTTAATTGAAAATATAATACGATTTCTTAAAATTCCAAACTTAAATAATGGCTTAAGCTTAAGACCAATAGGAGTTTAGTTTACTTTATGGATTTTATTAAAATATTTATAATAGCTTCATTCTTTTAAAAGTAAATAAGTATTATACCTAATTTTTAAAGTATTATTTACCAGAGGGAGACTTTGTATAAAAGTCAATTGCTTGGGTACCTCTGTCCCATTCGTATTTCTACCGTGAAGCAGTTGTGTTTGCATGGCTGTGTTTTGGTTTGAAAGATGGGATATGGCGTGAATTTACAGGGTACAGAGGAATAACATCTGAGTCCTCAGGAATGGTAACGCATGGGGAGTATCATGGACGAAACAGTATACTCTGTTATGCCCATGGTACTGTTCATGTCTATAGGCGACGGTTACCACTTTCCATCAGGTGGGCCGTCAGCTTGTTTGCCATTCTAAGTTGTATAAAAAAAATCTACCTACTAAGTACTATATCTAATTTAAGTCTACAAATTTAATTCAATTATCAAATTTGAAACTAAGTATTTGATAGTGCTCTATATTAGTATTTAGAAAATTAGGTAGGTATTAACAGTCAAATCTAAACTAATATTCCCGTAAACTCTTGTGTATATACTAAATCACTTTCATTACTAGAGTATGATTAATTATTCGTCAAAATTATTCCTAAACAAATTTTCTTATTATGCAAAGGTAACCTAGAAACATGCTAAGCAGTAACAACTGGCATTATGTGCTCGTACTAATTATACATACACAATTTACTTAAATATCACGTGAGTGTATACGTGTGTGTAATTGGGTCTTTATTCTGGAAGGTTCTTATGTCATACTAAATTGAATTTATGAAATAACTTTAATACACAAAAGCCGTCTTACAACGATGATTTATTAAGTAATAAATAGCTTAAACGTAATTAAACTAGTAACTCCTTAAATTATTATATTATATTGTTGACTCGTCATATTAAAATAAAATTAAAAATATTAATCAATTCATTAAACAGTATGTAAACTTATGTAATTCATCATGAATGTAACTACTCATATGTAATAAACAATTTCTCTAGGTGAATCAAAATGTCATATTCAAGTCATCTCAGTATTATATTACCATAAACATCACGGTGATAAATAGCTTACCAGAGGGAGACTTTGTACAAAAGTCGTTTGCTTGGGTACCTCTGACCCATTTGTGTTTCTATCGTGCAGTTGTATTTTTATGGCTATGTTTCGGTTTGAAGTCTTTAGTCCTTAGGGCAACGCATGGGGGGTATTATGGTCAAAACATATACGTATACTTTTTTATGTCAGTGGTACTGTTCGGGTCTGTAAGCGACGATTACTACTTTCTATCAGGTGAGCCCTCAGCTTGTTTATCATTCTAAGTTGCATAAAAAAATAGCTAGCATAAATCGATAACGCACAGCTTCTTATCGTATATGGTATAAATATAACTTAAAAAAATCCATAAACTCATTCGATAACTCATGTTGTAGGAAAGAGTGAGTCACTTGCTTAGAGTGATATATTAAATATTATAACGCCCAACTAAGATAATATTTTTTTGGAAGAAAGTCTTAAATATAAATAAATTGACAAGGTTATTATAAAATTATACTATTGATGGATCGAATCATCGTAGTCATATTTAAAAAGATGCATGGAATTAAACGTATAAATGTAATAAGTACAATTAAGACACTGTGACTGTACATTTTGCATAATCAGGACAAGAAAGCAAATAGTATTTAACCCATTAGTGCGTAGGAATATTAATATGGGGCAAATAGCTGCCTTATTAATATGTATTGCACTAAGTTTGCTTCACATCATGACCATTTAAGTAACTATTTATAAGTATACATACAATATAACAACGTCAATTCAATAAATTCATACACCTGCGTGGATAGAATAAGGCAGAAACACAGGTGTACCTGATTATACGTCGTGACATACGTTTTATATTCAGAATACCGCTTTGTCATCTTGCATTCGCTTTGTAATCTTATTATGAATATATTTTGGGAATAAATGTAATTGTACATCGTTAGTAAGGATATTTGATTTCTGTTAACGTTTGTTATAAAATTTAAACGTGGAGTATTTTTATGAAATGTGGAAAAAATATATGACGTTTGTACGTAAATTATGATCATATTTCAAAAGTTATTAAAATGTTATTGAGCTATTTTAAGAATTAAATTTTTTTTGGTAAATATATAGCAAACTTTTAGTAAGATAAAATTAGTATTGACTAGTTATTGCTATTCTAAAATATATATAAGGAACTGATGGGCAACTACCATAGAGACATTAAATTTCAAATAAATTAATTTACAGTCGTACGTAAAACGTGAAAGTTGAAAAGTAAAATTCAGAAAAAAAAATTACTGTACATAACAACAACAAAGAAATAGCAGCTTTAATCGTATAAATAAAAAAATATGTTAAATTAAAAACAATTAATAAAATTGGTTTAGAATGTTTTTTTACGCAACATAGAATGGCAAATAAACTAACAGCCCACCTGATTGAAAGTGGTGACCATTGCCTATAGACATGAATAAGTACATGAATAGTACATGAGCATAACAGAGCATACTGTTTTGCCCATGGGCATTCCTGATAACTAAGGTGTTATACTCCTGTATCCCGTAATTTTACCCTTCAATCCGAAACAACCATACAAACACAACTGCTTCACGGTAGAAACATCAATATGACAGAGGTACCCAAGCAAATGACTTTTGTACAAAGTCTCCCTCTGGTAATATGCACATTCTACAAAATTTATGGTGAACCTTTGGAAGTCACATAAAATCGTCAACGTATTTTACAATGAGTGTGAATCTTCATCTTAATGAATGAATGGACAGCTGTCTAATTATTACGGTCCAATTAAATTACCTACTAATAAAGGTACAAATGGTCCCATCTACGACACGTCTATAAATTATTCACGAAGTTGGGATCTAGGCGACATTTAATCGAATTTGTAATCAGGAGAGACAAAAGTTAGCAGATCATCGCCGGCAGAGGGAACATTTGATGTGACAGAGGTATTAATTGCAGCTTTCAAATGAATGATTTGGTATAAAAGTTTTGGAATTACACTGAAAAAAAAATGAAACTTTATTTATATAAACATGTTTTGATAATAATAATTAAGTATGACACTCACTGTAATTAAGTACACTTAAATTTATTATAAAAAGGGGTTATATTTGTAGCGTTAAACTACAATAATTCCATGACGAACGTTCTATTTTTTTAACACATGAGTATCACATGTACTTAGAGTAGCTAGGTAGTTTAAAGTTTTATATTTCCAGCATTTATGATGAAAATTAAATAATATCCTCGCCTGCACTTTATAATGGACTAATGTATACTCGTAAAAACAGAATTTTACAATTAGATTTTCCTTTAAGTTTACACGTTTGTTGCGAATGAATGAAATGAGAATAAATATCCTCGTAATAATTATTTTTTGTTTGATTTAAATTATAAAAAAATATACTACCTAAAAGGTCTTTTCTAAAATTCAACATGAAACTGTATTTTGTGAACAAGGTCGTATTTCTAATGCCAAAAGCTTTATCAGCCTTTTACTATCAAATTTTAAGAGTCAGTATAAAATCGATCATAAATATCTACGAGAATACTCTGGGCATCAGATTATGTACGAGTAGGTAAGCATACTCATGAGATATAGCTTGTTCAGTTGCATAAAGTCGCGTCTAACGTAGTAGGAGCGTAGAACGTGATCACGGTTCCCTAGGGATATAAGGGTTGTATATAAATAAAGAGGGGTTTTCAGAAATTCCATTGGAACGAAAAAAAATACAGATTTCGCGAGGGAAAAGTTAGGGGCAACAGTTAATTTATAGAATAATATGAAATAGAAATGGCAATAGAATTGAATATAAACTATATATAAATATATATAAACTATATATATAAAAAAAATCTATTAGATTTATAAATGTGAAAGTTTATAAAAATGTGTTGGATATTTTATATTTGTTATTCAGGTATGCTTTAACGGTTGCCACTAACTAAACACAAACGTAGGATTACAGAAACGTACAGTGATTCACATAAGAAAAGCTACGGGAAACAGTATATAATAATAATAATAATAAATAACTACTTAGACGTTTTTCGCCAGTCTCTTTTTTAGAGATGTAAAGTGATTTTACAATGTAAAACGTCATGGCAATCTTAGTAATTCAGCAATTGTACCGTTTCAATGGATAATATCTTCCTTTTAACTTGTACAATGGCTCCTTGTTAGAGTACGTATAAAAGGAAATCCCCGATGGCTGATTTAGCAGCGCGTCCCTTAAAAAGCTCGTCTCACTGGGACAACTTACTGAAATTTGAACATCTTGAAAATCTCTGCTCTTTTCATGTAATAAGCCATCTAAAACGTATACATAAAGTAACTCGGTTGAGGTCTGTAGTACCTAAAAGTAGTCTAGGTTTCAAACGAAAAAGTTTACTCACTATTTTTGGCTATATAGAATATCATTAATGTACCTATATCTTTCAGAAGAAAGTGAAGTAGTTGTGTTTGCATGGTCGTGTTGGACTCAGAAATGGCAACGCATGGGGGGGATATCATGGGCGAAACAATATACTCTGTTATGTCCATGGTACTGCTCATGTCTATAGGCGACGGTTACTACTTTCGATCAGGTGGACTGTCAGCTTGTTTGCCATTCTAAGTTGCATAAAAAAAAAAAAAAAAACCGTACTAAGCCTTAATTCTATTACTATTGGAACTAAATTGAATGATGACTAAAAACAAAGTTACAATACTTTCAATCGTATTAGATTCGGTATTGTTTTGTCCTTATTTTCACATGACTTTAAAAGAACAGCAAAGAAAAGCCAGCAGAGTCTATTTCAAGTAAATGAAACCTTTATTTTGTTTCGACAGAAACATGTATAATAGTAGTACAAGGAACATTAAACCAATTTAAGTAACATTAATGTTCGATTTACGTATACTAAAAGTTATATTGCAGTTTATAGTGATAATTTTATCAACTATAATGTAATTCTTCTTGCAAATTGAAAATAACAATGAACTACTAATTATTATTAAAGTTAATAAGTGAAATATATAACATAATAAATATATATGAAACTTTTCATCATTACCTTCCTCTCGGGGGTTTTGGCAGTGTTTTTCAAGCTTGAAATTCGGGTTGGCAATGGTAGTTAGATTTTGGTGATCGCCCATTAAATTCTCTTAGTCGCCTCTTATGAAATTTATTATTAATATAATTATATAATATTATATATTTAATTACCCACGGGAAAGGAAGAAGTGGTGCTAATAATAAACTTTTACATATTCCAAAATACTTATGAATATGTAGGAGTGTCATATATATATGTCACGTAGAGATCGAATTCACAACCTTCAAGCTGAGATAGTATGTTAAACTATTATATCATTAAAGATACAAACACATAAAGAAATAAACATAGCTTAGAACCACCTCAAGTAAACCAGTTATTAAAAAAAATTGTCTATATATTTGGGATACCTGCAAATAGACACCCACACAGATTAACACCCTTTTTCGCATCAAGGGCAAAAAAGGTTATGAGTAGTGGTCGTTGACGTTCGATAATTTGATATGCTTCTATGTAGTACAGATACATCACATATATTATTAATAGTTTTTATATTATTATTTATCAAATTCGAAATTGGCTCATCTTTCTATTGTTTCCATTTGGCTCTCTTTTGTGCCCCTTGTTTTCTTTTTCCAATTGAACATTGGGGAGGAACGGATTTTTAGTAAAGCGGACTACCAATTCAATTGCCAGCAAAATTTTTTTTTATACCACTGAGGTGGCAAACAAGCATACGGCCTACCTGATGGTAAGCGGTTACCTTATGAACGCCTGTAATACCAGAAGTATTACGCGCGCATTGCCGACCCTGAAGAAACGTCTTTACCCCCCTTTTAAAGAACCCCATGCTGTAGTCTCTTGGGAAAACCTCGGCAGTATGCCCTATTAGGTCGACCTCCACGTGGGTCCCTCTAGAAACCATCGTGAACAATTCTTGTTGAATTCGTCACGATGGGTTAACTGACCTGCTTTATCTTCACCTATCATCTTTCACTGATGCCCCGTCAGTGTATACCGATAGCGCGGGTGGGGTTACCATTTCATTATCATTCATTAAAAAAATGAACACCACTCCTGGTGTACTTTTCTTGGTTGCCTACAGCTTCTTATCCCCAAGGAAAAATCATACAGAAATATAGAGGTATCTGATAGATAGTATTATATTATTAAAGTCTAATTTAGTGAGGTGTATAGCAATTTTGGAAGTTTCGCCCACGTGTTTATTCGCCACGTCTGGCACCAAGGCCTACTGCGCACTTTACCCTCGTCAACAACGCTTACTTTGTCCCTAACATTCTGAAAATGGTAGCTTAAGAAAACATTTCGAAGCCATTATGATATTATTGATAACAAATTAACACGATCGGCTGTTAAATAACGGAGGACAATGTTTTTTCTTGTACTTAAAAAAGTCTTACTGGCTTTAAAAAAGTACAAGAAAAAACATTGATAAGTGGCAAATGAATTTATCATTATTAGTACATTTATGTGTTTTTATAGAGATAGATTCATTTGCAGAGATAATATACTCTAATATATGCAAAAGGGGGGGGGGGGGTTGTTAATAAAGCGGATTACCAGTTCAATATACCCTATCAGGTCGATTTCCATGTGCCCCCCCCCTGGAATTCATCGTACTGAATTTCAGGTATACTGACCTGTCTTTTAATTTTCACCTATCACCCCTCACTGGTGCCTTGCCAGCATATACCATTAGCGTAGGCAGGGTCACCATTCCATTACCATCCATTAAAAAAAATGCATGCAAGCTCTTTCTTGTATATAATTTTTTCAATGGATATATTACTTGATGTCTCGTTTCATCGCATGCACGCAGTGCGATAACGTATTATAAATAGATTCATTTATTATTGTTGTAAAAGTGTGGAATATTTGGTATTAAGGTACTTGAACGTCTTAACCGATTTTTATAAATGATAGCGTCGTTGAGTGCTACATATGTATATTGGTTACACGATTAAATTAAGGTAAATATATCTATAAATTTTACATCCACTTTACAGTCGCATTTTGTCGCATTGACTTTGTGTCATCCACTTGTTGACAGAGTGTGAACGGTATTAAATATTATATAATAATTTTTTTATTATCTTTCAAGCAAAATGAAATTATTTGTAATTATATATAATTATCTAATAACAGAACTACCATATACAATTTCTATAGTTTTTAATAGCCAGTTTCTTATTATTTTAATCCCACAGTGCTTTTTTCAAGGCGTTTTCGTCCACGCACAATCACTCTTTGTAATGAACTTCCAGCAGCAGTATTTCCGAACCGATACGACATTCAAGAAAGGAGCACATTCCTTTTTAAAAAGCCGGCAGTACACCTGCAATGTCTCTGGTGTTGTGTGTGATCATGGGCGGCGGTGATCACTTACCATCAGCTGAGCTGCGTGCTCGTTAGCACAGGGGGTGGTATAAAAAACATATATCTTGAAGGCCTGTTTTTTATAAGTCCTTTTTATTCGCTAGATATTTAAGGACTATCAGCATAAATAATGGGATTAAGATTTTTACGTGAAACAAAATAGTATTGAATATAACTATCATAGTTATTTTAAAATTATATGATTATTAAGCATTCGAATTCACAAAAAACGTAAGTATTTTGTATAATAAAAGCATAAAATCAAATTGCCATGGAATGTGTGCATTTGGCTGCGTGCGTCAACTCTGTCTGAATCTGTAATGAAACTCCCCTATTTTAATTTCTTTATCATGTAAAAAATGCTGTAATCAGTAAAATACTGAACATCTCACAAATGTATCTTTAAATGAAGATCTTTATAGACATTTTTTCTTTATCACATAATATTGAAAATTTGGGTAATATTGCGTGTTATAAATTGAACATATTATAGGTATCTATGTATATATATATGTATAAAAGTAAAATAATGTGACTATAATATAAACTTACCTCGTTCGGTCCAACTGTTGACCGCTTGAGAAGTTTTTGCCTTTTTCTTTCTGTTGTTGTTAACTTCGATATTAAACATGTGCTTAGTATTGACAGAGCTATACTTGGAACAAGTTTAAGTATAACACTATAGATCCACATTATTGCTGTGACTAATTCTACATTTTTGGACATTTCTAGCACATACACGGTCCGGTTATGAGGCAGTGCGAGATCTTCGGCAAATTCTGAATTGTTTTGCGGCGTAACTTCACTGGGAACTATATTCATTGCGAAATAAATAGGAAGACACAAAAAAGGGCACATTATATATGCACTCACTATGGCAATAGTCGTATTTCTTTTACTGCACCAAGTTCTGTTCTTTTGTGGATAGGCGATAGCAATGTACCGCCACACTGCTAAAGTAACGGCCAACCAAATTGAGATTGTATGGAAAGTTTGACTGAATATGGAATGGAAATAAACAAAAACTGTCCACGCGTATGTGTTTTTGTTAACTTGAGGCCCAATTTTGATGTTCATGTGAAGTGCGTAGGGTATATATTCGAGCATGACTAGTAGGTCGGCGACGGCGAGTCCGGTGAGGATGGAGTTTGTTGGGCTCGTCATCTCTCGGCGGCTGAGTACGGCAATGTTGATGGAATTCGTAGCAGAGCCTACAATGCAGATGACCAGAGCGATGTATCCGTGGAGCCGACTGTACGCCTTGTTGAAATCGGTGGCGCCGGGCACGCATAACGCGTCGGTCGCGTTCGCCATGCTCGCCGTCCACTCTCGGTTCAGTTGATGTTGTCATCGGCGCTGGGACGGTGGTACACTCACATCCAATTCAGACTTCCCCCAGTTCTTCATTACGCAATCCTGAAAACAAAATAAAATCTTTATTAGTGACATTTATTTAGTTTAAAAAATAGAAGTTTATAAAATCCGACTTTATGTTCTTTGTATAACATAATATCTTCCCCGATAGGGAACGGATTTTAATAGTTATTTTTTAGTTGAAATAATGTGTTTTAGGTTTATCTTACACTAATTAAGTCAATATGTAATTCAATGTTTATAAAAACTTATTATCAATTCATAACTAGCTATAATTCTGTTCTATATAAAGAAATATGAAGATATAATCTCGATTAGTAATTATGTGAACCTTCATAAATTCTGATTTAGTTAAGCGTCAACAGAAAATAGTTGATAAATTACTGTGTTTATTTAATTATCATTTAGGGAGGAAGACGTAATTAGGATCTAGTACGTTATGTGGGAGTATTATGTTATCTATGATAGGGGTTTAAGTATGTTACTTCACATAAGCGGACGGAATGACCGAGTTGATGAAGGATATATTTATCCGATTGTCGAAGAAAGGGGAATAATGTTTGTCGTTAAGTGTGCATAGCCTTTGTTCAATCTCTATTACCTATTTTTTATAAATTTAATATGTTAGATTCGTTTTAATTATATGACAATAATATAAAATTACTAATTACGAGTATATGCTCATGGGTTCGTATTTAAGGGCATATTTTATACGTATTAAATAAATTGAATATTATAAACGACAAAAATTATTAAGCCGAATTTCCCAGACACGTTGTAAAGAAGACATCAGTTTGGGTACTCCTGTCCCATTCGTGTTTCTGCCGTAAAGTAGTGTTGTTTGCATGACAGTATTTCGGTTTAAAGGGTGAGATATGCTAGCTGTTAGCTTGTTTGTCATTCTAAGTTGACTAAAAAGCCTCCTGTAAAATTTTCGTCAATAATTTTTAAATTTGAGTATTTCTCTGCTATGGTGTACTTCCTGATTTAATTGAATCTTCTAAGTGATACATAATAATGATAAAAATTAATAATTACGATTTGAATATAAGAAAATGGCTATAAGCAGTTTCAGTGTTTTTGTCGTTCTCATACATACTAATTGCTGGTTTACTCTTAATCATACTGCTCGCAGATGCTTTAAAATTTTAATTATTTAATGTACTTTGATAATAAACAATTTGATGTCTAGCATATTTTTCAAGCTTCAAGGTTGTTGAGTTGAGTGTCTATTGTGCGTGTATGATTGATATACACAAACTCAGACAGCCATTGGCGGTATTGCATGTGCGTCATACTTGTTATGTACCAATAGTTATATATACGTACGTATATACACCATTATATAACAGATTTGGTTTGTAGGATACAAAAATATCATATTGGGGGATAAAATTGTTAGTAATGATTGGTTGGTTTGGTTTGATATCATCCATAAAAAAAATGTTTTTTTTGTTATGGATTATAATGAAATAGATAATGAAAAAAACTTCGCATATAGCCCTGGTATATAATGGCGGGACATCAGTGAGGGATGCTAGGTGTGGATGAAGTAGGTCAATTAGCCCATTGTAACAAATTCAACGATAAATCAATCACGATATTTACCAGAGAGAACCATGAGGAGGTCGATCTGACAGGGTTTATTGTTAGCAATAGGGTTGCCAATTCAAATTATTAACAATCCTTGGTCCCCTAGTAATAAGGTTATTGGGCCCATTAATAGCAACATGTCTTGTCAGCTCAACTTTCACGTGGTCCTCTATGATAACCATTATGAATAACTCCTGGTGACATAATTACAATGGACAAACTAACTTGACTTCATCCTCATCTAACACTACTCACTGGTATTTCATATACCAATTGCGTAAATCGAATTACTATTCCATATCCATTTCTTAAAAAAGATAACACAATAAATGTGCGTATTATTAAATTAGAAATAGTTTTTTACCTTACTAGAATTTGGAAGCTAATGGCTACCTAATGGAAATTTGCCTAGAGACATTGTCTGGTACCATGACCATAACATAATAATGGGTTATTCCGTATTCGTCGTATGACGTCTAAATGGCTCATCTGATAGAAAATGGTATCCGTCGTCTATCGACTTCAATACCATGGCCATAATAGAATAATTGCTGCCGGAAGAGTAAAAAATAAAAATCAGTTGAGCTAGGAAAAAATATTATGGGCGAATGTAAAGAATTATAGTGTTGCTTAGTCATCCAACATTCCAATTCAGCTTGTTTATTTTCCGAACTAACAGCAAGTACTGCGTAAAAATTCATGTATCAAAATCAACCGCCACCACCACAATTATTATTGATACATACTATTATTATTATTGTCCACTGCTGAACATAGGCCTCCCCCATAAGGGGGTTTTGCCAGTTGTTGCCACGCTTGGCAGGCGGGTTGGCAACCGCAGTTAGGCTTAGGTGATGTTTTAGGAGATACGCTGCTGCCCATCCCTAGACTATTAAGTTCTCCTAATCGCCTCTTACGGTACTAAATACATATGAAATACGAAAATTAGTATATATATTACTAATATAGTAGTAAGAATAGTACTATAGACACGTATCATTCACGCTAAGCTGAGGTTTTTATTGTAAAATTAATAGCGCTCAACTGTTGTCATTCTTAAAAATTGAGGTATCATAGTATCTGTACAAAGTTATGACTGCTATATCCTACTTTACAAAACCAAACATAGTCATCGAAACAGGTGCTTAGCAAAAGTAACACGAGCGAAAACGGATACCCAAGCAGACGACTTTGTATAAACTCCTTCCGGCGTGTTTTTGTTATTTACTTCAGATTTATCTTTGTATTTTGCAAGACTGACGTCGTCAAGTGTAATATTTTTATAGGTTAGAGCAATTGTTATTGTTATTAGATGATGGAAAAAATTTCTGATAATAATATAAATAAAAAGAAAACAACCTAACGGCTCAAATCTTGAGATTATAGCCGTGAGCGTATAACTTTTTAACTTATTATTGGATATACGAGTACATATACCTACTGGTCGCAGGCAGTTTATCGATTATTCTGTTGTAAATGGCGTAAGAGTAGCACTTATAACATCGTTCTCTGGTGTCAAGAGTGTTTAGGCCGTCTTCGTTATACGACAAGGGGTCTGAGGAGACTTTTGGAGTGAACAAAGAGTATGTATGTATCCAACCACAACAATACGTACTCTCTGAAGCAAGAGGTATAAAAACATTTTCATACTTTATATATGTTTCGGAGAAATTGATATGAAAATTGTAATAATGTTTTGGTTTGATAGTAGTAGCAAGTGATTTAGAATATATAGAAATCTTGAGATTGTAATCAAACAACTCACAAATATTCTTTTATGTTTTATAAATGTTGTAATTTGAAAACAATTTGCCACCTTTGTGGTATAAAAAAAAAACCGTTCATTTTATGAAACTTGGAATAGGAAACATCGAACGGTCCACTAACATAGAAAGTAGTGATCGTCGCAGAACGTTCTCAACAATATACATTATCAGTATTATGGATATCACAGAGTATACTGTAATTACCATAAAATTACTATGTATTAAATGAGAAGATTAGGGCTAATACCCTGCTATTATATATAACGTCTAAAGTCCTCACTCAATAACTGAGATTTGATATATCAACTATGGTGTACACAAGCGTAACTCGAATGGATATTGTAGTCCTACTGTACATATATTTCAGTACTTCAATATACCTGTATTCATTTCTTGTAATTGCTTGTATCTATAATAAGTTTACTATTGTAATGTTTTGGATGAAACAATAAAGAGTATCTATCTATCTACACCGATAGTTTGTGTGGCACAGCTGGAGGGGTAGTAAAAAAGTCTTAAAAAACTGTAGAATCATTTGGCTTTAATATTGGCGGGATCAGACTGTGACTACGATCTTTATTATAATTGTATATACATAAATAAAAACAACTTGAAATGGATTGGAATGAATTATAGAAAAGTGCAAATGATATTGTTTTATTGGTTTGGAGGATAATCCTAGAAGCTTATTAATATGACTAATGACTGTTTGATCCATTTTATAAATTATATATAATATTATATCGATCTTGAATGTTTTGACATCAACTATAATATTCTGAAATAAACTGTCTACACAACCCACGCAATAAAACCCATGCAGTTAATCTTTAGTTTTAAAAGAAGTTTGATAGACATACGTAGCTCTTAAACAAAGTGTGTTAAAAAGAAAATGTTTACAAACGACTGTAGAATAATATAGTAGAATGGAAATAATCTTTATTTACATAGACTTGTTTACCAGCATTTTAATACCATTAATTAGATTTTAATATTGGAATTAGAAGGTTATTTGTGGAGATCTATCACCAAAATCTCGACAGATTATCTTTTCAAATAATTTTGCATCCTTAAGAGCCTATTTATGTCCTACTCTTAGATTATATAGACAGAGCCTCAATGCTCAAAAACAGGTTAACTTTTTGTCAGCTAAATGTCAAATTAGCTCACTCGTTTTCTTTTATTAATCTTCTACGTAAGCATACAATTTATTTTAACGTATTATTTAATAAATAAAATGAGTATTTACGCATTAAAAAGATGAAGAAATTATAAGAGAAAATAAATAAAGAAGTTATAAAGAAATCACCCATAACTATTTATCACGCAAAATTGTATGAAAAAGTTGACCTGCTTTTCTCGAAGCATTTGTATGGAGACATTCTATCTATATAATCTGTCCTGCTATATTAGGATATTAGCTTGTTATTAACACGCTTTTCTTTCTCAACATGGGTTTTCCTTGTCTTATATACTTAGTTCCCATATGCGACTCTTATGACTTTCTGTGGATAGAAAGTAATGGTAACATTTTATTGTAATACATAAAAAAAATATGCTCAGGAAAATATATCATTACAAAATCAATTACTTCATTTAAATTAAAATTAAAATTGGCATACAGAGAAGGGAAATCAATATAAGATGAAAGCGACCAGCAGCAGAAGGTATTTGTGAAATTAAATCAATTTTCCTAAGGAACATGAGCCGAAATATATGGATTTATTTTCATATTGGATCTGGGGGAATAAAAAAGTATTTGTAAAGGGGGAATTAAAAGTTATATATTTTGGCTAATCCATTATTAAAGTTACTAGAGTTCGTTTTATTATACTTTGATTGTTACACCTTCTACAAGATTTATGCATATATTTACAAAAATATTTATTTATATTATTTATTTATTTATTTTTATTTATTTCTAAATATTTTAAATTATATTTAATAAATAGAATTTTTTTGCTTCATTTACAGACCATAAATAGATCAGTCTTAGTAAGTAGCTTCTGTTTATAAATATGACGGATAAAATAAATCTCATTAGGGTATATACAATCGTGTTTTAGGAAGCCCAATAACTCCATATAAACATTTCTGATAGCAAAAGAATTGAATTATCTCCATTACCTATAATTATGTTATTTTCGAATAGAGTTACATTTTCCTCTAACTTCACTAAATGTAGTTACAGTTAGGCAGAAATTTCGGAACAATGCGATGTCATTGTGCTTGAAATAAAATTCCCCTAGTGGGTGTAGTTATTTTATTACTTCTGCACATCCGACTTTGTTAATAGGTACTGGTAATGTAATTACATCTACTTGCATTGAATGAAATTATTACGTCTTAACACTTCTAGAAATCGCCAATCAAATAACGGTTTGATGCTTTTGATGGATAGAATAGGAAGTCAGAGAAATTAGATTGAATAAATTTTGTCTTTGATATTCAATTGTTAACTGCCCACGTAAAATTATTTCAACCTATTAAGCAGCTTATCAAACAGTCGAAACAATAATCCAATATTGTGTTTCTATATCAAACAAGCATGAAAAATGTTCGAAAAGCTACGAATAGTAGGTATACGTTAAAAATATGAAAAAGCTATTGTTGTCGTTTCAAAACAAAGCACTCTTTTAGGTATTGTTCTATTATTAAAATACAATTAAATGACAAATGGCACTTGAGCAATAGGTACTGTATATATTTTTTTAAATCATATGAGCGATTCTAACAATTTAGAAAAAAATTTAGTTAACGGCGTAGATTTTCATAACTGCGTATTATAATCGTGCCACACTATTATTCGTATTAACAGATATTATTACTAGTATTATAATCATGTTAAAATGTAAATATTTATATGTTGCTTGCCAGGCAGTATAAAGTACATTATAGATTGGTACCACAAATTAAAAGTTCGTTGTGTAACTTGAGTACTAATTTTGTGTGTTTTCTTGGAATTTCTAAGGAAACGGAAATGGATTTGAACACAAATAGCTGCGAGAAATAATTAGGTATGAATAAACTCTTCATCATTATAACACCCTATCACCTAATACTGAACATAGGTTTTACACATAATTTCGACATTTATGTTCCACAAAAACCACCAGACTTCAATCGTGACAGTTTTATTTAAAAATAAAAAAGATCACTTGCATCAATCCCCCGCAACATTTTTGAGGTCGAACCTCCATTATGTGAGGGTCACCACTCGAGAACTTTTCTTTTTATACCGGTTATTAGTTGCTCGAACTGTGTGACCAGCCAATTGGCTGGTCACACAGCTACTTCAGATGTAATAGAATGTAAGTTAAAATCAAATATAATTCAATTTCAAATAATTCAACGCTTTCAAATTTACATAATTTTGATGTAATTTCTTATGAATAAAGATTTTTAAGTAATATGAACTCTAATATAAATATTTGTTAAAATGAAATGTAAGTAATGTTAACGGGGCTCGAACGCGACGGATGCAAAACTGAATATGATTTTTATGTCATAGATAAATTATAAATAGGTATTTTTACAGTACATTTCGTTTGTTTCTTGATAAGAAAATTGGTATCCAATGGTCAAATCTAATGCTTCATTTACATATAGGAAACAGAAGAGATTGACGTATATCACTTATTATAGAAATTTTGTTTCAATATTTATCTCGGTCTGAATATTGAACTCAAAAACAGATTTGTACAAAGCCATAACGTGTTTTATTTTGCCATCTCCTCTACAGAGTTCGATAAATTTATACAAAACATTACCATAGAATAATTTCGGATTCATTAAATTTGGGTTACATCCAATCTTTTCAGATTGAATCTATGCCGGAGGGTTAAAATTTTTCAATGTAATAGGTAAATTGGTAAAGGTAGATTAAGTATTTTAACTAAACATTTTTTAATATTTAGATAACATTCCTGAACCCAGGATATGCGTGTTTGGTAATATTGTAGAATGCAATAAATAAATTGAATTGAATTGATTGTCATGTGAATGAAAATATATGTGAATATATATTATATTTTATAACAGAGTGTTATTAAATTAAAGAAAGCAAAACTTTACAATATAGTCTTTATTTTAAATCAAACTATGAAACATATATAATGAGATAAAATATTTAATATTGAGTATAAAAAAAAAATATGGACTCATTTAATATTTACATACATAATATGAACTAAAGTCTTATAAGCAGCTAAATGTAATTAAAGTTATTAGGTAGGTAAAACGTCATATTTTTTTTAAACTCTCATTCTGTTTGATTTGCATGGTATTGTAACTAGGTTAATTAAAGAATATAATAATAAAACAATTTTTTTTTTTATAAAAAAAACTAATAAAGGTTTAAATATAAATCGATTTGATTCAATCTGAAGCTACTAGATTACAGATAGAAATAAGATAATAGAGAGTAGTAGAAGAAGATTACACAGAAAGAGCAAATGCTTCAAACTTCTGACAAAAGTCTTTTTATCTCGAGTAGGAGTTAAAAGTAGGTTTCATTGTCCTATTGCTCGACGAAAGTGCAGTATTTAATTAAATGTTAAACTTCGCTTTGTAGAACGTTCTTTTCATTGCAAAACTTCATTGTATTTCAATTTTTCACACTACATTTTTTATTTGTGGTTTATGAAAGTGCAAGAAGAAAAGCATTGTATTAGCAGTCAATTATTAACCATAAGTCTTCTTGTTAATGGAAGTTTTGTTTGCGTCAATTGTTGCCTTTTCTATAAAAATGTTTTATAATGCAAATAAAGTATAAGTTATTCATTCATTCATGGTCAATACATCATTAATGATGACATATATATATATATATATATATATATATAGGACATAAGACAACATATGATAAAAGACCTTGAATGATTTGAATCATTGAAGGTTTTTTAGACATTTATAAATGATTTTTGCACAAAACTAAGAAGTACACACTCGTAAATAACAATAACTTTATTGACATTAATAAGTTCATAGTTATGTATTCCGTTTATAATTGGTAATAACTAGGAAAATTGAGCGGTTTTACAGAGACCAGTTTATATGAAACGTTAATGATAATTATAGGTAGTAATCATAATTGTGAGAAATCAATAAAACAATGGTAAGTAGCAATTAACATTAATGTAATATCATACAATCTGTATCAGCATGAAATTGGAGCACCTTATCTCTTTAGTAGTATGCGTTCGTATTTATTGTAGATATAGCTTTTAATATTCAAATAAACTATACGTTATATAACTATAGGTTATATAAGATTAGATACTTTTACAACATTACCAAAGAAGTCAAATTGATTTGCGTGAATGACTTTATTCAGTCTGCGAAGGTAAATATGGATCCAATTTGTTAATGACATTTCTAAGAACTCGTTAAGGTTCTATAAGTTCATGTTGCCCCCGGATATTAGTTGTCTTGTGTACAGGGTATCCTAATTTCAAGACTTTATAGTATTTTAATCGAAATCAGTTTTCACATTTTCTCATCTTATTATATCAAAATATAAAAGATAACATAAAACTAAATTTTTTTTGAGAACACTATTTGCTGTTACTTGTATAATTTTCTTTTCAGACTAAATATAAATTAAATTATATCTACAGATTTTACTAATTAAAACTCAATTAGTACTTTAATTGTTTTTTTTTAATCCAATTTCGAATATCAAACAAGCTTACCTCATGGATAATATTTACCGTCGCTATGAATACCATAGTTATCACAAAACAAACACTGTTACTATTAAGAGTGCTCTCGTGACTTAAAATTTATTAATCCTAACTCATTTTTTAAACCAAAACCCGTAACCCAAATATAAAAGCAATAAATAAATATTTATTTAGTGCTTAACTCTTTAATAATAAAAAAAAGAAACTGAAACCCGTATGAGCTAGATTATCAATTTCTCTCCAGATCTCTGTATTTAAGAGGCTCTTTTCATAGATTAAGGACTTTCCTAAATCTATGCCTTCCATGTTAAACTCTATTCCAAATATGAAATCCTATTTGAACCTACAAACAATATCCGACTTAAAGTTGCTCTGAATAAGTTTAATTTCAAACTAGTCTTCATTTAAAATAAAAACAAACAGAACTTGATATTTTGAATAGAGCTTAGATTTATAAATTACAATGTCTCGTTAGGTTTTATGGTTATAAAGTATACATAAATTTGTACCATTTATACCCATGAATTTGTATGAATGTCCGGAATATATTAATTTTGATCGGAATAATGTAATAATTCTTTAAGTTGAAATTTTCGAAACATTTTCTTAGCGGTGCTAATAAAAATAAATGAAAAAAAATCAAGTTTTCTACACGTAATAGTTTCGCCTGTGGTTTGATATTCAATATTAGTTAGGACAAACGATTCATTAAACGGTATAAATAAAAAAATCGTAACTTAATCGTTGTCGTTGTCATTTTATAGATACGAATAAAAACCCTTTTTGGCACAAACATTGTTAGAATAAATAAACAAACAAAAGATTGGATAAATATAAACATAGAAATAATAAATGTCGTTTTATTAAACTGCCTATCAACAGTCGTACCTATCTACCCTAGATAAGCAAGTACCTGTTTATTTTGTAAAATTAAAATAAAATTCAAATAAACAATACCAGCAAAATTTATCTGATCTGGTTAATCCTGGCAAAATGAAAATGGTGATTTATTTATTATATTTGGTTATCACCCAATAAGCTCACGTATCGTTTAATTAATTTTCGAGTGTATAAAACAATAATATAACAACATGATACGAAAATGCCAGTTGTCTGAACAAAATAAGTACGTTTACTTTGAAGTCATATTTCTACTCAAAGAAAGTTCAAAGCGACAAGTTCAAACAATGCGGCAATTTCACAAATAAAGACGTTGGAATTAAATTATTTCTAATCCGGGCTTTTTACTTTAGTTCGAGATACGTAATGGATTTACAAGACTTATCCTAGAAGGTTATTTTATCTATTCAACGTTCATTTTTAAGGCAACAACATTACTATGATCCTTTAGATGTTATATTGCGTACGTCTGTACGAGATTACCACACAGGAATCATTCATTCGATCAGTTATCGGTTTATGAATGAACTTTGTATACCGGGTTTGTTGAATGGATTTCTCCTACATGCCAATGTAAATTGAATTTCCAACATGTCATTTTCAATCTTTGCTTTTCAAATATGGAATTAGGACCTGTAATAAATGTTACAATATTTATTTTATTCATATCGCATAAATTGAATTTGCAATTTTATTTAGGTAGCTGCAATTTTATATTATTTTATTTTATTACTATCAATATTTTTTTAAGGATTCTTTGCATTTGAATTAGTTAGTTAGTTAGTTATATTTTATTTATTCATGTTGTTTTTCAAAAACATGACGTTAAATGAAAATATTTTTTAAACATTTATATTTAATCAAATCGCTTGTTTCTTTGTATTTTAAGCTTTGATCCTCTTTAAGGAAAGTTGTTTATTATTATAAAATTAAATAATCTATCGGATTTTGGATATTTTTACATAAACTGTACAATAACAGATACGATACCATATTGTAATCTACAACAAAAATTACTGTATACAGAAATTTTTATTGTCAAGGGGAAATTTAATGATAGATCTTCATTCCAAATATTAATAATATTAAGAGTTTATCTTCGAATTTCACGCAAATGGATTAATAGTATTTGTTAGTTATTATAAATACCTACACATCTATGAAATAATAATATAGAATAAGAGAATAAACATAGAAATTTTACCGCAGGGCATATTAATTTAGTCCTACAAAAGGGCTCCTCACAGTAAAAACACCTTTGTACACACTCTGCAAGTCACGACTCGCGCGAACTCTCTACTTGGAACATAACCATAATAGAATATGTAACCTTTAGAATAAATTAATAAAGCTAATATTTAGCTTAGATATTAAGGATAGGAAATCATTTCGTGGAAAAGTCAAAACACGTAATGTATAATTAATCCTTATTAATATAATTATTATAAAGAGGAGAGACTGTTTTTTTTTTTTTATACTTGTTTGTAATGGATAATCATAAAAACTATTCAACCCGTTTTAAAAACTCTTGTACCTATAAAAACTATATTATTGGCGTATAACACAGACTACACATTACAATAATGTAACTTAAAATATAAACAATTAAATCTGATATAAAATACTAATTTATTTTACTATGTAACTACCTGTACCTAACCTGAGTCATAGTATTATATTATCTGTGCCCGAGTGAATGTTTAATGTTTTATATTTTTAAAATAAAGCGATTTTTCTAAAAAACTTACATTTTAACATCTTTTTATGAATATGCAGATACTTATTTGATTAATTATTTAAGTTAAACTTGGCATGAATTTTAAGAATTTATTGAAAACAAAGTGCTAAAATAAAATAAAATATATAAGTTGTGTTCTTTTTAAAAAACACAGCATGAATAACATATCGTGTGAGATGGAGATTCTTAATCTATGGTACGAAGTAAGTAATGGAGGCGATGTGATGCCTCAATTTAAACATAATGACATTATTATTATGGGAGGAAATTTAGAAGTTCGTAGTAGGTACTTACTCGTATACTTACAAGTTAATTGTGTATTAAGTATATGAATAACCAAAAGTAGAATTATCTTTTCTATAGATTTATTTTTATGGTAATTTTGTAAAAATTGGCCTGACCAGGAATCAAATCCGGGGCATTACATATACACAAAACAACGTGCCTACCACTGCGTCATTAGACGTTAATATTTCATTATTGTTTTGTTGAAAAAAAAAATATCCCAATACATATTCAAATTTCGATCCGAGCCCAATCCTAGCAGCTCAGGCTGTGTTGATAGATCAATCACTTAGGATAAGTCTTTTCAAGCTACTTTCAAAAGGCTATAGGCGGAGATTATTTATTCTGTATTTTTTTGGATCATCAATTGTCCAAGATTTTGACTTTTTTATATTTAATTATTAATATTGATTACGCTTTCAAATAATTTTGTTTATGAAATAAAATCTTAAATTATAACAATAAATAAAGACCGTAAATTGATTTAAAATATTATACTTTTTGTGTCCAACCAAACAGTGATTACATTAATCAATATTTTATCAAGTGACAGCCTAGGTTACGGGGGGACTTCGAATCGCGAAGAGGGGAGAATGAACGATGGATAACGGCACCGATTTGTCACAAAATCGATGGAAATTTCCCACTACCGGTCAAGGTACTTTATGCAATCGACTATTTTTTTGGAAATAATGATAAATACTGTTTTATTTTACTTAATAAGTTCTTACAATATTATAATCTTTTAATTTTATTTTTATATTAGAACTAGTTTTACTATCGATTTCAAAAAAAGCAGGATCTCAATGTGATTGCATTTTCGATGCTGATAATCTTAATATTTATTAATTTTCATTATTATCAATCGTAATTTCGATTGAATGAAAATTGACAAACTACAAACCCAGATTATTTATTATATTATCTTGTTCACAAAATATCGTACAGTTTGATCAGTTATACTCATAATACAAACTACAAAATAATAGAGGACTCCGTTTTACATAGAGCACGCCAGAGAGAAAGTTTTCCTAGGAAATAAAACATACTTAATAACATATGTTACATGTAACATAGGTTGAACTGCTATTAAGTGGTTTGTTGTAGAGGAGGATTATCGACTTACGCCATAGTCACTTTTATCAGGACATTAAATATTAAAAACCAAATGCGTGTTTAATATGTCTATTAACTCATATTCATAAATTCGTATCACTTAATTGCCTTATTTTTCTTGACATTTTTTTCATATACTGCAGTACTACGTTTATTTATAATAATGTAATTTACAAGTGTAATATGAAATATATAAATTACTATCATAATTTCAAACATTTCTTGTTCAATACTGAAATAAAAAATCAAGAATCGTCATGGAATCAAGAATCAATTCCACAACAGTTTGTTTAGTGGTTAAAGCACCAGTAAGGTTAAAAAATTTCCGATACGAGTATATATATGTAAACCTGGTTAATTTAATTTGCATTTCAGTATCTTAAGTGCCATTATATTGTTTAGATTTTATTAGGTTTATTTATTAAATTACTTGCCATGCTGTTTGTATGTTTGCATTAGATATTAAGTGAGAAGTGAGAATTGACAAATATTCTTATTTACTTTAGTTTGTGTTAGAAAAGAATTTACTGTTTTCTGCACAGGTTCGTTCATGAAATATTGCACGACGCAGTAGATGTAGTGTAATGTGTGATTTAAGGTATATTTTGTTTGTAATCACACCGTGGTTTGTCTAAAAGAATTAAGCGAGTAAAAACATTTTTTGTAATGGAAAAAATTGAAAACCCTTCCGGTTTAATAGTTTTCACTGGCGAACACAAGCGAGAATTGGATAGGAGAAGATGAACTCGCGTTTGAGATAATCGTACAAACTTTGTTCAAAAGTGTGAAAGAATAATGAAGGTAAGAAATCTATCGCATACATACCACTTCTTTTCATCTGAAATATATTTTCATCGGGACTTAAAAAAAAGAGGGGTTCTAAATCGGTTATATCTTTTTATGTTTCTTATGTCATAAATTTGACACTTAGAAACCGATTTGTAAAATTATTTTTTGATTGAAAGGATATAGTTTTTCAGATTAGTGTTTCAGATTTATTTTTTGTTTTTCCACGATTGAAATATTTAAATAAAATTAATAACTTTAATTAATCACTGATATAAATGGAATAGGGCCGTGTGGTCCCGGCATACAATCGGTCGAGGCATGGGTCGTCTCTCTCATCTCAACGTCCCTCTCACATCACCAAACATCACCATCTGTGGTAGCCAACCAGTCTGCCAAGTGTGTAACTACTGGCAAAGCCGCTGTTATGAAAGAGGCCTATGTTCAACAGATGACAGTTAATGGCTGATATGATGATGAAATGGAATAGTAAACCCATTTGCGCTATTGGTTAAGTACACTACGTCGTATGTTCCGCTAGTAATGGCGGGAGGGTACCCCGTCATACACTACCTCTCATTGATAAGTGAGAGATAATAGGTGAAAATGAATACAGATCTGTTGGCCTATCTTGAGGTATTCTCCAGGAATTAACCACAATGGTTTCGTTTAGGGACCGTGTATAGGTCGACCAACTGGGGTATATAGAGGAGGAGTAACCAAATCTTGCAAGCTAATCAAATCTTAATATTATCATCATAATTGAAGGCCAACCAACAGTGGTCTCAGGCATACCCAATGATTACATGACAGTTCAGGACATATTGCTTTGTATATTGTTTGTTGGACATCTCGTAAGAAGATTTCCTTGTCTTTGTCCTATTACTTCTTGTCAGCGCAATATCATGGGCGATAGAGTATACTCTGTTATGTCCATGGTACTGTTCATGCCTATAGGCGATGGTTACCACTTTCTATCAGGTGGACTGTCAGCTTGTTAGATATTCTAAGTTGCATAATATATATATATATATATATATATATATATATATATATATATATATATATATATATATATATATATATATATATATATATATATATTCTTTTTTTATGGTCCCTATTCACCGTTTTACTTGGAGAGTAATGTTTCATTTAATTTTAGCATAATCTTATTCATACATATATTAGATCATATAAAAGAGAATAATAGATATAATATTTGTTCCAGTTTAATCCAGATGCTACACGTCTAGTCACGGACACTTAAGAAAAGTAAATATTTATTGTATTTATTATTAGACAATGTCAAAACTCGATAGACGTAAATTTATAGAGTCAATAAGAGACAAAAGCATTTGGCATTTTATCAAGGCGTTAAAATAGCAAGCAAGTACCAGATGCTATTTTAATAAAAAGTTTGGTTACCGATAACCGCATGAAGATTCAGTTAGATTGCTTTACGTCACTCGCTATAAATTTCTGTTCATTAATTTTGTAACATTTAATAGGAAACCTAGCAATTTATCTGCTCCAGTTAACATGTTATGTTGAAACTTAATAAGGCGAAATATATTAAATTATATTAATATACTTCACGTTTATTTCCACGGGAAATCTCTTTATTAAATTACGGGAGTATTAAAACAAAGTATTATTTTTAATTAATTGTCTTCATTACACAACTGTTTCCATCAATAGATTGAATTTAATGATTGTCAATAAAAAAATTTTTTTCTATTTAAACATTTAGATACTGTTTCTTAGTCATAACTTTAATAAGACTACGATATCTATCCGAGGACAGAACCATTTCAAACGCAACTCATTTCAATCTAAAAACGTATAAGATAGGTGATGCTAGTTGCAGCTGGTGTTAAGCAAATCAAGTGTCCATAGATGAAATATCACTCATGATGTAGAAATCGTCACTGATAGGTATGTACCTAGATATATACACTGTGACCATTACAGAATGCACGTATCTATAACCCATAGCTTCTCCTAAAAAAAGAGATATAAAAATAAATTTTTAAGTTTTATATTCAGTTTTTACAATAGTTGACAATGAATATGTCGACGTACAAGTATATATGTATTATGTACGACGTATACGATGGTTACAATAGACAGTTGTTATAACCATTCATTAAAAGTCTGCTCTCAGAATAGCACTCCCTCATTCTGTCTGATTATTGGCGTATCATTTTGTATTAATGGTAACAGTATTAACCTTTTAATGAGATAGTACACCTGCTATCACACATAATCTAAATAGGTTTAGATATATTTTTCCACTTCTATTAAACCCCACTTAAATATTTATATGATAGCACTAACAACATCAATTTGACTTTTTTTCCTTGGATCAAAACACTATAAATTTATATAAGTAGCTTATTATAGAGCTCTGATGGCTTGATTTATTTACAATTATTATAAGCAATTACTTATAACATTTAAATACGAACATCATCATGTTATTTTTATCTATACCCTAGTAGTAGTAAAAAAGGTATCACAGAGGAAAACAAGCGGCTAGTTCGCATACTTATTTTCCATGGAGGCCTAGGCCCTTAAAAGGGGTATCATATACTATTAAATATGTCTTTGTGCATATTCAAGAGTACTCCACCTTCTTTTTGGTGTGGGTGCCAGACAATTCTGAGATGGGCCGACTCATCCGGTGTTCCCCTTAAATAGGCCTATGGTATCATGAAAGCTAGTGCATTGCTTGTCTTATGAGAATATAAAGGCACGTTGTTTAAAAAGCCGTGTATTGTAATGAAAAAGAAAAACTTCATAAACCATTTTAACCTATATGAACCTACATGTGCGAGGGCGACATTTCGATACCCAACTGTTATATATATATTTGGATATTTCCAGTTCTTTGGTGAGTGGTGCCGTTAATTAATTACATAAAGTCTTAATACATGTACACGTACCTAAGTGTCATGCCCAGCTCCGATTGGGGTCGGTAGAAACAATAGGATGCCCAAGTTATGGTGCAAACAAACCTCTTCCACTTACTCCACATTCATCGATCTATTTATACAATAACAAGCTCTCAGGTTTCGAGTGCTACATGTGATCTATGTGCAAATAAAGCTGATAGGAATACAACGCATTTTCATCAAACATACATACATGCATATGTATGTATGTTTAATGAAAATGCGTTGAAATATACATGTATAGAATACTTGCGATAACTTTTATGCATGTTACAATAATGATGTTGTGTTACTTTAGAATATGATTTATGCTTAAGTACCACTGCAATTATTTTTTTAATGAAAATAAATTTTTTATACAACTTAAAATGGTAAACAAACTGACAGCTCACCTGATGGAAAGCGGTAACCATCGCCTATAGACACGAGCAGTGTCATGGACATAACAGAGTGTACTGTTTCGCCCATAAAACCCCCCATGCGTTGCAATTCCTGAGGAATGGTAGTTAGGTTGTTATTCCTCTGTACCTTGTAAATTCACGCCTATCCCACCCTTCAAACCGAAACACAGTCATGCAAACACAACTGCTTTACGGTTAAAACACGAATGGGACAGAGGTACTCAAGCAAACGACTTTTGTACAGTCTCCCTCTGGTCTTACAATTTACGCTGCATACCTGTTGTTTTGCAACAAAAACTTTTATAGCTTTTATACTACAGATGCATATAGAATCTGTTCAGAGAACTGTTATTCTGTACTATTGTATATCTACCTATAGACAGATCCTATAGTAAGATTGGATTTATACTGTACTATATTAATATAGCGAAACATTTTTATAAGGAAACGGGCTTAACCAGTTTTTGTATTAAATTCATCATTATCGTATTCAAAACAAGTTTTAGTAAAACGTCAAGTTAATTAGATCTATGTAATGTCGATTTATTATTCAACATTTAGTAGAGAGGCCTTATAAAAAATAACTGAGCCTTAAGCTATAATGTTTTAAAAGATTTGTTGAAAGATATTATTATTCTCAGTCTGAAATATTTAGTCTCAGGTATAATTAAGGTCATAGGAAATATACAGTTTTGTATAGAATTTATTTTTAATTTTTTTTAATGGTTATTTTATTAATCGAAGAGACATTCCATTACTGTGGGTACGTTCTCGTCGTTTTAATAAAAATACAAGTACATTTTTGTATTTAATAGACAGCTTGGGGAAGAGAATTGATGAATTCTTTATAGGGCCTTATCGTCGCCTTTCGGAGTTGAAATTGTTCTCCTATAAAAAAATGTTATAGTATTAAAAAAAAGGAATTCGATTAAGAACAATATCTGGAGTAAATAGCAGGTGATAGAGTTTTACAGTATAACAAAATATTTTTTTAAGTTTTCAAATACCATGCCAGCAAAAGAAATATATAATAACTTAATAGTAATAGGAAAATTAATCTTACATTTTTTATTTCAAATAATACATACAATACCTACTTCTAGTACTTTTAATTACCTTTTTGATAACATTTACAGCCTTTATTCTCAAGTACATATTTCGTTTTCCTAACATAAAATCTTTAGGCGATAATGTACCAGTATATAAAATTTTTCATGTAGAGTTTTGATTTTATTATATGTAGAAATAAGTAGATATGTTATTTAAATAAAATAATAATAATAATTGCTTGCGTAATGCGGTTTTACAATAAAACTAAACCTATAAAATAGGTATTATTTTTGTTTGGGTTTATTTATTGACTAAACAAATGTAGACAAAAATCTATCTGTAAAAGTTAATTCTCATGACGAATAAATAAAGTTCCTTTAATATTTATAACATCAGCTTTATTAAAACCTAAAGATACCTTATATTAGTAAAAATAATTTAATTATCTTTACTTACATGATTGTGAATAATATTAATTAAAACATACATATTAAATAAAATTATCGTAGCACGTACAAAAACAAATTGTATTTTATAAAAGGTCAAAAGAAAATAAAAACGAATATTATTATTATGTAAAAGTTCGTTCGAGCATTCAAGTACGTAGATCATTTATGTATATAGGATGTTTCGCTCAGGGCAATCGTTTGGCTGCACATGGACCCTATTGTTTACTCCCAGTCACCCTCTTTCTCAAACAACCCATTATTGTCATTAAATTCATATTCAGAAAATTGGCTTGTTCAATATAAATATCGCATCCGAAGATACACGTGTTCGATAATGACCATTTACGTATAAAAAATTGAGAATACATTGCAGTATTTTTTTTTGTTTTCGTAAATGGCGGTGTCAAAGTTAAAACTTCCATATTTTGTAAGCTAATTACTCTATTTCAAATTAAACACCCACAAACAATGTTAAATGTATTTAAAAAGTTTACCTCGCGACATAAATATGTTATACGCATAACAATCATTATCACCATACTGCCTTAATACATTCACCTAATTTTATGTTTTATTCGGAAAATCATACATAATTTAAATTGTATAAACATGTTTAAAATTCTACTTTAACCATTTGTCCTTTATAATATTGCCCACATAATGTATGAGAATAATATTACAAATAAATTGAAAAACATTACGCTATAACAAAGCATATCGGTCAGACGGACAAAGTGACACTATCTAAAGATGTCACTTGTGATTGAACAACTAGACGACAGAAAAGTAATAACGGCATAGTTTTTATCATAACAATAACAATTGTATCGTTGACAAATTCAAGTTATGAGTTATGTCATTGGCTTATAAAATAAAAGTATTTACATCATGTATATTGGCCGTGTGGTCCCGGCATAGAATAAACCACCCTTTCCTTTCCCGTGAATATCGTAAGAGGCGAATAAGGACGAGTGAGGGATGGGTAGGAGCGTCCCTCTTAAAACATGTCTAAACTGCTGTTGCCAATCGGCCTGCCAAGCGTGGCAAATATTAGCAAAACCCCTTAAGGAGGAGGTTATAGTGGATAGTTGAAGGCTGATATGATGACGTCATATATATATATACATGATGTATACATGTGATTTATATATATAAACTGAAATCAAAAGAAAAAGGGCGTGACTTTATCTGCCTCTAGCTGTCTAGGTTTATTTATTATTAAATATTAATCTTAAAATTAATAAATGAAAGACACTGACTAAAACCAAGAAATATAACAAATACATGAGATAAGAAAGTAGACAGGTTTTGTTGATGGGTGAAAATGATATGTTAACCCCGCCTGCGCTAACGGGATACGCTGGCGAAGTACCAGTAAAGGGTGATAGATGAGAATGAAAACAGGCCAGTTAGCCCATCAGGAATTAACTATGATAGTTTCCAGGGAGAACTGCGAGGAGGTCGACCTGGTTGGGTATATTGCTAGCAATGGTATTCTCAGTCTCCATTACTAACAATCCCTTTCCCCCCAAGGAGACAGGTTCCTAGATGTTATATACATTTTCAGATGTAGATATCTAATAAGAAAGGATTTCCTGAAAAGGAGAGATTCGGATCACGCGGGAAAGAAAAAGAATAGCAAAAGTAACCGAACCTTGTTACATTACTATTCCTTAATTCATAATCATATCAAATACATTTGGTTTGTCTCACTAAATAAATAACATTTTCATTAGTATACAAAAAGTAGGTTTATTATATGCGGCCAAGGACACATGGGAGTGGTAAATTAAAAATTATATGTTTTTCGACTATTCTTTAGGCGTTTCCGACAATGGTGCTGACCACGGTGTAAATCGCCCACGGAACGTTGCTTAAAATGAAAAATGGGGGCTATTTGGATCATGTTATATTTTTGATGATAGTCCAAATCACCTCATCGACAAGTATATTTTTTCTTTTTTCATTAGAATAAAGACAAAAAACATTGACAAATGATGGGATGATACGTAGATACAAATTTAAACAATTTGAATTTAGAACGCGGAATATAGAACGCATGTATCTACAAGTTAATTTTACCTCGAAACATAGTTTTTTGTTTAACAAAGAAAAATAGTAGCTTCAGTCGTTACTAAATTGATATGGAATCAACACAGAAGAAAGGCCTATTGATTGCGGTTTCGAATTAGTGATGTATTCGTCATATAAATTGTAGCAAATTAAGAATATGCTCCTTTTCATCCTTTCTCTTCCGTTTTTCTTATGGGACTTTGAAAGGCAAACAAATTGACGGCTCACCTGATAAAAAGTGATAACCGTTGCCTATAAATCAGTGAACAGTGCCATGGATATAACAGATCGTATTGTATCGCCCATGATGCCCTTGTGTTGCCATTTCCGAAGAATAAGGTATTACCTCTATACCCTGTAATTTAATTGCCATATACAATTGCTTTTAAACTGAAACAACCATACAAATACAACTGCTTCACGGCAGCAACACGAATAGAATACAACAGAGCAAGCGACTTTTGTCAGTCACCCTTCAGTGTGTTTCCCTTTTGTTTTGTTTTAAAAAACAATTTTGAAACATTTCGTGCTATGGAGTTTTAATAAAAAATATATATATATATGAGAGAATTACATTGTTCCAAAGTATTACTGAGTAATTACCGTGGTCCAAACTGCACGTAATTTTAAATATTCAAAACCCAGTCCAATAAAAAATATAGTCTGTTTATTTTTAATTAAAATGTTCAATATTTATCAAAATCTAAATGTTTTGAAATAATTTATGATGACACCATAATTTAAGGATCTCAAATCTATTCATCCATGTGTACGAGTATGTAATAGTACCGTGATTTCAAGAATTTTGCTTGTTTGTTTGTCAGGTTAGCAACTATCATGGTATAAAAAACAAGGAAGAATAGGCTAAACTATTTTTGATAATGAAATCAACTTCAGTTTTCTCTATTCTTTGTCCTACTTCCTTTGGTATTTAGATGTATAAACTTTTGTAAAAAATGTATGAAAAATAACTGTATTGAAGTGCGCCTACGGTTTCTTTATTCATAAAATTTTCGGGTAATATTTAGAAAGTGATATACATAGGTCTCTAAATTAAGTTTTTGAAATTATTACATATAAAATTGGCTAAAAATTGTCGTAAATTTATTTATTTATATATATCTACACGTACCACTGTTTTTACAGGTACATTTTATACGTTATGGTTGATAATAAAATATCAAGTAGTTGTTGATATTTTTTTGCTATCTTCTGCCTTATATTACTAAATATAGAATCAAATTAAGAACCATTTTTTTTAAATCGCTTAAAAATGGACTCACTTTTGTACTTAAAGAAGCCCTTCTGATGAGATATTTGTGAAGTTTCTTGGTTATTTATTATATCGTCAGTTGTCGCAGACATTTTGTTGACTGCTGCCGTTGTTGTTATCCTAAATTCTCCTCGCAATATTTCGGCGTGCATCAAAACCAATGGTCATATCTCGAATTAAATTGCTTTTTTTTAATATGGGTTCCATCACTAAAATTGGACTAATATGTAAACAATAAATGTATATAAAAGTATTTATGAGTAGACGAAGACTTTGTACAAAAGTCTCCTGCATAGGTACTTCTGTCCCGCTTGTGTTTCTGCCGTAAAACAGCAGTGTTTACATGGCTATGTTTTAGCTTGAAAGGCAATGTAAATACACGCTACGAAGACACAACACCATGGTCCTCAAGAATAGCAACGTGTACTCTATACTATGGACACCACAAAATATACCATGAATATCACAGTATATTTTGTGGTGTCCATAGTGCTGTATGCTGATGGCCTATAGGTGACGGTTACAGTTTTTTATTACGTGGGCATTTAGTTTGTTTGCTATTCTATGTATGATAAAAAGTACGTATAAAATGAGTGTATTATAAGAAATCTTGTCTTTCACGAAAGAATACAGTATGACTACCACCGATTTTACGTATCGCATGTGATATATCCTCTAAATGGGTTCATGGTACAATCTAAACACGTAAATAACTCTAATAATGTCACGGGATTAAATAATGTAGCAAGTTTGTGGCTTGAAACGTGCTAAGTAATAAATGTAAACAATGACTTGCGCTACGGAACTGCTTACTATCAGACGGCTCTTGTTTGTCACTTGATATAGAAAATACGGCCAAGGTGTCGTGTTTATGTTTTTAATTTTGTCGTTCATTCTTTTTAATAATATAGTGTCTGAAATAATTTTACGTTGAAATATTTTTGTTGTAATTTATTTCAAGTAACAAGTTCATAAACATTGACAGAAAGTTTCTTTTTTTATTAGATGATACTAGAATTCTAGTTGTCGGTATACTATGACGGGGTCATGTCACTTAGCTCATTGCGACGAATTCATCAAAACTCACAATAGTTTCCAGATAGATCAGTTGGAAGTCGGCTTAACAAAGTTTATTATTTAATATTAAGACTGCTACATTCCGCTTCCTCCTGTACTCAAGGGTTCAATCTATAAATTGTATACTACTATCCTACCGTGTAATAACAACAATGTATTTGTCACACAACATTGATTAAAGGCACAAGAAAAACAAATATAGAGACAAAAACAAATCTATTCTGATGATAAGATAAAATACATACGTCGTAATATTTTTTATTATTGGTTTGTTGTATGTATTTTTGTCGTATATGTGCAGTTCTAAAATATTATAAACGTTTATTTCTCCATCGAAAAATAAATGTTTATATATCAAAGATGGTCTATTGTTTGTGTAGGCCTTTATTCAATTTAAAATGGTTCTGTTGGCATAATTTTGTAATAAATAAAAGAACGTTTTCGACAATGAAATTAACCTTATTTTGCATTGAATGCGCATTTGACGTCTAAAAATATTTCAACGGCTGACGAAAATAACTACTAGGCAATGTCTTTGAAATAACTTATGATAAAAAGGAGATTGCTAGGGTTTCTTTGAATTGATGGTTTCTCACAATAAATTTATGAATATTGTTTTATCATAGTAATTAGGTACTTATATACAAAAAGTTCTGTATGCTTGGTTTTTATCGATATTGCTAAATCTATAGTATGTAAATATGTCTATATTTCTACATATTACTGCAAATTCTCATGATAATATGGTATGTGTTACCGTACAAACGTACCGATACAAATAATGAAAAGAATTTAAAATTTAATGAGTATTTGCGAACCGATACGACTTTATAACCTTCAAGAAAAGAGCATTCCTTTTAAAAATAAATATATAAAATGCCGGCAGCATAGCTGAAATGCCTTTTGTGTTGTAAGTGATTATGGGCGGCGGTGGTCACTTACCATCAGGTGAACTGCATGCTGGTTTGCCTCTTGTGATATAAAAAAAATTTTTTAAAAACGATTTTACTATTATATGCTCGTATTATTATTGTAAAACCCGATAAATCGTGTGACAGTATATTATTTAAGCTTCTTATTACAGTAAGGCGCGGGCGAGGGATGGGTACCAGCGTTCCTTTTAAAACATCCTCAAAGGTTTAACTGTGGTTACCAACCTGCCTGCCAAGCGTGGCAACTACTGGCAAAACTTATTGAAGTTATTCAGCAGTTATGTTCAGCAGTGGACGTTAACGGCTGAAATAATAATAAAAAATACGGTTGTTATATTTGAATTATCTCGTTTTACTGTATACTTTACTCTCTCATTTGGTAAACTAAAAATATCTAGATTCGTTTCATTTATTATATTGCGGCCTTGTTCAATTATTATACCTTGAAAAAGGGCTTTTATCTTAGGCCTTTATTAGCAGTGATTGTTGCGGCCACTTGAATTACCCTTTTAAATCATTATGCAAAAATTATTTATTAAGATTTAATTAAAAACCCGCAATATTAGAATCTTGCTTTTGACAATGATTTTAGAGTTAAATTTACTAATATTTAGTTCAAGTTTTTGTTCAAGTTGTTAAATTAAATAGATCTTATGAAATTATCTTGCTATTTTGGCTTTTTCCAAGAAATGACTATTAACTTTGTTATTAAGATGATTTTTTTATATAAAAAAAGCTAAACATTAAATTCAGCTTTTTTTTATCAATATTATATCTTAACAATACAGTAAATGCTGTAAGAGCAGTAATAAAAGAGATATTTTATTTCTTGAAATATTCGTTTTGAAGGATTTGAAGCAAAAGAAAGCAGTAGAAATTAAAATAGGGAAATAGCAAGAGAAATTAATAATCAAACAAAACAAAGTTTATATTAATATAACCTATACTCTAATGGATACTAAATAACTGAAGCGTTTAATATATTAAGTAATTACATATCAGATAGCATATGAACATCCTTTATATACTTTGAAATAAGCATAATAATAGGTATGGACATTTTAGACTGCATACATTACAGCACAACTACATTAAATTAATTTGCTGAATATTTTTATCTTGGATTTTTTTTAAGTAAAATGTACTGCTTATAAAAATGAATATATTATTATAATAAATGATACTGAGAAGCTTATTGCTCTTGCCTTGCGTTGCCTTAAACATACAAGTGTGGTGTACTACCTATTTGTTACAGATGTTGCTTAAATTTCTAACTTTGCTATTTTTTAGCAGATTCTTGTACGTCAGTAATATGTTATTACGATATAGATAGAGAAAATATATATTCCAATGATCTATACAGTTATATGAGATTTACTCAACATGACATAGACATGAGCAGTACATGGACATAACAGAGTCTACTGTTTTGCCCATGATGCTCCACATGCGTTACCATTCCTGAGGACTAAGGTGTTATTCCTCTGTACCCTGTAAATTCACTGCGATGTCTCACCCTTCAAACCGAAACACAGCCATGCAAACACAACTGATTCACGGTAGAAACACGAGTGGGACAGAGGTGCTCAAGCAAATGACTTTTGTACAAAGTCTCCCTCTGGTGAATGGAATGAAAGTGGACAAATAAATACATATTCTCTTGTCCATTTTGTCTAATTCATATATATGGTTCGTGCTTTCGTGGCTATTATTGTCTATATAAAGTATTCAGACTCTTTAATTAAACAACGTATTGAGTTAAACGCCATTGTAGTTGATAACAATAAATTGGACAATTTTCCAGGAGTATGATAACAGAACATATCAATTAATGCGTATACATATATGTTGTAATTTTGTCGCACTGTAAACGACAATATGTAGAAAGCTTGACGTTATAACATGATGAAATAGTAAAGGGAGAGTAAATAACAAGTTAAATAAATCATTAGTACATAACATGTAGAACAACTACGTAATGTCAGACTGTTTATTTGGTTTTGTCTATATTTGCTGGCCTTTAAATATAAATAACAAGTAACCCTGACTGAATTCGTCAACGTGTAATGTCAGGCAGTTTGTTCCGAGACATGTTTTATAATTGATAATACTTTCTTATAAAATATATGCCCATTGTTTGGTGCAAGCTGTTATATAATACAAAATTTGGCAATTTGACTCGGTAGGTACCTATGTCTTGTTTCATTACAAAAAACTTCATTTAAATTTATTAATTAATGTTGAGAACCTTCCTATGAATATAATTACTTTATTTAATACTAAAAGAGTGTACCTAGTACAAGTAAATATAATAATAAAAGACATTTTTATTTCTTTGAATTGTAAAAAGTAGAACTTGTCATTAATTAACGTAGAGTAGGTAATCATCTGTTGTCCGCATTGCCTTTGCGTTCTTATTACTTTTCGTCTTTAAGTGTTATTTTTTTTTAATGAAATCATAATATTATTTTTAATACAATACACTACAAATTTGTGGCACATTAATTTTACTTTTTCATTTTTTCATGACTTTAGGTAATGAATGCATTTTTGAAATGTCTTAAAGTTTTTATATTAGGTATCTTATTAGAAGAAAAATAGTTATCAATTATTTCTACATATTATATTAAACATATATCTATAACTTTAATTAGAGATTTTTCTATTTTGTTCAATTTTCATATGGCAATGCATAGACCTAATATCATTACCAGTGAACAAAGTACACAAAATATACAATATTAGTATACTAATAAATACGGAACTCTTAAAACAAATAAGCATGTAGGTAGGCATTTATTTTTTGGTAGTTTTCACTTAATCTAATCATTATACACTTTGAATTTAAGATAATTTACCTTATAAACATAATCATAATACGCTGTGTTCAATGAGATCTCTTTGTTATTGACTAGTATCTATAGATATTAATTTCCATTTAATGAATTTTTTATTCTTCTTTAATTTCTATATTCGCTCTCCATTTGCCCTTAAAATATATATTATTTTTATTGTTGAATCTTTCATTTTCTTATTATTAACATTAGTCAACTAATAGATTATCTAAGGATTTACTTTGATATGAAAGACACATGTATTTATTGAGATTGACATATACTAACTATAAGATTCTTATTCTTCGAATAATACTTACCATAGATAATACGATTTATCTTCGTTTCGTAATAGACTGACTTTTCATAAGTATTGTCAACTTATATTATTTTAAAATTATCCCTATTATTGAAATCTCGTGGGACCAATTAGTCAGCTTTCTTTATGAAATAAAAAACAATCAAATATTGGTTCAAAAAATTCAGGAAAAGTCAATATAATTCGTCATCTTTTTTTTTTTGGTTAGTATAATGTTTAATATAAATTTCCGTTACATATACGTATATATAAAATAAAATCGGTATATATTTATATTATTTTACTTCATAGTGACTTTATGTGGTAACAAGCCCGTGAAATGATTTAATATTACTCCCAGGTAAAACTACACGACTTGTAACTTCACATTGTATCTCAACACACATTACGAGGTAAGTACCGTAACCTAAATGCTCAGGCAGGTTAAATGTTCGCGAAACGTAAATGGGTCCATAACGGCGTTTCATGTCTAGATTTTATATTACGCCACTTTACAAGATACACGTCTTCAACCTATTATGTGTTTATTACATTATCTATCCCTTCGAACATTCTATACCAATAATAAAATATTTATGATTGTAAACCCTTTAGGAACATCGTATGTGAAGTAAATGCTCTTTTTATATTTATATATACGAGTTTATATACAATACAAATTCAAATTAATTCAATATCCGTAGCTTTATTTTTTTAAAGAAGAATAAAGAACATCTATACTATATAATTAAATATGTTTTTGATATTTTTTTACAAATGATAATTTTAGTTCAGTTCATGTTCATATAATACGAGTAACGTTATTATTACTATTTAAGTGATTCATTGTCTACTTCCAATCCTGTGCATTCTTTAACTACTGATGATAAAAGCCGGCGATTCCTTGCACAATGTCTCTTATTCTTGTAGGTTTTAAATTGTGCAAGCTACGGGATGAACTTTCATATTTCAGTGTGTGTTGATATCAAGTCTTCGGTGAGTAAATTCATTTCTATGTCTATTTTCTATTTTTATTTATTTTTTTCTCTTTCTATTTTTTTCTATTTTTCTATTTTTCTCTGTATTCCCAAAAGTCGTAGTAAATGATGTAAAAAATCTTTGCGTGGGATTTTGGTTTTATGGTGTTCATTGGAGAAATCAGGTGATTAGATGTTACCTATTTGTAAGTGATATTCTACTTTTACATATATATTTTCATAATATAGAAAGATTTTTGTTTTTAAAAATAGTTCCACAATATTCTTTTAAAAATAGTTTAATTTATCTCTTCTAAAGTGATCTGTTCGCAGATTATATACGTCAGTGATAATAATATAAATGATGAAAACACGTGGTACATTACGTTAAATAATAATATATTCGATACATGTCACAAAAATAGACTGATTATAAAAAAAATAACAAAATAAAATTGAAATAATAATTATAAAAATTTTATCAAAATATAATTAACAATAAATTGAATAAGTAAAAATTTAAATTAAAATAATAACAAAGTATTTTGAAACAATGACAATCAATGATATCAGCAGCTATATAAACCTTCTTCAAAATGCATATCAACAGTGACAACCATTATTCTTTCAAAAGACCTCGAGATAAGGGCTATCATACTGTTAGGTAGGCAACCCAAACCATTAACTTTCTTTTAAATGTGTCTACATTGTTTCGGGGCACAGTAGCAAGAATTTGATTTAGATTGTTCTGTAAAAAAGAACGACCATTTACAAACAGAGGCTGTCCAAGTTATGAATAAATTACTCCTGTAACAAACTTTGGTCCTAGAGCAATTTATTAACTTACAAAAATATGGATTTATTTCAAAATAAATTGCATACTGTAAACATTTCTCGTTTTTATATTTATCTTAAAATTTTCAAGTGCTTAGACGTTTCAGAACTTGTTTGAATTGGAACATGGTATGAATCATCTAATCTCTTTTTAAATGGGGCCTTTCCAAATAGTGCTAATAACTCATTTTTTGTGCACATCATTGTAGGTATTTTAGATAATAGATCAAATCTCTCCATCGTTTGAATAGTGATGTACTAAATCGGCCTCTTTTAGTATTCGAATACTATTTATCAAAAAATAATCGAATTCTGACTTGAGTCTAATGAGTCAGATTAGTACTCATATACTTGTACGGGTATTTGAGGACTTTATCAAATTCGAGTATATTCTTAAATGATATCTGAAGCTTACTTTTGATTAAGATTAATTTTTAGTTGTTAAATATTATTTCCATTGTACTTAAAGAAAAAAACATCAATGTAAAGATGGAACAGAACACACGTACACATAACATATTACACGTACACATGATTAGTTATTAAGTACTACAAGTATTCGAATCTAGCATTCGGATATCGAGTATTCAAATGCTACATATCGAGTATTCGAATAACTGAGTAGCTATTAGGTATTCCAGCCAATACTCAAGCCAGCTTGACTCGCCACATCACACCTCTGACATTGTACAAATAGGTCAAGCATAAATATTTACCGATTTCAGCCGTAGTTAGGAAGGTTTTTTGAAATAAAAGTACATTTTTTAATGTTACTGTAAACGTCAAACAACCTGACAGCACACCTGATGATAAATGATAACTTGGGTGATTTATATCGTAGTTTCTATTGCACATGATGTGAAAAGTTCAACTAACGGAAACTAACAAAATTTTCGACAAGTGATTGGTTGTTTTGCATTAAACTATTTATATTTTTTGTTCTCCTTAAAATGTTATATGAAAATGTAATGTAAAAAAATGTTATGTTTCATAATAAGAGAAACAATAGAATTTAAAAATGGATATGGAGATAGATGACTATGGAGTCACAGTATATACATACAGCGTATTGTAATGTCTACGTAAGCGAAGCTTTCTATTTCCATCGATCGAGTTATCTTATTTAGCATTCGAAGTTAGTCTTAAAAATAAATATTTATTTTATACAATTTCATAGCTTTGATATTCTTCTAATTCCATAAGAGATGCTTGGCTACGCAGAATTCTCTGCACGTTTGTTTATTGTTACTTTGCTTATATATATTTTTTTAAATCAAACTTTTATAATCAAATTATAATATACAAAAATACATTGGTACTTTTGTGTATTATAATTTCAAAATATATTGTATAAAAACGATAAAATTCGTATTTATAAGATAATCCTAATGTTTATATCATTACTATTTGAAATCGGTTTTAACATGTCAATAATCGTAATTATTGCTTTTATCGCAGACAGTCGGGAAATAGGAGCTAATAAATTAGATAAAAAGGTTTTAAATCGGAAAATAATGCTATTTAGCAATAATTTTTTTAGCATTTTTGTACCCTGTGGCTTTACCCGCGTGAATTAATACATAAAGTATGTAGTTAGGATACGACCCACCTGTGTTCCAAATTTAATTCAAATCTGTTCAGTAGTATTTATGTGAAAGAATAGCGAACATTCGTCCATCCATTCTTCCTTACAAACATGGGCATTTATATATTTTTCACTTTTTTAGCATAATAGTATAGAATAAAATTTATTCTATTCTACTATGCTTAAAAAATTAGAGTTAGAATTATTATTCATTTTATAACAATGAAGATGTAGCGGAGAATAATCGAAACTAAAAATTATTAAAAATAATATAAACAAAAAATTAAACTAAAAATAATATAAACATATAACATTAATTCCGGCTTATAAACATTGTTGATTTTTTTTGGCAGCGCGGCTAACTTTGCGGGTACTCTCCAATGCGCGTATTACGTATGATATTTAAATTATTATTTGTATAATCTCACCTACTTTAATATTTTCAAATAATCATTTTATTGTCTTAAAACACTTGTATGACTTTACTCTCATGTCTGTTAAGAAGTAACAACTTACACTTATTTTATTTTCATTAACATCTACTTAAAGTATCTTGTAAGGGTACTGAAAACATATTAGTATTAGGTACTGATATTTCTAAGGACCTATCTTATATTCCTTATCTACAACTGAACAAGGTATAATTTATATATTGAGAATATATATATATCTAAAATTATACTGAAGTGAAGAGCCATTTTGATTACTAAATCCAATATTATTTATGAAGTAACATATTTTTTTAGATAGTATAGGTACGTAAAATCGATTTTCTGAATAGACATGTATTTTTTATAATATAAAAAAAAATTATTGAGAGTTTAACTCACACGCCGAGTGTTCCGTACATAAATATACAAATATGAGATAAAATGACCTTTATTGTATTTCTCATACGAAATAGACACGTAACAAAAAATTATTATTGATACTACAGTTAATAATTTCCTATTTTGGATTATAATTATGGTTAAAAACTGGAACGTTAACTATTTTTTTATAGTTTATGATAAATTCTTAAAAACGATGCTAATTAGAAACATCGTTTTATTTTTTCTATAATATTCATATTTTCCTCTATAAACTGCAAGTTTTTACTTTACACACTTTGGAGATAAGGGAGGGAGAATGATTTGTTTTCTCACATTATCACTCTCAACGAAAATACTACACATCATGTAAATAAAGAAAAATCGGTTTTAAAACATACAAATGAAGCCCTTCCATATCATAGACTTGAACAACTAGGGCAATTTTGAGTATCCTTTTTAGACATCAAATTAATTATTACATTGAAGATTGGTACACATGTATGACTGTAACTACTAATGAACTGTCAGTTTTCTCATATTGGGTTTTCTGCAAGAAAACTCTATTGGAGATAAGCTCGCCTTTGTACACTATTATGTTTGTTTTTACATTTCAATAATCTTTTGTGTACAATAAAGAATAAAGAAAGAATATGTAAAACTATTCCAGAATCCAAATTGATAGATTTATATAGATTTAGATTTACAAAAATTCTAACTGACGGATGGACGGACAGACGGACAAAGTCGCACCATAAGATTTCCTATTTATCTATTTCATTGAATTCCACACGCTACTTTTGAAATCCACGTATACGAAGTAGCAAGCAAGAAACTGGCTAGTATTAATTATATAAATAAAATACTAATATAATTAAAATTATATAATACTACTACTTTTTATTGAAATCAGTATAAAACTAAACTAGGTTATAAAACCTGCAAAATTGTTTGTTATTTTTAACCTTTATTAATTCAGAACTATAACCTCGTTTAAATAATTACGTGTATAAAAAGCAAAGAACCAGTCATATATTAGGAGTGAATGAACTATATTCATTTCCTGCTTGACATACATTCGACTTAATATTAATGTAGTATGATAAGAGAAGTATGTTGAGGATCCAATATCTATTAATATTCTATAAACAATATTAATGGAAGCAATAAAGAGCCATCTCTTATAAAGATAGTAATGATGCGATGTCCTGACAATTTTTTAAGCAACTTGGAATGGCAAGTTGAAAGCTCTCCTAATGGAAAACGTAAACGTCACTTACAGGCATAAAAAGCACCATATAAAAGAAAATACATAAAATGTTGCCCATGGTGCTCTGCCTATATTTTTATTTCTATTATATATACCACACCACACTCTGTAATAAAGAAACAGTATAAATAAAGACTTATTATTTTTGTTTTTAACAAGAGTTCTATTACGCGATATTTTGGTGACTGTGAAACAATGTACCTAGGTAATTATTTTTAATTGAAAAAAAAAATTATTCTTATGTACCTATTACGATTTTCTCAGAAAATTACAAACTATATGGTTAATAGTTAATTTTAAACTTAAGCGTTGTTGACACATATTTTAAATACAGTATTAGGGCTTAACGTGACGCAATTGCAGGTAAATAGTAGCTACATACATTATTTTTATTGATCAGTCTAATCTACAATATACGTCGAAACGTCGTATGTTTAAATTGTCTAAAATGTTTGCGTAATATATGGATAAATATAATATTATTTTATATACAAGTACAAGACGAAATTGAAACCATTAGCAACCTTTTAAGGGTCTACTGGCGAAACTGAACATTTTCACTAAAGATAAATCCCAACATGGCACGTTAAGTTAGTAAGGTAGACTCAGATTTGTCGTTGTTTAATTTCTTAATATGTATAGCATAGATCAGTTTTTAATTTTATGTACTATTATCGATTTCTATGTCAACATATATAAAAATCTCGTGTCACGATGTCTGTTTATTCTAATTTTCGAAATCACTTAACTAATTTAATAAAATTTTGTTAAAGTGTACTGTTTACTCCAACTTGAGAGATAGGATATTTTATATCTCAATAAGGAAAAATAGATCCAGTAGGTTGCGGTACGGGGCAAAACAATTTCTTATTTACAAGTATACTTAATTCTATACAGAATATAATTCAGTACGGAATTCTAAAATAATAAAATTAAATAAAAATAATGTAATTTGTAAAGGAGATCCTACCGATTCTTAGCAAGAAGAACCTCTTAATTCAATCGTTGTTTGCAAATTATTTCGACCCAAATCTACATACAAATTGAACATTTAAAATTTGCTTTACAAAATGTCTGTTAGAGCCTACTCAAAAAGATTATTGCAGATATATAATAGTCGACTGTACATTTAAAAGGTCTTATATCAATACTCATAGATACTTATACTATTTTATAAATAACGATAAAACAAATATTTAGATTAGTGATTTGAAATCATCAGTCAGTGAATAAAAATAAGACATGTTGTTTTTCTGAATTTTATAACTTCTTTAGTGCATTAGTATTAGTAGGATACTTTTCGTATAATTAGGGTTCAGTTGATTTAGAAACAAACCAATATTAAGAGACAAATTTTACTAAACTCACGTGTATGCCTAAGGCTATTAAATATGATTCGTTATACTCGTAATAATATTATTAGTTGCATTATTATAAAGAAACATATGTATCTAAATTAATGTTTGTATTTACCAGAAATCCTTAAATATTTCTTACGCTTTTTAAGCGATTTCAATAAGTAAATATCGCTACACAAAAGACTTTATTAGTGATAAAATTAATACACAAGAATAAACCCCAAAATGTTGCAATGACACAAGAAATATAGATAAATTGAATTAAAAGCCTTCTCCTTTTGATTGTTTAAAAAAAAAGGTTCTTAAATCGACTGATTACTTTTAAAATTGAAATAGTTGTTTTGTTAACTGTTATTTAAAATTGATAAATAATTCCACGACTGTAGTTTATATATATATGTACGTGTGCGTTTTTCATAAATCAGATTTGAATTTTTTTTTTATTTCTACTACAAAGAATGGTAAACAGGCTGACATCCCACCTGATGGATGGACAGCCATCACTTATAAAGATCAATAACACTCTCGAGTTCACAATATACCTACATACTCGTATTAGGTATATTGAGTCATAACTCCTCATGTGTTTCCATACATAAGAACTAACGGTCCGTTCGTATTCAGGTCCATTTCTCACATTACTATTATGTACAGAGAAATAGACGTTCACATTTACAAACATGTCGTGATCGTGACGATTCGTTATTGACGGATTCGTATATTAGAGACGTATCATCGTGATTTTGTGATAGGAATAGTTCGTAATTAAATTATTTGTTATCAAACACCAAATACATTTTTAAAAAATAATTCGGGCTTTAATGTATTTACATACATAAATCGGGTTTTTAACGATTTGTCACAAATAGCAATTATACAGAATGGAATTGAAATTGTTAGAATTCTTTTAAGACAGTGTATCAGTGAAATCGGAGATTTCCCTAAAGAAATATGGGTCGAAAAACAATAAAAAAACTTTCAGTATCCCATACTAACATGACAGCTGGACGTGCCGTAAGAGCTTCAAAATTTATTGTCGTTTTACGATCCATGTTCTTTTGGGAAAAAATATTCAGTTTTACTCTTGGAAAACTATTAAAAATAGTAATGACTTAGAGTCCTCTTTGTACAAGTATAGTAGTATTATATGTAAAATATATAGGTATAATAATAATAGAAGGCACACATCTTATCATCACTAGGCAACACATCGTGAGAAGTCTGACGATTTATTCTGACGGGTTTCTACATTTTTAAACGACTTTAAGATTTTTTTATTTATATTTACAAATGTAATACGGACATAAAAGTTCGCAAAATATTAATAATTTATTTGTCATCCTTTCACTTGTATTAAAAATTCCTCACATTTGTATTAAAATTATACGATATGTGTTATTTTCCTATGTAGTCCTAACATAGAGATAGACCATCCCTTCCTTTCCCGTGGGTGTCGTAAGAGGCGACTAAGGGAGGACGAGGGATGGGCAGCAGCGTCCCTTTTTAAACATCTTCAAAGTCTAACTGTGGTTGCTAATCTGCCTACCTGGTGTGGTAACTACTGCCATAACTCCCCTATGGGATAGGCTTATGTTCAGCAGTGGTCTGTTAAAAGCTGATATGATGATGATGATGATATGTAATATTAAATTTCTGAAGCTCCTCATGTTATCTCTTGTAACATTTATTTACTTATACTTGTCGATTTTCATGTTATTTATAATGTAATAATCTAATCTCTCTTTTATCCTCATCGTTTGATCAACATTTTTTAAAAAAATATTACTTAGTTTCTTTGATAGTGCATTAGCACTATCAAAGAAACTAAGTAATGAACTCGAAATTATTAAATTTCGAGTTCTCTCTGTATAAAGATAAATAGATATTTACATTTGGAAGACGTATCACACAGAAGTTGTAACAGTTTATTCTGACAGACTCTATGTTTTAAAACAACTTCGTGATTTTCCATAATTCGTATTTAAATGATGGCCACATAAATTAATGGTGGCCTATAAGGTTTTAAAATCAACTATTTTTTTTTAAATACCACTCATTCTAATACACGATTTGTATTATTAATTTGCTGAAGTTTATCTTATGCCTCTTGTAAAATTTGCATGTGTTTACTCGTGCTTGTCGATTTCATGTAATTCCTTATCTAATTTATTAATCTAATCTCTTTTTTATACTTATATAATCTTTCTACATACATTCAACAGATTATGTAGGTAATACAAAATTATCCAACATATTCGATAAGATCAAAGATAAAACTAAAAATTGAAAGTAGTTGAAGTGTGAACTGCAATAAACAATGTTATTAGAATTTTATCACTCAACTTACTACGTGCTTTAATTCATTTATAGACTGTGAGTACGAACGGAACTCCAAACGGGTTAATTCATTTTCCCAGAAACTGAGACATTTAACAGCATCAAATAGGATTAGGGGACCGAGAGCAAAGGAATAAAGGAATATCGACAGATTTTATCCTAATACATAAAAACGATAACGTGAGCTCTGAAATGTAATACCCATAGTCGATTATCCCTACCAAGAAGTTTTCATATGAACAAAAGGAAAAATCGGTTAAGAGCCTGTTGTACTTACATGAGAAGCGTTCCGTAAGATTTCTTTTTAATTTCATATTACAGTATATCTATGGAAAGCTCTTTGATCTGAACCAGTATTTTTGCATAAAATTTGGTATACAGGCAGGTTACATCTTACCCTTTAGGATTTTCTATATATTCATTTATGTAAATAATATATATATATATATATATATATATATATATATATATATATATATATATATATATATATATATATATATATATATATATATATATATATATATATATATATATATATATAAGGTACAGTAAGTACTACAGACTTTTTTTAAAAAAACGATCGAATATTATATTTTTTTTGCCCCATATTAACTCTTATATATATATATATATATGTAAACATATAAGGGTTAATGTACCTTTTTGCGAAGTTTAACACCATTAAAGTTCATAAAAATAATAAAAAAAAAAACAAACTCAAATCGAAGTATCAACAAAAGAACTCTTATAATTCGATCATCTCTGTCTTTAAATCTCATTTACCGCTATGTTCCATTATTATATCTTTCATAACTAAAATTCTATTTATATTGTTGAACAGAAAAATTATAATGGGTTCCAGCTACGAAACCCTAAAAAGCCCCGTTGTTCATCTGATCTCCATAATAAGCCATTGTACTTATTTATATATGTGAAATTATATATAGCTATACATATAGAACAATGAGTATATATATACCAGTTATACAGTTTAATGAGTATATATATACAGTAGGGTTAATATATGAAATACCTTCATTTGTACTTTTTAAACTAATTGTTATTCATGTTATTTAATTATTTTTTTTACAACTTAGAATGGCAAACAAGCTGACAGCCCTCCGGATGGAAAGTGGTAACCGTTGCCTATAGACAGGAGCAGTACCATGGATATAATAAAGTATACTGTTTTGCCCATGCCTCATACTTTGCCATTTCTGAAAACTAGGGTGTTATTCTTCTGTACGCAGTAAATTCACTGCCATATCCCACCCTTCAAACCAAAACGCAGCCATGCAAACACAACTGCTTCACTGTTGAAACACGAATGGGACAGAGGTATCCCAGCAAACGACTTTTCTATAAAAGCTTTCTCTGATTAATATATATAAGTATGTTATTAAATGTAAGAAAATAAACCACCTTATCTCCGAAGTTTATGAAGCAAACATTATTATAGCAAAAGAAACTAGTATATGTGAACTAAAAAAATTAACTATAGGAAAAATAATACAAAGTTTCTAACTAACGCCATTTTTGAAAAATTTTATCAACCTCCAAGTACAAAATTAGTTACTCGGTCCTTTTTCTGACCGAAATAAAAAGTTACGAACTGCAGTATCAATAATAATAACTATCAAGTGTCTATTTCGTACGAGAAATGCAATAAAGATCATTTTATCTCATACTTACGTGGAACACTCAGAAAGTTTTGTGACACTAAAAAAAATGTTCTATAGGTAAATATATATTTTTATTACATCTTTTTTAAGTACTCTCCACCAGCCTCAAAATTTCATGCGTCTGAACCAGTTTTTGAAATACTTTTTCCAGTCCGCCGCAGACACCTCGTTTACAGCCTACTCGAACGCTGAGAGCACATCATCCGGCGACGAAAATTGTATCCCTTTGAGCTGATTTTTTATTTTTGAGAATAAAAAGAAGTCACACGGTGCTAGGTCAGAGCTATAAGGAGAAGAAATCTAGAATGTCCCTCGTTTTGATTGCGGTGTGGGCGGGCGCATTATCGTGGTGGAGCAGTAGCCCCCGGAGCCCTGTGTTTGGTCGTTTATTGCTTACAACAGAGAAATTTTCTGCCAAGCATTTTGTAGTATACCATTCGGCGTCAATGCTTCTTTGGTTTTGTAAAGGAATTGACAACAAGTAGCCAGTCAAATTGAAAAAGCTCGCAATCAAAATCTTCCCCCCGCTTCTAGGTCGCTTTACTTTGGTAGTCGTTGATACATTTTTGACGCAAACCGTCGACTGGCGCTTTGTTTCTGGATCGTATTGATAAATCAATCTAGGATTCATCACCTGTAACGATGTCGTAAACACGCCGAGATGAGCCTGCTTCAAATTTGTCTATCATATCATGGCACCATTCCACCCTTGCCTGCTTCTGAACATCGGTGAGGTTGTGCGGCACCCAGCGTGACACTATCCTCCGCACCCGTAGATGCACGTGTAGAATCTCGTGAAGGCTTCCTGATGCAATCTGCAGTATATGCTGAATCTCTTGGTATGTAACTCGTCTGTTGTCTTAGATCAAATTTTTCACTGCTAGCACGTTTTCTTCCGTAACAGTCGTCAAAGGGTGACCACTTCTTTCCACATCCCCAAAGTTAATCGACCGCGCTTAAATTCATTATATCAACGATACACAGTTGCCTTAAAAGGGCAATCATCCATGAATACCATTTGAAATCTATCGTACGATTCGTCTGGTTTCAGGCGACACTTAAAATCGTAAAAAAACATAGCGCGAAAATATTCTCGACGCAAATCCATTTTTCAATGAGACTCTGTAATTTTAATTAGCTCGCAAAAAATGTGGAGGGAAGTTTTGAATTTAGAACTTACCTAATTTTTAACTTATAAGAAATCATATTTTTTAATAAATTATAACTGACCAGTATCACATACATAAAAACATTTTCTCGCAATACTTTTTTAGTGACCTGGTTTATGTACTGAACTCTCGAAGTGTCAGTTCAGCTCGTACCTGATTGGTTTTATTTTATTTAATACATTTATTCTACAGTAATTTTTATAGGGATCAACATCATTGATTTATAAATATGCCACTTTTAATGTATGCCATATAATGAACCGTATATTTAACAGTCGATAAAGCAATCGGCGAAGCCGCAGCGCTGTGATGTGGTTTATAAGGGGATAAATTCTACCAAATGCTTTTCATTAGAGTTACAATCAAATTAACTTGGGCTAATGGGAACTGTATGGAAACGGCTAAATCGTTGCTATAATGCTGAATCCTATTACAGACCATTTCTGTCAAATTAAGCTTTATAACATTTTTTTGTTTTTAAATAATTATTACTATTTTATAATATAAAATTCCACTAATAACCACTCAAGACCACAAAATGAATAAATTGTATTGAATATTAATTACAGCCATGTGTTACACAACTATAAATTGTGTAGCAATGTATGCAAGGATCCTGCATTACAGCGCAACCGTGAAACAGGTGTGTGGCTGTGTTTCGGTTTGAAGGGTAAGAATTTACAGTGAAATAACATCTGAGTACGTACACAGATCATGGGCCTATCTGTTTGATATTGTGTAAGCACAGTAACAATGAAATATAATTTCATATTTAATATTCATCTTGAAACATAAACCCACTAATTTAATAAAAATGTCGATACAAGTAAATTCTACATTGAAATTTATTGTTATAAAGATTATCTGTTAATAATCTCTCTTGTTTCTCTAAAATTCTTGATATCAAAATGTTTTTGATTGAAGGTATGAATAAATCAAGATATTCAGTTATTAAATCAACGAGTTTATGAGTATTCAAATGTAATGTGAATTAAATTTAAAATCTTTATGTAGGTAAATAAGCTCTTTTTATTATTCATTAGGCATCGGCTTCACAATTGACTTTGTTGATTATAATATAAACAATATTGCCTATTGAAAGCCTTCGCAATTGTTTAGGCTTTGTCGATTCAGTTTCATGTTCGTATACAAAATAGCTAATCGATACGTTATGTAATCTGCAAGTAGAATATTATATCTATATATTATCCTTGGCAACTAGGTATAAGTCGCTAAGGATAGGCGTATTGAAAATATTCGTTCATGTATAATATTAAAAAAGCGAATGTCCATGGCATTTATTTAAGAAGATTAGCTAAGGAAAAGAATATAATTCATCCATATAGATCCTTTTTTAACACAATATTTTCATATAGATAGATACCTATACATTTTTAGAACGCAAAAACTTTTATGAAAAAGGTTATAAGTGATTTGGAACTTTCAAATCATTTTTTCAAACATAGTTATTCGTGGGTTATATATAAACTTTTTTCTTTGCTAAAAATCATGAATCCATGATCGATCTGTTTGAACATGTATATTAATACATATTACATAACAAGTCGTGTCAGTAACTTTATCAGCATTCTATGTCCTTCTCCATGCTAAATATTACATACTGCCATTACTAAAGTCAAGATCTCACAAACAACATACTTACATACTTCAAAAAACTAGTACAAATTGACCAAGATGAAACATGTAATTAAATAATTAATGAAAATATTAATATGTCAGAGACAATCTAGAATTTAGAATTATATTGTTTCCTGCATCGCAAGAAATACGAGTATTAGTAGTAATGCAGATATCAAGCTGTAACCCAGATTTTCTATTTATTTGAATAATATGATCTATGTAGGTATTCATAAAAAACTACAATGGCATGGTAAGTTATCATACTATTGTAGTATTTTGATAGAAAAAAAAATATAATTACTTGAAAAAATTTTAGTTCACAAATGTCACAAAAAATACATCAGAGATTTACTAGGAATAAATGAAAGTTTAAATAAGTTTTACATGAATGCTAGCACAGTTTCATGTATGTAATTAAGTGACCAAATAAGAAAATCTTTGTAATTTCTAGTATAAAACGAACACACATAAATAAGAAATTTAAAAAATATGTTTATGTTGTATATATGTGTATGTGTTCACCCATAAATGGCTGAATACATTTAAATGCAAACACAATATATATTAAAATTCAATTTGTTTATCTACATAAACATCGTAAAGATATCAAACATACTGTTGTATATGAAATGTGTTAATGTTCCCGGGTTTGGTTCTCTGTCAAGAAAGTTTAGGGAATAAGCATTCTAAATTGGCTCCAATCTCGGTATTCTGTGTTGTGTTCATTATCCGGTTTCCGAAAATACAGTGAGCTCGTTCATGGAGCGTCACGTCAATTGATTCATTCAATATTGACTCGCAATCTCTGTCTTCTGCTTTATACTCAACTGTATACGTGTACAACATCAACGTATTTAAATAATAAAAATCTAACATAAACCTAAAGTGATTTTAACAAATGCAGAGTATTCTAATGTGAGGCAATGCTTCCGATTTTAATTCGATTTAATTATAAATAAATGTTTTAAATTCTTTTAACAAAATTATTTATTGTCAATTCATTAGTATTTTATTTTTGTTTTTTCATCATTACACATATATTTTTTTATTCAGCCACTGCCCTTCTCAATTAATATGTGTAGTTTTTTTTGACATTTATATATATATATATATAAAAATAAAAAGTCATATCAATTTTATGAGCTCGATGTTTTGAATGTCGGATAGATTTGTCTGACTTCCTGATTGAGATCTATATTTTTGTTCAAGATTGTAAACCCTAGTTTGGGTACAGGCAATTGCAATGATTGTTTGACACTTATTTATTGTTATTGAAGTGGGACAACTGAATAATTGACGAATAATGGTGTCTTGTTCTGTGTTGCTATTCCCTGTACGGATTTCTAAAATCAAAATTGTAATTAATATTCTAGCAAAAGTATTATATTCTGTACCGATATGAACTTTTTTAAATAAATCTATTAAAAACTTTGTTTATACTGGTCTATAAAATAATAATTTGGCTCTAATATCAAATTGAAATTTTATTTTTAGAAAATGGTATTTCAAAACCAATTCCATTATGTATCTTTCTGATAAATTTTATATATTCGTACCTCAACCAAATTGTATACAAAAAAGAATAAGAGAAACTAACTACTACCCCGATGATGTATAGTCTGACCTCATGAAATTCAATGTTACATATATTCACATTACTGTCAAAATTCTAAATCTCCTCGAATTTTATAGGGTCACTTCATAGACATATCACGATAAATTTGTTATTTACTTATTATGCTACAGTTTAACAATCCAATATTAAAATATTGGATTGCAATTCATCTAAATTTTAACTATAAATTATATTTATATATATATATTTTATTAATTATTCTTTTTTAATTCTCTGCTAAATAAAATGACATTATTTATAGGTGGTTAGGTGACAGTTTATAGGTCTGTTAGTACATGAAATATATATTTTATAAATAATTTAATTTAATTTTAAATTTAATTTAATAAATTTTAGAAATAATTGAATATTTTTTACAGGGATATGTCCAAAAAATACAAAAATTTTAAGCTCAGCGCATCCAGTTATTATTTTAGTAGGTACCAATAGGACTTCATTTTTTGTCTTTTTATTTATGTATTTTTGAAAAAAAGTTTTAGTTTTATTAAAAGATAAATACGTTAAAAATAATTTGTGTTTAATCCTGTATATTCAATATTACTAAGTGTACTATAAACTGATTCAATCTTTTATTATTACTCGTATATACGTAGGTAAGGGGTAGAGATTACGAGCCCCATTACTCAATGGGGCTGGTAGTTCCTATTACAAACAATTTCGCGGAGAAGTCGACTTCCCCGTAGTTTCTTCTAAATAGACTTTCCCATGGAAATCATCGTGCTGATAATCATCACGAAGTAATTATCACGATGGGCTAATTGGCCTGCTTTACTTATGTATATATTAGGTACGGTATTAACAATTTACAACTTTTTAAAGGAATATATAGGAATATTTAGGTAATTTAAAGTTATTTAAATATTCTTATATATTTTGTGTTTATATTCTTAAATATTTGTATAAAAAACTATAAGATTCAAGAATAAATTATTCAAATTATCTGAACAGTACGATAGTTTAATGTTTGGATAAATAAATGTATGTAAAATAAATTTTAGTTTCTAGAATATATTTTGACTAAAATCGTATTAATATTAATATCTGTATTCGTTGTTGAATTTTACGTCTAGCTATCAAATTGTGTAGTACGCAAGGGAAATATGAGACTTTTATAAAAGCTCGTCAAATAAAAATCTTGTGGTAGATATAAAAAATGTTATAACAAAAGAAAAATTTGGAATATCGTAACTTTTGTACAAGTGGACTATTAGGTACAGAAAAAAGTTTAAAGTGTATTGGGTCGTTCTACTTAATGCCAATATTTGTTTTATTGGATTATGTCGATAGGAATATTTTTAATGTGTATTATGTTTAGGACTACAAAAAGATAATACATCTCGTAATCCACGAGATGTATTATTACTAGAATACTAGAATAGATTGAAACTAAAAAGAATGCGTTTAGTATTAAAAGCCCTTATCTAACTGGTATTTAGTTTAAAATTATTATTATAGGAATTTTTACTTGCGCTTCATTCATGAGGCCAGTATTTATTGATTTAATGGAAGAAAAATTAGTCTATTTCGCACTTTCCCTTTCTATTTTGTGCCATATTTCAAGGCACATACATAGAGAGGGTTCATGGGTCAGTGGCTAACGCATCAATAACAAACAAACACACTCATTTTCATATTTATGATATTGGCAAGGATATTCTACTCTATTTGTTTAGAAATCTGTAGAAGTCCAATTAAAAAAATGCTGACATACCTACTTCCCATAGCTTAATAATAATTATATTCCTAAGAAAAAATATATAATTATTATTAGGCTATGGGATAGGTTATATACATATTCCAAAATGATTACACTGATTAAATGTAAACATGGCTACAAACAATTTCATTTGTTTATGAAATTTACAATCAGCAAAAGGACAGTAGAAAATATAAATCATCGCTGAAAGTTCACGATCACATATACATCTATTAAATACATCATAATGTAACGTATAATACATCATTAGTTCCGCATTGCGACGCAATAACGATTTTGATTAAGACTTAATTTAAATTAATATATTAAAAATACATGTAATTCTCGAAATTGTGAATATATTTTCCATATAAAAAGACCGGTCTAGTCTTTAATTTTTTTCTTACACAACTTAGAATGGCAAACACGCTGACGGCCCACCTGATGAAAAGTGGTAACTGTCGCCTATAGACATAAACAGTACCATGGACATAGAGTATACTGTTTCGTTCATGATACCCCCATGCGTTACCATTTCTGAGGACTCAGGTGTTATTTCTCTTTACCCTGTAAATTCACGGCATATCCCACTCTTCAAACCGAAATACAGCCATGCAAACACAACTGCTTTACGGTTGAAACACGAATGGGACTGAGGTACCCAAGCAAACGACTTTTATACAAAGTCTCCCTCTTATATGAAAATAAATCTAATTTCTCACGTTAGTATAATGCTAAGCGATATTCATATTATTGTTTGGAATAAATAATAAAAATATTTTTTAAGTATTGTAATAAATATAACATATAATTCTTTTTATTTATTTCAATGAGAAAACATAGTTTTTATTATTTCTAAAATAAGAAAGAGTTCTTGTTTTAACAATTAAGTAAAAATATGTTTAAATTACTTTTAGGTAGGTATTTTTATGCTTCTTTTTTCGTTGGATGCAGTTAAATTAATAAAAATAATTTATAAGTAGTTTATGAGTAAGTCTAAGTTTTGTTTTTATATTTAATAACACTCTTACAATACAATGATAAGTAAACAAAACTAATACAGGCAAAGGGGCGTGTACTTACAGGTCATCTGGGTCGATTGGTAATCTGTCCATTGTCATCAATTCATTCATAGGATAGCCGGCGACTGTAAGGATGAAGCAATATACAAATGCGGGTTTAAAAACGCGGCTCCCGGTATCTGCGGAAAACTGAGGCGCGAGGAAAACGTCTCACCTCAACGACGACTGGCTACGCACTGTCTGATTTTTGCACTGTTCGCCACTTCGCTTATATATTTCGCCAATTGCCATACAACAGGTTTAATACGATGTTTTGTAAATTTTCATCTACACATTTTACTCGATATGATAACATTAAATAAACACTCTTACAAACATTGTTATGTTTCAGTCACACACAATTTCTCTATAAATATCACGTGCCTCTGTGCCAAGAACAGAAAGAAATCAAGTGTTCCTCTAAATACAAATTGGATTGTAGTAGGTAGCAATATAAATTTATTGGTGAATATGTTTAGTACCTATTATTTTTTTATATTTTATATTTTTTTTGTAAGCGAGAATGCAACTCACCTAATAGTCACTATAATTGTCGCTGTTCGTGAACACCTGCAACATTGGAGGAAAAGCAGATGTGCTGCCATCCTTTTAAAATGGAATATGCTCTTTATTTCTTTAGAGTCAATTAGAAAAATTTCGGCCTTCAGTTAAATTAAAAAAAATTAGATAATTATTTCATACAATTTAAATTAATGTTTTGGGAATGTTTAATAGTGAACAATGGATAATTTAAAATGGTAATATTTAGACTTTGTTTTTGTTGGATAAATAATCGAATTACATGGCAATCAAAATAATGTAAATGACCGTGAATACTTAAAATGAAAGAATTCATCAAATGGACTTGCTTTAGAAATTAAATTGTTGATTATATTCAATTATGGAATTGTCAGATGTAAGTTGTTGCTAAATTAACTCCTATTACGATTAAGCGACCTATTTAGAAAATTTTCGCAGTAAACTGTAAATTAGATAAATTAAAAGCACCATTTTAGGATTTGTTTTAGGAAATTATAAATCATTAAAGTTTCTTTTAGATCCCGAGGTCTATGATTTAAATGTATTTATATTTGCAATTTTAGCACAATTAGTGCTATATATCAAAATTTAAGAAAAAGATACATACATACCTTTCGAAAACAATAAAAAAAATCGAAACTCAGTGACAACACATTTGAGCATTTATTTATACCATTTATATAATACGAGTATACGAATAGAATATTATAAATGCGAAAGTTTGTAAAGATAGTTGGATGGATGGAAATCTGTAACTTTTTAACAAAACTACTGAACGGATTGGAATAAACTTTGGTACACGGGTAGATGTTATTTTAACTTATCACATAGAATATTTTATGTATTTACAGGTTTACGCAAACAAAGCAACGGGATACAGCTTACAATAGATTAATTTATAGGAGACGATATGATTAAAGCAATAAAAATAAGGTAACTTGTGTTTGTCATTTGCACGGAAGTGAACAGATATCCGCTAGTAAATATCTATGATTTAAATGTTATTAAGGCGCTGCTTTAGCGTAATCTCCAGGTTTTATTTTCGGTGAAATATCATTAAATTGTTATAAAATCATAGATATAGCTGTAGGTGGTATAACGTAATTGTGTACTTAATGAAACTGAAAAGTTATTTCAGTATAATATAGATATAATTTCTTTTTAAAGTATTCTACATGATAACTTACAGATTTTTTTAAATCAAAATAATTGGGAAAACCCTAACCTAGTATTCTCTTAGGACTATAATTATATTTTCGTTAAAATAAGCAAAGTGGTTTTTAACTGTTTTGAAAAATAATGTTTTTATGTTATGTTTACATTTTAAAAATGTATGTTTAATGAAAAAGCTTCTAGTCAAGAACTATGAATATAATAAATTAGCTGGTAAGTTATAAGTAAATTATAAATAGTTGTACGGATGTCTGTCATTTAGTCTGATTAAAAAATAAAAAGTTACGACATAAAATTATAATTTAAGTATAAAATACATCAATTACGAATATTTCAGTTTTATAACAGATTGTAGCAGTCAATCAGATTATTTTTTTACTATCTTGAATAAAATATAAAATTGTGAATAAATAAGATTTTACTCAATTCTATTCAACAAAACATCTATTCGAAACTGTTCACAAATTCTGGTCACGGTATTTGAGCTCTTTAGACAACAGAGCAAAATTCTGTATAATTGCTGACTTGCAAGAAAGAAACAACAATTTTTTACCAATGTTCAATCTTTTTTTTCATTTTTGTATGCGAATTATTCACATTATTAGAATTATGCCAATGAACTTTTTCTTTCATATACAGAATAATAATCAGCCTTTGTCACGATCGTTCCCGGCTATAATTACCCTCCAACATTTCACTCAAAAACTGGTATTTTACTGAAAGCTACCAGACTTTCAAAAGTAGACTCTAAGTATTTTTTCATGCATCTCTAAGTAATGTTTCATATTATTTTTTTATTATTAATCTGATCTCTGTAGCGCAGTAAAATCGATCTTTCTGTAAATTACGAGGACGTTTTCAAAATCAGAGATTTAAGTCTTACTTTACTTCTGTCTCACTCATGTTTCTGCCATCAAGCAGCTGTGTTCACATTGTTTCAGTTTTAACTGCGATATATAGTAATCCCTTATAAAAATGTCATTAATAATAAAGTTGACAAAAAAACCTAAGGAAGTATAATAGCAATTAACAAAATTGTAACATGGAAGCCTACTAAAGAACTTTAATGCTAAAAACTATCTCTTCCTTTGTATAAGTATTGTATAATTCCATAATATCCTTTGAAAAATACTGTAAGACAATACATATCCAGAAAAACTTCTGTTTATGCTTGTTTTTTGGACATCAGCCGTGCTTTTGATACAGTTAACTATAATTTGCTTTGGAATACATTGCGTGAGACAAGGGTTCCACCTAATATTACAAATATACTGGAATTTTGGTACGAAAACCAGTTAGCCAGCCTAAATAATATCAGTTATGCGGACGACATGGTCTTGCTGAGTCCGTCAGTCAATGGTCTTAGAAAACTAATTGAAATATGTGAACAATATGCAAAGATACATCATTTAACATATAATGTTAATAAATCGGAAATTATTATTTTTAAATATGGAAAGGGACCTAAAATTTTGCCAAAAATTAATTTATGTGGGAATACTATAAAAATAGTTAATAAATTTATAATCTTGGACATATGTTGACAGAAGATCTGAAAGATGATAGCGATCTGGAGAGACAAAGGCGTAACATTGCATGTAGAAGCAATATGCTGGCTAGACGATTTAACCACTGTTCGAAGCTAGTCAAATTGACATTGTTTAAGTCTTATTGTCAGGCTTTCTACACTAGCCAGTTATGGTATAGTTATACGAAGAGGGCTTATAACACACTGCGTGTGCAATACAATAACGCATTTCGAGCGATGCTCAACTTGCCATGGCGGTGTAGTGCGTCTGGCATGTTTGCAGTAAACAGGATTAATGATTTTTTTGCTATTTTACGTAATTATAAGGCAAAATTTCATGACAGATTAATGACAACAAGTAATCATATTGTAAAGACTGTATTTCTCACAGCATACCTGACGACAAGAGATTTTATAACGAAATAATTTAAATTGGTATTTTATAAATAATGTACATTTTAAAAATAATAATAACAGTTTATTTAATTAATAATATAAAAATGTAAACTATGGGTATATACCTGAAAATAAAGAGATTTATTATTATTATTATATAAGTTCCTAAATATGAATATATAAAGGTTTAGTAAGTATTAAAACTTCTTGATACCAATAGGCATAAAGAGAATTTTTGGTAATATTAAGACTGCATAGAGCACTATTGATTCGTTTCCTCTATTCGTTTGATCAAGTAATAATTTGTAGGTCATATTGTCCTATATTTGGTATAAATTTGCTGCTTAAATGTGACCTTTATAATTATCAGATTTGTTGCGATTTAGGTTATTAATTATCAAAATAGACTTGCCAACAATATCATTAAATTTTATTCTTAAATATTAATTTAAAAACTGGGATGTAATGTACCAAAGTTTTCATATATATTTAGCAGTAGGTATATAATTCGATAACGCACATCCAAATATCTTGTTGTGTCTTGAATCGTGAATTTGCAGATGCGTAAATAATAGGTATTTGGTATACTAAATTAGTTTTAATACACAACACAAGAATTTCAATTTACAGAAAAACGTATTGAATGTAAAAGAGTAAGTTGACAGGGGTAGACAATATAGATTACGATGACAAGCAAAAACTACTCTATCTTGACATCTCACACAATAGTGCACTATTGTATGCGATATTATGCGCGTATTCATATCACATCTTTATAAACTTTCATAATACTATTAGTAGGAAGTAGGATTTATTGGTTAAATGTGTTTAGTATTGTGTTTTTTATTTCTTTTAAAATAATGTTGCAATATAGTAAGGAAGTTTATGCACATTGCATCTTTTCAGTAAAACCTTAATTCTTTCTGATGAAATAGTTGTCATAAAAATATATTATCTACTATGTACTTTCTAACTTATAATAATAGTTTTGTTATGCAATTAAGTTTTAATTCTAACTTTTTATTAATATGAAAACCGACACAATATTCTATAAATATTATAAATGCAAAAATTTTCTACGATGGATGAAAGGGCAGCTAGATAGTTGGATGTTTATTACTCTTTCACGCACAAATTACTGAATGGATTCGAATGAAATTGTAGTACACGAATGTAGTGAAGACTCGAGATACAACTAATATCGGTATAATTTCTAACACCAGCTGCAATGAAACTACTTGTGGAACCCAAGATGGCACTTTACATAAGTCATTACACAAGAACATTATTAGTTCGGTTCTGTTGCGCCACCACAATAACTGGAATAGTAGTATTACTCTTTTAATTATTAGCAGAGTAAGAAAAAGTAATTACTGTCTTAATATCGCTAAAGGCTTGTGCAGTTACTGGATGGTCTTTGTGTACAAAGGACAATTTACGAAGGACTTGTCTTTTTTGTGATGGGTAGAAATATATATACATCGAAAATTATTATTGTACATTGTTTGAGTAGGTTATTGTAGATTGGATTAGATTATAGAATAAAAAATTAAGGTTTTATTTAAAAAAAATATCTTTACCATATGTAGTATGGTATAGATATTTTTTTAGAACATATAAATACATATTATTTATTCCTCCATAATAAAATAAAGTAAAATATTTATTTAAATAGTATTAAAACGATACCATAAATACAAATTATATTAAATAATAGATATTTAATAATAGCCAATGAAAATTCAGCTTACTTAACTTACTTTATATAGCATTCTATAATATGTTTCAGGTAACGCTGGTTATAGTTATATCGATTATAGTTTAAGGAACGGTTTAAATGTTCTATATTACTGTAGTCAGATTATTTATTTGAAAGCTGAATAAAAAATTTAATACACTAAAATTGTACGAATAGAGAAGAATTTTTTATCTATAAAATTATTTATTTATAATACAACAAAATTGTATTATATAATAAATTGATTGCTAATTATAATTAAACTGCAGGTTTAAAGGTAAAACTTGCTTGAAATTAAGACACGCGCTGGAATAGCCTGAAATTTTATCAAGTATGTAATTAAGTTGTAATCTCCGAAGACAATGACTCATTTTATAACAAACGATTTATTCGTTAAGTCTGTGCTGAATATCTAACCCAAATTGGCTTCCTAGTATCGTAACTGTCCATGGAAGACGTTTATCATTATATTTTTATTAAACTTGATAATTAATTTTATATTTTCATACTAATTATTATAAATGAAATAAAAAAAAACTAATATATTAGAAGAAAACAAAAATGTAACTTGACTAGATTTCAGAAAATAAAATAATTGTAATGTAATAAATGTAATTGTTAATTACAAAAATATGTTATGGTTGGGTAAATCCATTACATATTTTTTTATACCATCGAGGTGGTAAATAACTAAACAAAACCTGATGGTAATCAGTTACCGTAGCCTATGAACGCCTGCAATACCAGGGGCAGTACGCACGCATTACCGACCACTACTATACTATATTTGTACCAATGCTTCTTCTATTATTCTATTCTATAAATCTTGAAACTGTAATATATTTTGTGCTAGCGTTAACCAGATTAAGTGATATTTTTTCCGCAATCTAAGGGTAAAAATTTATTTTCGCTAAATTTTTAAGTGAGAAGAAAAGATTTAGGTAGTTTTTTTTTATAATAAAAACTGTAATATTTATAAACCATACAGCATATAATATAATATAAAAAACTTTACATTCTATATCAACGAAGGTGGTAAAACAGAGGGTATATGGTTGCTTTTCTTTTGTCATTCGCTTTGTTATATGGCAAATCGTAATGAAATCAACACAGTTTCCGTATGAGTAAAAGGTAAAAGTAAAAGAAATCTTAGCGATTTGGCAAAAAATATTCGACATTTGAATAAAAATCAAAAATTATATCTGGCAATCCTGTTTTATACCATGCTCTTTGGGCATATCCGACGCCCACATGAAGTCGTATAATTTCTTCCGTCCCGGATGTTTTGTTGGACAATTTTTCCCGATATCAAAAAAGAACCGTAAAGAATTTGTGGGTGGCGTGAGCATTGGCACATTTTATACATTACTATATCATACCAACATAATAACAAATATCAAAAGCATTATTACTGTGTACACAATTAGATAAACAAATATGACAAATGCAAATGCTTTTGCCATTTGACCTAAGGACTACTCATCTAATAAATTATATCTAAACTATCAAATATTTGCGAATACAGTCTAGGTTTAGATAAAACAGATCAAACTGAAAGAATCAGAAGATATTTCTTGTAATTTTAATTCTTTATTGATTATTCTAATAATCGGTAGAAATTTTTTCACGAAATATGCAGCTCTTTTGTTTTCAACGTGAATTGGACTTGTTAACAATTTAATACAAACTCGCCCATACTCGAGCCTGCATGAAATTGTTAATGCAAGTATTTTTGTATTTCACTTGCTAAAACCTCGTGACTTCCTTAATAGAGTTGTAACGGGTGGACTTATTTGGTTAATGCTTTTAATGTTCTTAGGGAAAGGAAAAGAAAATTGGAATTCGGACGAGGAAGGGCAACATGTGTTGGGACATTTAATAGATAATAAATAACAAGTCGTACAAAGGACCACTGTTAGAGCAATACCCAAAGGGGATTGTGGAACTTAATCCTTACTATGAACTAATTTGAATTAGTAGGTTATGGTCAGTAGTTAGGTACTGTGTTACTATGTTTCTTAAAAGCCTATAACCTACCTAATTATAGCAATGGCAAAGTATTATTTAAGGTTATTGTTACTCGTATATGAAAAATAACTCTACTTATTTTTACAGCTAAATGAGTTTGATAGTAAAAATTTAACGATTTTAACCTAAATTTGTAATGATGTTATAATTATTATACCATTCCTAAAAGTTTTGGAATTGCAATGCACTCAAGTTTAGTATTATTTATTACAATTTCGAAAAACGTACTGAAATACACACACACATGCACGCAATCACGCACGCACGCACGCACGCACTCACGCACTCACGCACTCACGCACTCACGCACGCACGCACGCACGCACACACACACAAATTAAATTATCCTATTTCCTATTTAGTAATCAGCATTACAAACTAGAAAAATCAAGAAACATGTATTTTTCTTATACGACAATTTTATAGCGGATCTTTTTCTAAATCCACATAATTTTTTTATGACCTATACGATTTATTCCCGTCCTCCCCAAATAATATTTTTTAGTAGATTTTTCGAGGAACATAGCAACTTTAAACATGAATGGATCCTTCACAAAATGGAGTTATTACTCCGGTCATACTTCTGAGATCATTATCTCAGAAGTGTTACAGGGAGTTGCTGAATGCAAATGGTGCAAGATTGTATTTTGTAGTGAAATATGAGGGAGACCTGTCCTCTCCCTTATAATAGTTTTTAGTAGATTTTTCGAAGAACATAGCAAATTTAAACATGAATGGATCCTTTACAAAATGGAGTTATTACTCCAGTAACACTTCTGAGATCATTATCTCAGAAGTGTTACAGGGAGATGCTGGATGCAAATGGTACAAGATTGTATTTTGTAGTGAAATATGAGAGAGACCTATATTCAACAGTGGACAATGGATTGGTCACAATTATGATGATGATGCAAATAAATTAGTCATATACTTACACATTGTAAGGGTAATTTCACAATGTATGCCTGAGTAAAAGTTTAATTAGTTACTTAATTAGTGAACTACTTGGAGCTTAAATCCTTTCGATAACTCCATTTGCCTTTCACACGATTAAACCTTCTGAAATATTGTGAAACACAAGCTACCAGTATACACAACAGTTAAGTTTGAAGTAAGTTAATCAGAACTTTACTTATTGATTGACGTGTCTACTGCCTTACTAATCTTTATCCCTTAATTATAAAGATTTATAACCATATATTACAAATGTAAAAGTAGGATTGTTTGTACTTCTTTATGCCCTAACAACAAATATGCTGTTGTTGACATTAAAAATAAGGATGTATTTAATTTGCCTTTATATATGTATGTTGTATAATAATTTCATCAATTCCAAATTCAATTTCATTTTTTTTAGCGATTGATAGATTTACTCCTATATAGGTCCCATAATAATTTTGTCATGATTAAATTAGCTGTTTTTGAAAAATTTTAGTGCATCTCTACTTATATAAGGTGAAATCGAAATCGTTAATGGAACGTAAAATTAAAACTCTACCCACAGTATAGAACATATTAGAGCACAAATTTTGAAACTTACAAATTACAAAAATTCGCCCTTACTGAACAGGAACGTGTCGTGTTAATATGAGAAGTTCAAAATTTTCTTTGCTGAAAATGTAAATTTTTCCTGGTAGTACATTCTCTTCAAAAATTGCTAATGATTTCTAAATTAATCTGTATATAAAATTAACCATTACAAAACCTAATTCTTCCGGATCTCTCGGTTTAGGTTGTATATTTTTGTCTCTTAATCAATGTTAGACATAGACAGATAAAAGAGTTTTATTAAATACGTTGTTTCAAGAAGATATAAAAACTATTTGAAAATCGAACCACTATATGTAGCTAACATTATTTATACAGAGCAAACAAAGTAATCGACGACTCAGTCTCAAAGACGCATGACAAGCTAAACCCAAAGGCAATTGTAACTCACCCGTAGTGAAGACGTAGGTGTAGCGACCCAAAAGTTAACACACTCGAGGCCCTTTCAAGCCACAAGTACTTACCGTATTATGGAAAATTTGTGATATAAGAGATTAATTTTCTGATTAACCTAATGTTTTATTATAATTTTCTATATTTTTATTAGATCATTAGACTACTTCACTAAATAAACACTACCTAAATAATTCTAAATTAAAGGTTGTCTGTAAGAGATTGCCATAGCGATAAGAGCACCTTTTGTACCTTTATGTATTTAGTTTAATTTCTACTTTATTTCACTTGAATTATCTAATTGTCATTGTTTATTCTTATGTTTTTGGTGCAATAAGGAGGTAAATATGCAATATGTAAACAGGTAAACATGTAAACAGCTTATATTTGGTGATATTTATGAAAAGAAACACAATATAACAATCATAAATGAGTTAGATATATTTAATTAAAACTTCATTCATAATAAGTGATTTTAATTGTATCGAAATAAAGCAAAATAATTAAAATACGAACGCATTTTTCCAGTGAGGCGATATCCTTTTGGCAGATTCTGATATATTAACTGGACATGTAATAGTATTAACGATAGGCGATCTTATTCATTGGTCAGACATGTTAATTTTATTATTTATTACAATTATCGTAATAAAGTTACAAACAGACATTAATATAATATAAACAGATATTTACATAAATGCATAAATAATTTTTTCAGCAGTTCAATAAAGGATAACTTTTAGATATAAAATATTGTAAGTAGGTATACAATAAATCAAATATATGTTGATTCAGGTTTACTATATCTTGCTTGTACGATAGATAGGGTAAATACCGCGTTTGTTTTTCTTTTATATTCATCATGTAAAAACATTTACTTACATTATATAAAATCATTCCAAATAACTTTAAGTATGTATGAATATTCCTACTCTCTAGCGCATTTCTATTAACATGTCTACTCTATATCTTTGAGGATCGAATCCTCTTAGAGACAATTACATAATCTAATACCAGCAATTATGTTTTTTGTCCATCCTCTAATTAACTTCATGTTATGTTAGCGTAACAAAAAAGATCACATAATTTTTTAAAGAGAATATAAAATAATGTAAATAATCAGGAAATACTATAAAATTTTGCCCGATTGTCCGCAATGCATTCTCCTTCTTGAACTAAGCTGATTATAATCGAAATCTTATCGAATCGCTTTAAAATTAAATACTTTAATCTATAGCTATTTATTAAAACTATTCTACCTTATAAATTTGGCTTTTAAATTTATTGTATAATAAAGAAGTATTACTGGATTTTGACATTATTTCTTAATTGATAAGTCAATTGTTGTATATAATACGGGAATCCAAACTTTCGATAGGATTTCAGTCAAACAATTTCTCAATATTTAATGATATTTAAACGATTTGTTTTTACGGGAATCGGGCTGTAAAAATGAAAGAAAATACATATTTATAAGTAGGGATTCGATCTCTATTACATTTAATTCTGGTTTCAGACAAATCGGATTTCTTGCTTGGTATTAGAAACCTCACATTTAAAATTCATGCAAACCTATTGTTTTAATACCTTATCTTACTTAAAAGTTAATTACAGCCACTATTACAAAGAAAGTTACGAAAGTAAAATATACTATACAAAAAATCTTATACTGATCTAATTAATTTATTAAACCTACATACATTCTATTTCCCCAAATATGTACATTCATGGACAAAATGTGTAACAAAATATTTTACACAAATGTACCAGTGTAAGTACTATATATCGTAGAAACTATTATTAATTCCATAACTAATAATAAAATTTAACAGATTCCAATAAAATTAATGCACGGAAGAAGTATAAATTCTAAAATAATTTTTTTTATTAATGAGGGCAAACTACAGCAGGTACACCTGTATTAAAATGAGGAGTTTCAAAGTGATGATTTTTATTTATTTCTTAATGAAATTTACAACTTTTACATATTTTATTTTGATATATATTTTTTTTAATATTGCTGCGCATTGTTACTTTTTTATCTTGCTTTTATGTAATTAAGTTTTTGTGATTAATTATTTCTTATTATATATTATTAATCTTTATAATATGTGTCATTCTTTGAAGGGAATAATAGTTTTTATTCATTCATTCACAACTTTGTTGGCACTAAGTAACGATAAGGTCGAACGCATTACACGCAAGTCAAATAATGCGTAATCACTTTAGCCTTGAAAGACCCCATATTAGACAAATCTGGAAACAGACGTCGGAAGAGAAACAGCTGTAATTGCTTTTGACATACCTAATACATAATTATTGGAAGAAGGGATTGTTAGTAATGGAGTTTGATGACCTCGTTGCTATCAATATACACTGGACGGTTGAAACTTACACAGTCCTTTTTAAGGTTAATTCTTGACGAAATCGTTACGATGGGCCGACTGACCTGACTTCATCTTCACTTGTTATCCTTCATTGGCACACCTCCAGCATATATCGATGGAGTTGACGCGGTTATCATTCCATACTCTTTCTTAAAATAAAACAAAAATTAGGTATACATAATATTTAATGAAAACTTTTTCCTAATGCTGTTTATTGTTACACAATATTGTCACATATAATGGAGTGACGATAAAAATAATATTTTCTATAGGTATTCAAACTCCTACTTCGTCAAATGAAACGAATCTTGAAAGAAGAAAACACGAACATTTAATCAATTTTCCATTTCACTGACAGAATTTTCTGCTCGCTCTCAGAAATGTATTAGATAAAACACTGAAAACGCCTTAATGGTTATTCTCAGAATTACACCAAATTATTACTTTGATATCGAAAATCTTTTTGATATTATGTAATTATATGTAGATATCACATGTATGCTGTTTTGATAGTACTTAAATTAATGTAAAACTCAAACGTTATTGAATATACATATTATGGAGATACGTAATAACGCTCCTACTTTGTATTAAAAAATTAATATTGTTAATGGTTAAATATATAATACAATTTTAATGTTGATGACGATTATATGTACAAATTAATTTGTCTGTATTGAACCCACAGTCTGACGATAGGAACGATTTGGATGAAATATGATAAATTAAATCTTGTGGTAGTAAAATGAAGTGAAAAATATTTCCATAGAAATTTTTTATTAGATATTAGACTTGTAAAAATCTATAATAATAATAAAATTATTTTTGATATTTCTGAGAATTTAGACTTTAATACGAAAATAACTATAAAACGAATTGTTTACTGATATATATACATACATGTAAGTTATAATTAGAATAATGATATTTGAAATGAAAAGGTATACTTACTAAAAGTATAAAAGTTTATACAATAAATTAATATTTCTGTAATAAATAATATTGAAAGGAAACAATGCATCACTAATGGAGTTCTAGGATAATCTTATCGTATAATCAATATAAAACAACAGTTACTTTGGCAAGAACTTATAAACTTAAGCGAACCTTTATAGGAGGCACGGAAATCAAAATTGAGTTTTCTCTAACACGGTGAACGCAGATATATCTTGAGATCTAAGATTGAGATAGACTATTTAAGTGATTCAATGTATATGAAAAGTAATGGCTGAATTACTTTCTGTAATATAACAAAGGACGATTACACCATCGATGATTATGTGACTACAGTACTTATATGAATTTAGATTATATGATTGATATTACCAATACTTCCTAAGTTTCTAACCTAAATTATCTCCTTTTCTATGGTACATATAATAAAAGTATTTTTTGTATATTATAAAAAAAAATAGAATTGCTCTTAAAAGAGCTATTTGACTTATTGCTTCCATTATATTCTAAATTTGAGTTTATTTGATTGTAATCTTTCGATACCTTAACAGCTTGATCAATCACTATAAAATTTAATAAACAGATATTGTATGGGAGGGAGAATGATATAGGATTATTTTTATTTCTAATAGTGAATATATTATATCTCATTCACACGAACAAAGTTGCAAGTAAAAGTTAGTTTAGAATAAATTTAGAACAACAATGTTTTCTGCGCCTCCTGTAATATTTTATCCGTGTTATTTAAGCTATTTTTACATTTAAGCGTAAAAAAATCCTCTGTAAAAATATATGAAAATACCGTCCACAAAATTATTTCCGAGAACCCACATTTTTTGACATTTCATCAATTTTAAATTTAAATTTTATTGGAGTCATAAATGCATATTTAAGTCTGCTTAAGTCCCTTCGCAAATTATAAATAGTTGCGTCATCTGTTTGAATTCATGTCTGTGGTGATAAACCAAAAGTTTTTAATTTCGATGCTCGTGGTTACTAACGACCTTTCACAAAGTCGTAATGGTTTCTTTGTATAAGAAACTCGTTAGACCAAGTCTAAATAAATTAATCCCTTGCCCTTTGAGTATAGTTACTTTGATGCTATACTACGAGTACAAGCATTTTCACTAATCAGGTAACAGAATTTGTATAAATTACATTTTAAAAAGAGACATTTATTATATTTTGACTATCCACTACTTCGACGACTAAGGTTGGCTAAACAATAAAGGTTAGTAAGCAATATTATATAAAAGTGCCTATCTTAAATTATATTTATTTAAACTAAAGACGAACCTAACGAGATTTGCAAAAGATCATTCTATTTCTTTTACCTATTGGTTATTAGTAATAACTTATTACATTAGGTAATTGGTTATATTTCAATTTAATAATATGTTTAGGAAACCTAATTTGAACTTAGAAACAATTAAGTGACAGAAAGTTGACCTATAATTTTTACTTGGAAAACCTATCTTGTCTAGTTAGCCCACATAGCAAAAATTAACTACATTGTAAGAGTTGACAACTGCCTTATATCTACAAAACTTAAAATACATATGACCTTTTCGAAATAACAACACAATGACATAAATTAATATTCGTAGTGTTGAACCACTATCTATATATGGCTCCATCTAAAATATCGATATCGACTGTAGTTATAATAAAATCTTTTTTATAGACTTGTTTTTAAACTAAAGACAAGACAATAAGTTTCTACCTTTGTACTAAACACTTTATTTTGCTCTACTTCAATTTCAAATCTAACATTTTGACAGGTAAGTAATGCAAATTTTCTTTGGCGCATAAACGATAGTTGTTGTATGGGCGGAAAACTAAAAGTCCAAGGGTCGGCAGAGAGACGGGTTAACAATGACTTTCCTAGACCGGTATGCCGTTCGCAACAACTTAAATTAATTGTACCTCTTTGATGTGCTGGTCCTCCTGTCTCCTGGGTTTGCTGTTTTTCTCCATGGCGCAGCTAAGGATCCTCACGGGCTCCGGAGCACGCACAAATGTTGTATTTGAATAGGGTGGTGTAATGTCGGGTACTTCACATATCCATGACACACATATCAGTTTTTCCATTAATAGAAACTTAGTCTTATTATGAAATATAACAAGTTGCACACAGTCCTTTATTATTAAGTAAATACTCAAAACAGAGCGTATACTGCTAATCCATCATCACTTTTTTCGCGCCAACGCCATATTACTTCTTTTTTTTTTTTATCAATCTGAACATAGTTGCGCTCAGGTGCGATGCGACAGCACTCTCTTGTGTGGTAAAACGACCTTCGAAAAAGCGCGGGAAACGTTTAAAAAAGCGAGAGTGTTTTTTGATCTTCTTTAAATTAATTTTATTTTTAATTATATAAGGATTAGTCTTATTTATATATTGTGTATTAGATTGTATATATAATTGTATATTTTGTAGTAATAGTGTTTGTTGCTGTAAATATTGGTAAGTAAATTACCTATATTAATTAGACATTATGGATCCACCTATAGACCCTGGGGGGACAACCCCCCAGGTGTCTGCAAATATAACTATCCCATTTAATAATAGTTTTGATATATTGGGTGAATCTAGTATGGACACAGATGGTTCTAGCGTTGCAAGTTCTAAACGTAAGCGAGTACGTGGCGAACGTCGCATTTGCAAACATTGCAATAAAAAACGAAGGAGGCACACCAAAGGTCTCGAATCTAAAATTAAAGATAGTGATTGTCAATGTATTGAGGATGAGAATCAAACTCAAGTATCAATACCAGTTGTAAATAATACCGAGTCTGTTAAACCTGCTTCTCCACCCAGTACTTTAAGCAGAACTTTGTACAATGCCGAGGATGTAGCTCCTTATGTTGTTCATGTACAAAAAAATGAAACACATCCTAATGATAACACTACATTACATCCTATTGCATTTGGTCGCTTTTTACACACTAATAAGATAAATAATATAGTGAATGGTAGCCTCAAAAGAATAGGAAGAAACCGTTTATCGCTTTCTTTCTCAAATTTTGAAAATGCAAATGCATTTTTAAATAATAGTCACTTAGAAACACATAATTTTAAGGCATTTATACCTTCTTTCCATGGGAATTGTGAGGGGTATTCCTAAAGATTGGACAGAAGAGGAAGTAATCCAAAATATATCAGTACCTATAGGTTGTGGGAGAATTCTAAAAACCAGAAGAATTAAGAAAAAGACCATTAATGAAGGACAACCAAGTTTTATTAATACTGAAACCATTGTTATTACTTTTGATGGACAAATATTACCAAAAAGAGTATTTATGTTTTACACATCATTAACTGTAGATTTGTACATTTACCCCACTATCCAATGCTATAACTGCTGTAGGTTCGGACATGTCAAGATGCAGTGTCGTTCAACTCCTCGGTGTTATAAATGCAGGCTAAATCATACAGGTGATAAATGTGAAGTAGATGAGGAAAATGTTTCTTGTATCTTGTGTAATGGTTCTCATTCAGCAATTAGTAAGAAATGTCCTGAATATGCACGTCAGAAAGCCATTAAAGAAACAATGGCCCACAGTTGTGTTTCTTATGCTGAAGCATCAAAATTTCATCCTCCCACTTCTAAACTATATTCAGATGTATTAACATCATCATCTCCGTCCAATAAATCTCATTTTCAATCTTCTTTCCTCAAAGAGAAATCATCATTACCACATATTCAATCATCATATAAAAAAACAGTTACACTTAAACCACGCTCTCCTCAAAAAGCACAACAAGGATATGATCGTTCTGCCCATGAAGCCATAGTTAAGGAATATAATATTCCTGCTCCCTCTAATGGTTGTGCATTATCATCAAATAATATTGACAATAATCAATCCATCTTTGATATTATTCTCATGCTTATTAAAGTGTTATCGCAATCGAAAATGATACAAACAACTTTACCACCGTCCAACGATGCCATTTACAATGTATTTTCTCAATTATTAACTTCTCACAATGGATTACAAAGTCCTAATAATTCAGTGGAACTGTCGTAGCATAACAAACAAGAAATCAGACTTATTTTATTTGATTAATAAATATAATCCTTTTATAATAGCTCTCCAAGAGACTTGGTTAAAGCCAGGATATCCTTTTAGGATTTCAGGCTTTACAAGTCTCCGTGATGATAGAGCTGACGGATATGGCGGTGTTGCCATATTGGTCAAAAACTCCCTTCCTTTTTCTTCTTTTTCGCTTCCTATATATAGCGGCATTAATGCAGCTGCTATAATTATAAATGGTATCTGTTTTGTTACTTTATATATTCCTGATCCTACATGCCAAATATATTCACAACTAGAACAATTATTTTCAATTTTACCTAAACCTTTTCTCGTAATGGGCGATTTTAATGCTCAACACCAATCGTGGGGCAGTTCTACTTCTAATTTTTATGGTGGAAAACTCCTGACGATAATTGACACTTACAACTTATGTATTATTAACTCAGATGTACCGACACGTAGAACTGCACCGAATGAAGGGTTTAGTGCTCCTGATATTTCAATATGTTCTTCTGATTTAGCTTCTTCACTGTCGTGGTATCCTCATTCCTCTACCTTCGGAAGCGATCACTTTCCCCTCATTCTTTCTTTTCCAATTTCCATTCCCTCAAGTCAAAAGAGTAGTCCTCGACTTAAATATAATTTATCAAATGTAGACTGGAATATTTACAAACAATATTTAGATAATAAAATATCGGAGTTACCTATTGTTTATCATGGAAATGAACATCAATGTTGTAATGACTTGATGATAAATATGAAGGAGGTTGCTGATTTATTATTTCCTGTTAAAAATAGTGCTTCAGGGAAAATTCCCTCGCCACCTTGGTGGGACAAAGATTGTACGGAAGCAATTAAAAATCGTAAAGAGGCTGAAAAAAATTATGATAATTACATGACACCAGAAAATTTTGAAATTTACACCGCAGTTTCACGTTCTACTCGAAAACTACTGAAAAAAAGAAATTAGAAGGCTGGAGAAGATTTTGTTCTTCTATCTGTCCAGAAGTTAATTCATCAGTCGTTTGGAATAATATTAAAAGATTCAGATCTGCCTTTAGTGATCATACATCACGTTCTGCACTCGATTTAACTTTAGCGAATAGATTTTTAGATCGCCTTGCTCCTAGTTATGTGCCGGAATGCCTTTACAATATTTCTCTATCCGTCTCTGACGAATTATTCGAACTTGACTCTCCTTTTACTCTAGTAGAACTTAAAGGTGTTCTAGCTTCTATTAAATACTCTGCACCGGGAGAAGACGGTATACCGTATTCCTTTTTTAAAAATGCTAGCGATGCGACATTAATTTACTTTTTAAATATAATTAATTCCATAATTATTTCGGGAAATATACCTACTTCATGGAAGTCTCAGATTATTATACCATTTCTAAAGCCTCATAAACCACCTTCTGAACCATCATCATACCGTCCTGTTGCACTTTCCTCTGTCTTACTAAAGCTAGCTGAACATTTAGTGAAAAACCGTCTAGAATGGTTTTTAGAAAGTAATAACTTACTATCCCCGAACCAGTTTGGTTTTAGGAAAGGTAAGAGCACCTTAGATAATGTGAGCATTCTTATTTCAGATATTCATATAGCTTTCTCACAAAATTTGTCAATCCTCTCAGCCTTTTTAGATATAAATTCTGCCTATGATAATGTAATAATTTCTATTTTAAAAACTAAATTACAAGCTCTAAATGTACCGGTAATGCTTTCTAATTTCATTATTAATATTTTATCAGAAAGAACAATATATATGAATTTAGATGAAGATACCAAATTATCTAGAACAGTATGGAAAGGCCTTCCACAAGGATCTGTTCTCAGTCCAATCTTATTTAACATATACACATACGATCTAGAATTATTCCTTGATAAATCCGTCAAAATTTTACAATATGCTGATGATCTTTTATTATATTTTATTGCGAAGTCCATAGAATCTGCTTCTGCCAAATTATCTGATTCATTAGATTTGTTAAAAACGTGGTTAGATGCAAATGGTCTTAATCTTTCTGTAACCAAGAGTAGTGTAGTTTTGTTTTCAAGAATGAGATCACCGCAACAAATTAAGGTGCTTTATGATAACTCATACATTCCTATAAAGACTGAAATTAAATTTTTAGGTATCGTGCTAGATAATAAATTAACAGGTCTGTCCCACTGTAATTATATTTCTACGAAATGTGAGCGTAACCTCAACATTCTTAGGTGCCTTGCTGGAGTTTGGTGGGGAGCACATCCCGTTTCATTAAAACTTGCTTATAATGGTCTTATAAGGAGTGTCATTGATTATGGAATTTTTTTGTTAGCTCCAGGAAGTTCATTTGCTTTTAAGAAATTGAATTTAATTCAATCAAAGGCCTTGAGGATTATCTCTGGAGCAATGAAATCAAGTCCAATCAATGCTTTACAGCTCGAAGTCGGTGATCCACCTTTGGTTTTAAGAAGGCAATATCTATCTGATCGCTTCTTTTTTCGTTGTTTACAATTATCTGATCATCCGCTTATTCAAAAGTTATCTCAACTACATATCTTTATTTCGTCTTCATCTTATTGGAAACATAAAAAACCTCCATGTTTAATACAAAGTTATGAAAAATATAAATCCATAGAATCTCCCACTTTTACATCGTCCTGTTTTCCCATTTATAAATGCTCATATCAATCTTTAGTTTTATCTCCTAATATTAAATATGATTTTGGGTTATCAAAAAATGATTCAGAATTGAATGCCAAATTTATGTTTATAACTGACATTGAATGGAATGAATGGCACTACATCTTTACTGATGCATCAAAACCAGACAATAGCGGTTGTGTAGGTGTGGGTGTGTTTCATTCACAATTTAATATCGTTCAAAAAATTAAACTTCCACCGGAATCTTCAGTTTTTACCGGGGAATGCTATGGTATTTTAAAAGCTGTAGAATATATACTTTTAATGAAATTACATAAGGCAATAGTTTTCACTGACTCTATGAGCTCTTTGCAAGCTCTAGCCAAATATCCGTTTAAATCAAAACCAGTTTATCCCATTATTTGTGACACAAGACAAAGTCTTTATCTTTGCATGTTGAGAGGGTATTCCGTTTCTTTTGCCTGGTTACCAGGACACAGTGGTATTAGCGGCAATGACAAAGCTGACCTTATTGCAAGAGAGGCTGTAACTTGTGGTGATATGTATCCGTATCATAATTACTGTAGTGACCTAGCTTGTCTCCCAAAAATATATTTAAGGTATGCCTGGAAGGAATATTGGGAAAAAACAAGTACAATAAAAGGAAGATTTTATCGCCTTATACAACCCGATATTCCTTTCAAACCATGGTTTTGTAAATTAAAGCTTGGAAAGACCGCAACAACTATTATAACTCGTATGCGTCTAGGTCACGTATGCACACCTTCTCATTTATACAAGCTTGGTATTGTACAAAGTTCGTCGTGTAATTGCGGTGCTGAAGTGGCGGACTTGAATCATATATTCTTCTCATGTTCTAAATTTGACCACACCTCCCTTTTTAATCATCTCCGATCCATCCGTGTTCCATTCCCAACTTCTATTCTTACTCTACTTTCTTCCAATGATCCTATTATCTATAAAATACTATCTTCATATATATATGATAACAATATTAAGATTTAGTTATATTACATGAATACATTTATAGTTGCATCAATTGCTTTTCCTATATATTTATAAGTATATTCTCATATGTACAAGTATATCCTTCATATTCTATAAATATCCTAGACCTAATCCTTATCCTTTCTAAATTCGTTTGTGTTAGGTATTTTTATTACTATTATCGTTTCCCCGTTTTGTTCTTGGCAAAATACCCTAATATCGGGGTGAACGCCACAAAAAAGAAAAAAAAAAAAAAAAAAAAAAAAAAAACGACCTTCAAGCCGTGCGATGCAACCGGTATTGGATTATCACCATTAAACTAGCCCAAACAGTTGTAAATGTTGTGCCGAGTTAAACAGCATCTGAAAATATTTGTAAGATATAAGGTAAATAACCACATTTGTAGTCATAAATTATTTTGATTCTAAAAGGTGACATTTTAACGAGAGACAGTATACTACAAATATAATTAAGTAATTATTTATTCATAATACTAATTATCTTCGTAACATATATCATTATTTATAATTCTTTTTTTTATACAACTTAGGCCGTCAAATTGTTCGCCATTCTATCTAATGGAAAATGATAACTGTCGCCTATAGATACGAGCAATACCATAGACATAACAGAGTATACTGTTTCGCCCATGCGTTGCCATTCCTGAGGACTCAGGTATTATTCCTGTGTACCCTGTAAATTCACTGCCATATCCCACCCTTCAAACTGAAACACAGCCATGCAAACACCAAGTGCCCAAGCAAATGACTTTTATACAATGTCTCCCTCTGGTCCAATTCAATTTCAATTCATATCGATAAACAGTAGAAACTATAGTAGGAACAACAATACCGAATTTTCGTTAATTTTACAAGTTTATCAACAGTAATATAGTAAATAAATTAGCTACGCTACTATATGAATAAGTTAATTAATTAATGTAATAATACATGTAAACTTTAATTATATTTAACGATATTAACTTTATTGTTTACTCACCGTTTTAAATCAAAATTGTGCTAAAACATGCTTGTTCTTTGTATTATATCACACTGAATACAAATTTATTTATATTTTGTTATAATATATCAAACACATAATATATCTACATAATATATCAAAACACATATTAATTATTACAATATTAAAAAATATACATATGAATCGCCATAATAGAACATAGTTTCTTAATGTTAGCTGGGACACTAAATAGATTAATACAAAAACGTTATTGTTCCAACTGTCGCAGCTCTGGGTTAGTCTATAAACAAAATAATGTTTAAACCTAAAGTATCCTTTACAAGACGTAAAAAGAATACCACAGACAATATAACATATTTTGTGATAACTAAAGTCCTATTCGCATCTATAGGTGGTAGAAAACAATTTAACTCAACCTTTTTATACTGACTATCTAACTAGGCCCTCTAGACAAGTGACAAGCGAATTCATAGATGGAATCGACATCGCTACCGAGTCCGTGAGATAGAACAAGATAGCAACGTCGGATGTCTCATTCCAACTCATGGACTCGCTAGCGATGTCGATTCCATCGATGGATTCGCTTACCATTTATCTGAAGGTCCAGGTCAACTTGATCTTTTAAAGATTATAGCGCTATCTATAGTCTGCACAAACTCAACTTCCCGCCAAATGTGTGCGTCCGAAGGCTTTTCAAGCGCATGCGTCGTCCGAACCAATGAGAGACTGTGCCGCACCGCCCACGCTCCTCTATATGAATCGTAACGAAAAACCAATGCACTAAATTTTCGCTAGCTAGAGAGCCTAATATGGCTACCATCCGTGCATGTAATTATAACTAGATTGATGTTGCTCTGTAATTTCGTATTAACTATTGTTGTTAGTGTTAGTTAAAAGTGAAAAAAAAAATTGCACTTGACATCTAGTCTTTGTAAGAAAAATACATACATATGCGCCTAAACGAAAGACATATTGATGACATGAATATAAAAATAATATTGTAAGCCACAAGCATTGTAAAATGGGACAATATGTACGCTATGCAACCAAGGTCACCATTCCATCGTAAGCATAAAAATGCCGTAAACACAAATGAAATCGTTCCAACCCATACACGACGGGATTACATCCATAAATTATTGAACATGATGCCATTTTTATACATAAAGTGTTTTCCCTCCTCTTTCGTATTGCATACCGTTAGGAATGGGGAATTCTCTACAGGTTTCATTTTTCTTTAGAGTTGTCGTGGGAAACGTTTAATGGTAAAAGGGAATACGCATTTCGAGTCTTGTTGGTTTTTACGTTTCCTTTATATTAAATACCTAAATGAATACCAGATCTATTGGGAATAAAAACTTAGAAAGGTACAGTAGAGGACTAACACGGGAGGAGAGAGGAACCGAGGGCGGAAGTGGCGGCCTGCCTCGAGCCTCTGGTCAAGGGGGGCTTCCAACCACTTCTATTTTCCTCCATATCCATATTTTATGTATGTTTATTTAAGTCTAATTTGAATTTCACTTAGGACAAGATTATAACTAAATTAACATAAACATGTATACATATAAATGTAAACTGAATAAAAATTTTGTAAAATTACATCAACGTCTTAAACTGGGGGCATCATTTAGCTTCATCGCCCCGGGCCTCTAACTGGCTTAATTCGCCACTAAAAAGAGTTTAATACGCAAATTTGTTCGCATAAATTAGAATAAATATTTTACTATATAAAATATTTGTGTATCTAATTCAATTAAAATTAATTCAATTCTCAGCAATACTCAGGAAAAAGTACTATAGTTTTGATTAAAATACACGTAACTCAATTAGATTATGTTTACAACTAAAACAATTAAATCGGTATTTTTTTGTTGATAGTAAAAATATAATATAAAACAAAAGATTTTTTTATTCATGGATTTTCTAATAATACTCGTATCTTGATTCTCTGATCAGTTAGTCAAGTAATTATTTATCATGACAAACCCATTTGATTCTCACTCAAATTCGAAGAGATTGAGTAATTTTATTACCAAACTTAATCCAAAATAACTATTTTGGATTAAGTTTGGTAATTGATTATATTGAAACTTATTTGTGACCTTAATGTAAATTTAGGTCTGGCCACATATATATGTTGATATTATTTTTTTGTTTTTTTTTTGTTTCTATTCAAATGGTTGTCTGGTCTTATGTCTATACGTATTATATATATATATATATATATATATATATATATATATATATATATATATATATATATATATTGTTTATTTTAAGAATATTATTTCTCACTGTGACCCTCTACATATTACTAATACTGAAGTAATTCTTGGGTATCATCATACACTTGAAATCTTACGAATATTATAAATGTGAAAGTTTATAAAGAGAACTGGATATCTGTATGTTTGTCGCTCAATTGGACTTAAATGTCTAAATGGATTGGAATGAAATTTGGTACATAGTCATTTACATATATCCAAATTTGACATATAGGATACATTACATACTGATTCACGCAGACACAGAAAATAGGAAAATAGGTGGATTAAAAATTTTCAATTCTAATCACAACCGAAATGATATAACGATAAAGCGAAATTAATATGAATATTTAAAAAAATTGTAATTAATAAAAAATATCGACTCTATTTTGGACGTCTAGAAACTTATTTTAAATATATGAGATACGAGTATAAGTTTATTAATTTTATGTTTTAAAATTATTGAATCGTATTTAGAGAAACAATTTATAAGCAGAAAGTTTCGATTCTCATCACAAACTTTTTTAATTTCACGTTGCAGTTAATAAAGTAGATACTTCAAACCTTTTCCATAATTGTAAGAATTACACAGTTAATTAAATTATGTTACCGCAAAGTTATTAGATGATGTGCACTCATCAATTAGGTACCTAAGTACGCTATTCCTAAAAATATCAAGAGTCACGCGATTACAATGGCTCCCTAGAGTGCTAAAATACTACGCATTGCTTTCAAAAATTGTTAATTAAATATCTACGTTTACAGAAAGGTATTTCTTATTTGTGCAAATAAAATTGATCAAATTAGTACAAGGCAGTAGAATATTAATTTTTCCAGATTTTTTTATTTTTTTAATTAAAACATTATTTATTAATTATTCTAGTCTTATTTTATTATTGCGTATTTTATTAAAAAAGGATATTTGATTATCAAAATACTTAATACCTGATCATCAATGGTTTAATCTGTGCATGCCTAAGTATATACGAGTAGTTTTTATTAAATCAGTTTTTCTCAAATTCTCTGAATTTAGTTGTCCAGTAATGATTGTTGAGTTTCAATGTTCTAATTGACACATTGTTTTCATATAACAATTAAGTAATAAGTACCACATAATCGCATTAATCGAATGTAAATGACACAAATAAAAATCGTATCGTATTAGGAACCAGGCAACGAACATTAGAGAACATAACTCAAAATACTCCAAATCAAGTCACTTTAGAAAAGTACTTTTTCTATATTAGTTCGAATGAGTTTCGAACCTGGGATCCCATTACCCAATACAATGTGAGGTAATATATAAATATGTATAGCTAACAGTTATCACCTACAATCAGGAAGGCCGTTAGCTTGTTTTATGTATATTCCAAGTTGCATAAAAAGTACGTATATTATTCGTTTCGAAGTTCAGTTTTTGTGGCTGTTGAATCTTTGTTGGAAAGTTTTCGCATTATTTTATACTCTTAATATTCCCCCAAATGCTATCGAAGGCAAAAAAAAAAAAATAAACAGAATAATTGAGAAGGCAGTTTTTATTTTTGTGACAGCTATAATTTTTAATACTCCATTTATAACTTTTTTACAGATAAACAAAACGTACTTAAAAAAAATAAAAATGTCTTTAAATCATAGAAAGAGGATGCTTTAGAACTATTATGAGTGTATGCATTATGGAATAGCAATAAAATGATGTCATTAAACAAACAAACAAATAAAAAATTTGCTTCTTTATTTGCGAGGAATATTAATTAATTAATTACTATTTTATTTAAACTGGTAATATAAAGTCCTCAGGAATGGCTACGCTTAAGCAGTATCATGGGCGAAACAGTATACTCTGGTATTTCCATGGTACTGCTCATGCCGATAGGCGACAATTACCACTTTCCATCAGGTGAGCCGTCAGCTTTTTTGCCATTCTATGTTACATAAAAAAAGTCTATATACAAATATCTCGATTTCTATCAATTCATGATAAGAATTTATAAGGATACCTTAGTTTCTTAAATAAAGTAAACGATGTCTAATACTATTGTAATATTAAATCTTACTTACTTGTGAGAAGTTAAGTATCTCGTAAATTATTTCTATTGTGAAAAACGAAAATACAATAATATCATTTGTTTATATATATATATATATATATATATAAGTGTTAATGGGGCAAAAATTTAATAATATTCGATCGTTTTTTTAATAAGAGTCTGTAGTACTTACTGTACCTTTTTGCGAAGTTTAACACCATTGAAGTTCATAAAAATAAAAAAAAAACCAACTCAAATCGAAGTATCAACAAAAGAACTCTTATAATTCCATCATCTCTGTCTTTAAATCTCATTTATCGCTATGTTCCATTATTATATAAATTCACTACATTTTCAATATTACATATAAAATACAAATAAATTTAATCAATATGAATTAATTTTAGTCAAATGTCACTTACGTATAATAGCTATCATTTGACTTTTGTGTGTTGATTAATTACTGTCAACCAAAAATAACAGGGTACAGAAAGCAAGACGAAAAAAGTATTTCCCATCTTGTTTACACTTTTATGTTTTGCTTCTAATAATGTCTCGTTGTGAATTGAAACCATCTAGAAACCCACTGAAATACAGTTCAGCAGTTTAGGAGAAGTTTAGTGACATATATACATACGAACACCAAGATTATAAATATATATAAAGTTAAGAATAGTAAAAACCAAAAACCGTCAGTCTAGTGGCATACGGCATATTTATTGTTGTATATTATATGCTTATTCCTCATGCACACAAAGCATACTTTTTACTTTAATTAACGCGGCCAGAGCAGTAGTTTACTACCAGTGGGTCATAATTAGCTAGCCCCGAATGATAATTAACCTTATCTCATTTATAAGGGTTATATATCCCAATGACCTTGACGGTTTCATCGCATCATGAAATATGCAGCGTTATAGTGACGGAATAAACTTACAGTGATATGAGAGGGATATTTTTATTCATTATCAAATAAATCTACCACATGGAGATCTTATACAAAAGTAAAAATGATTTTTGTAACGGCTTTTGTAAACACGAATGGGACAGAGGAACCCAAGCAAAATTCCAAACAAAATACCTCTGTCCATTCGTGTTTCTGTCGTAAAACAGTCATTTGCATGGGTTCACAACTATAATGTTATCTAAAATGTAATCAATGAATTTCAAAACCAAAACAGATAATCTAGGATAGAACCAATTACACAATAATACATGAATTAATTACACCAACAAGAGAAAACTTTCAAATTGCAAATGAAATTAAATTACTTATTTGTTAACCAAACATTCACATAATGTATAAGATTTCTTACATACACTAGCGAGCAAACGTTGATACTCAAAACTTTATTGCAAGTTTTAAGTACAAAAATATTATTCCTTATAACTTTTACTCCATATTTAACAACTTTGTCAGTTTTGAAAAACAATAGTTCATTTTTCATGAAATTTATCTGAAATCGATAATTTCTAATTAAGTGAAAATGTAGGAAGTTAAAACTTGAAATGTAAATGAAAATCTTGTCTTAGTTCATTTATCTTCAACTAATCCGTTTTACATTGTCTGCGCTATGTTTTGCGATTTAGTCCATTCTGTATATTTCATACTGTGTTTTATTTTTGCGTCTTACTTTTTACAAGGCATACTCCAAGAAGCAGAAAAAAATATACATAAAATTTTATGAACGATTAAAATGTGAAGTTAATATAGATATATAATTAAACGTAAATGAAACCCTGTTCAAACATTTAATGAACAAATATTGAATGCTTTATTCTTTATTGCTTTTTATTACGTTGCCGTTGGTGACACCTATTAGTCCAGTATAATCTGATCTTTAGAATTTTATCCCAGTTGACAATTCGTAACTCAATTTCGTACATTTAAAATAATATAAGAGTTCATATTAAATAGGTGTCAAATCATAATCAATTTTATCTAACAGTCTCAGTGTTAGCTGGTGCTAATTAACCGCTTTAGTAAACTGTGACAATTAATATAATACCATCAAAACAGTCATAATTAAATTTAATTAAGATACAAAGTATGTGATACAAATTAAAGGTAATGTAATTCTGTATTAAAATAAATATTTTACAACAGATATAATTAAACACTTTGTTACTAAGTAAAGCAAATATTGAAAGTACGAATAAAATATAAATATTTATTTTTTTGTATATATATATATATATATATATATATATATATATATATATATATATATATATATATATATTGTTAAGAATATTGTTTTTTTTTTAGAAATCCTGAGACCGTTCAATTTTCTGCATTCCTTTTGATATTTTATTCTTGCATACTCCCAAAAGGGTATTAACATACGAGTAGTTAACAATACGACGGAAGTGCGATAAATGATTCAGGACCTATCATTTTTGATTCTGATCCCTTTTTCGCCAACTCATCAGGGTTTTTATTACCTTTAATCTATATATATCTCGGGAAAGCTAGTAACATCTAGGTCTATCTTTCTTTCCACTTAGTGAATTTTGATTATTAATAGACCACGTTTAGATGAAAATAACTCATCAGTATGTGCATGAATAAGGTTGCAAAATTATTTCAATTACAGCTTACAACATAAAAAATGGCGTAGTATATTTTGTTTTGTTTTAACAAAGTTTATTAACCAATTCATAAATTTTTTGTCATCGGATGTTCTATCTAAGCAATTTAAATTAGTGTTGAAAAGGTTTTTACGTTAAGGTTTTTTTTCTTTAATTCTTCTATATTTTATGTATTTTGTATTATTATTATAATATATGTTACGAGAATTGACAAGAAGATAATTAATATTAGACGTATTATTTCAAACAAGTTTAATACACTAAAGTTTAGACGCATTTTACCACCGTAAAGTGGCATGCTATTATCAATTCAGTAGGCTTCAATAATTCCTAATTATAGATCATCACTCGTAATTAATAGGTACAACGGCAAAATAGAGAGATGTTCGAATGTTAGTCAATTTGAATTATCATAACAATTATTACAATGTCGACCACAGAGCTATGTCGACTAACAGTAACAAAAATACATTATTTTTGTTACTTATTATTTTATATTAAACTACTGTTTTTTTTAGTTTAGGTTTTATGAAATTAAAAAAAAGAAGCAATCATAGACACCAATTCTATTTTTTCATAGTTTTATAACAATAACAAGTTTAATTAATATTTTTAGTCGTACACCTAACCCTACCTTTATAATGAGTTCATTTTCATAAAATATACTTTCACATTCATAAAATTAGTATTTTATTATTTTCTTTTGTTCAGTAAGATGTTATTTTGGTTAGCAGTAAGTAAAACAAGAATCTATCCATGATATAAAATATATTATGACAGAAATTTCGTGATTCAAAAATTAAAAAAAAAAATCTCTCCCGTACTAATTAAATAATTGACCGCGCCATGTTAAATATTTTTGTGACTTTTCGATCCATATTTTTTTTGTGAAAATGTTTAGTTTCGTTAGGAAACCCCTCTATTCACAGGATGATTTTGATTTCACCTGTTTACTAAATAGTACCGAAAGAAAACGTGTTTGGGCCGATAAAATCGTAAAGAAATTAATAGGAGTGTAACAGGCGGTATGTTTACAAAAGGGGATAAAACTTTCCATAGGCAATCTCATGTTTTAAAAGCTACGTACATACGTCCTACGCAATACATGTTTCAATGTCAAACTTAGGAACTTTGTATTCCTGAGGGAGACTGTACAAGTCAACCTACAACCTACTTGTGTTTCTGCTGACAAGTAGAGGTGCTTGTATGGCTGTGTTTCGGTTTGAAGGGCGCAGTGAAATATGGAAACATTTATTTCACAGAAATCATAATACTAATATCTAGTACTATGAGTACTAGATAATTGACAGACATACCATATTAATTTTTATAAATATCAACATATTAAACATAAAACATCCTTCGATTCCATTAAAATAAGAATTAAGACTAGTCAGAAGAGACACTCCAACTTAATAATAATACAGCGTTCGCCACTCGAGCCTTTGGTAAGAATATTTCAATTTTTTCATAGTTTCAACGTTTTGTAACACTTTAGTTGTATCATATTCCATTTAGATAGTATATTTAATCATAAGCAACATGATGGCTCTTTGTGTTATTTTTATTTTATTAATTTAAATACCAACGTTGATAATTTGTTTGCTTAGCAATCTATATATCAATATATATATTTCTGACGATTAATTATAATAGAATTAGATATATGTAATACTTTTGTTACGATTTATTTGATCTATTTTACTATAAAGTTAATTAATTAAATTATTAATAATTATTTTAATACGTTGACGGTAGGCACTCCATTATGCCTCGCTAGATGTATGTAGGTACTACACATTACTGATAGGAGAGGTCGCCCTACGGTCGTTTGTCTGTACAATGTCATCACTTATGAATCGTTTTCCGTTTTTCAATTCAATAACAGATTGCTTTTTATTATTTATGTATAACAAAGTTACTCTCTGATCTGGAGTTTGTGAGTGAGTTCGTCTACCTGGGATCTCTCCTGACCAACGAAGGAGGAAGCGAGCGAGAAATTAGAAGAAGGACTCAAATAGCAAAGACCGTAATGAACAAATTAACTTGCATTTGGCAGAACAGAAAAATCTCAAATGCCACCAAAATGAGACTAGTCCGTACTTTGATTTTCCCGATATTTTTGTATGGAGTCGAGTCATGGACAATAAGAGCAAAGGAGCGAAAAAAGATTGATGCTCTCGAGATGTGGTGCTGGCGAAGGATGCTGAGAATTCCCTGGACAGCAAAGCGCACAAATATATCTATCCTGACGCGACTCCGCATAAAAGATAGGCTCTCGACGGTCTGCTATCGGAGGATTCTTGGATACTTCGGTCATATTGCTCGACGACAGTCCGACAATCTGGACAAACTAATGGTTGTAGGCAAGATAGAGGGAAAAAGAACCACGCGGACGATCGCCTAATCGATGGTCGGACCAAGTGACCGCCGTTACGGGACTGTCGATTGCAGCTGCCCTGCGAGAAGCTGAAGACTGTGTAAAATGGAATAACATCATAAGAGAGGCAACAGACACCTTTCAAGGACACGACCTTCAGTAATGAAGAGGACGAAGAGAGAGGAGGATAACAAAGTAATTTATTAAATTAATATTATTTTTCACAACCCTATTTGAACGGGGAAACATGAAATATATTTTATCGGCATCGGTGCACGCATAAAGAAAATTACGTGAGTATCACTTCTACCCGGATTATTTATCTTTATGCATTACCAAGATCATCCACCATGGAATAGTTATACAAGAGGAATAATTTCTAGACTAGAGGCTGGCTACCACTTTCCATTAGATGGACCATAAGTGTATTCACCATTCTCAATTGTATAAAAAAATACGCAGTATGAGAAAAAAAATCTATTTTTTGTAACAATAAAACCTGAATTTATCAATTATTCCACACCGCTATATATCGTACAAAACGAATTTATGTGAGGCCGCCAAATGTGGAAAAAATATAAGCAATTTAAATGAAGTTTATACAAAAGGCATGATTACATTATAATAAAATTGTAATATTTTATGCTTTTGTATCTGTTTGTACAAAATAATCTAAAAATCAAATAAAATTCGAACCCGTGTCGCTATTAAACCGTATTTATTTTGTACATCTTTTTTATGGAGATGTTTACGACATCGCTGAAAAAGTACGTAAATGGGAAATAGCGATCATGTGATTCGTATAATTTATGGACTGTATTCAGTTATAGCTTCAATAACGTAGTGTTTTGTTTTTTATTTTATTTTTTATGCGATTTGGAATGGCAAACAAAGTGATGGCTCTCCTGATGGAAAGTGGTAACCGTTGCCTATAAACGTGAACAGTACCATGGACATAACAGAGTATACTGTGTCGCCCACGATACTCCTCATGCGTTGCCATTCCTAAGGACTAACAGAGTATACTGTGTCGCCCACGATACTCCTCATGCGTTGCCATTCCTAAGGACTAATGTTTAAATATCGGGTATTATGCGTTACATTCAATTACTGAAACGAATTATTACTAACTTACTGAACTATTCTGAAATATTTTAGATACAATAAAAAAAATATCCCATACAAATCACATACATTCTGTTCCAATCACTTATTATGTAAGTACTAATATTAAAGATAAAAATAATCGATAAATATTATATAGGTTACTATTTTCTTACGTTGCCGTGTAGTGCATAGAATTGGCTACCCCTTCCTTTCCCGTGGGTATCGTAAGAGGCGACTAAAGGAACTTAATAGTCGAAGGATGTGCAGTAGCGCCTCTCTTAAAACATCACCAAAGCCGAACTGCAGTTGCGAATCCGCCTGCCAAGCGTGGCAACTACTAGCAAAGCCCCCCAATAGGAGGAGGCCTATGTTCAGCAGTCGATAGGTTATGGCTGAAATGATGATAGGTTAATATTCTTTTTTAATTGGATTAATGATTTAAGTACTTAAAACTATTAAAATTTGTTTTAACTCTCTTACAATAAATTTATTATATAAATACCGTTATGGGTACTAACAATACAGCCTGTCATTTTGTGGTTGATTGAATTAAAATTTGTGATTGCCGTCGTTTCGTTAGCTTTTAAAGTTATCCCAATTCTGACATCATTGTGACAACTTTGATATTGCCGGGAAACCCAATCATAGAGATAAAATTTCTATCAATCACTGTAAATTTAATAGCTTTGAAGAAGCTATTATAGAGGAATCATATTATTTATTAAATGAAAATATAAATAAATATAAAGTAATAATAGAGCAACTTCAAAAGAGTAATTTATTTGAGAAAACATTTATTTATAAGATATTAAAAATTGTACATAACAGATTTTAATTTTTTTTACAAATGTTCGACAATACTGAATTACTACGTAGATATGTAAAAGTTATAAGTATTACGGATATTGCGAATATTTATTTTCAAGTCAGGTTTTCACAGTATAGGCAGAGACTAAGAAGTTTATTAATTAAAAACTGGAGATAATGGTCTAATATTAAATTAATTAAGCCAATTATTACGATACACTGTCTTACAAATATCTGGGGGCACAACCTAGAACATTCAATCCTACGCCAATAAAGAAGATCGTTTCCTAATTCGACCAACTGAGAATGGAACCTGGGGCATCATTACAAGTCTTCAATTTGATTTTATAATATAATAATAGTAATAAACAATTTGCCATAATTTAATTTCTTCTCTATATAGGTAGATATATTTGTTTCAAATAAATAAAAATAATCCCTTTAGATCCCCTTCCTTTTCCGTGGGTGTCGGTAAGAGGCAACTAAATGGACTTAATGGTTGAGAGATGTACAACAGCGTCCCTCTTAAGACGTCACCAAAACCTAACTGCGGTTGCCAAATTTAATTTAATGGCAAACCCCCTCATGGAAGAGATCTTTATTCAGCAATGGACAGTTAACGGCTGATACGATGAATCCCTTTAGGTGGGTAAAAAATAATATCAACGTAATTAAAATATATTTTCTTTTAGCCTTGGCCTTTTTCGTAATGTAAAAATTTTTGTCGGAAGCTTTGGGCGTTGTTGTTACTAATTTTTCGTTTACTCTGGTTTCCTTTTCCATTAATTATCTATTGGTGTTAGATTCTGTTTTACCTCGAAGTTTTTGTTTACTTATTAAATCATATTTAAAAAATCTCAGTTTAAACGTTTAATTTACTCAAATTATATCCTTAAGCTCTGAAGACAAGGAAAGGCTCTGATGTTTTTATCTCATTTATTACTCATCTTCCGTGCCGTTTATAACTTTTGCTCTATCTTTTTATACGTGGTTTTTTAAAATTGAATTTAAAATAATAATTTATAATTATAAAACGTACTTTTGTTTAAAAAAAGCAAGTTGAGTATCTTACTCCTTTTTTTCAGTTAAAATTATATTCCAAACGGGTGGTAGATTTATAAAAAATGATTATTCAATAATTCTTATAATTAAGTATACATAAAAAAAGTTCTTCTTCTAGTTATGTAATTAATATAATCCAATGATTGTTTTACAAAATTACTCAACATAAATTTATTTGCGTTCATTCATATAATATTAACATTGGCAATGTAAAATAAATTTAATATAATCTTTATAACATATTATATAGAGATATAATTATTAATACAATAAATTGTGCTACTATTTACATACACCACCTATAATTTTATTTCATTTCATAATTATTTCTATAAATTTTAAGCATGATTTATAAAGTATGATAAAAAAGTTATTCTAATTATCTAAGCCCCGTAAATGTTTTAACTATTCATATACTAATTTTTACCTACGACTTCGTCGGCGGGACCAGGATAATATTTATGGACTAAAATAAAAATTACCTATTTTCTCTATTTCAAAATCAAGCGAACGTCGGGCCATTAAAACGTCAAAATATAACAAATAAACAAACAATAAAGATTAAGTAATCGACCGGCCCTAATATCATGTGAACAGTAGCGGCACCATGTAATTTATTCTATTAGATGGCGGTCTGTCTGACATTGCGTAATATTGCCGAAAAGTAATTAACTTTACCCTTATTAATCACCTTAAAACTTGTTAGGAATACGTCACTTCAACTTTCCATCCACTTCATATCCAACTTCACGAAGATAATTTGCATTCGGAATTAATGTTGAGTGCCTCTACATGCCTAGAATTGTAATATGTAAATTCTAGAATATATATATTATATAAATGACGAAACTACCGGATATATCATCATTGAAACTGGCTGAGTTAAAAAACAATTACCTTTTATTTAAGACTAATTAACATAATTAATATCTATTAATTTTATATCAAACTAGATTTACTTGCGAGTTTTAGTTCGATAGGCTAATAAAAAAATAGCCTACGACTTTTTTTTCATATTTTTCATCCACACGGCAGTAAATGTAGTATTTTTACATTTATTGCCGTGTGGTCCAAGCATAAAACGGGTTCCTCCTTCAATTCAATAAAGATATCAGCAGCCGCATTCCTCTTAAAATACCACCAAAAGCCTAACTGTGGTTACAAGCATGGCAACTATTGGCTTACCTTCTTACGGAGAAGGCCTTTGTTCAGTAGTGGACAGTTAATGACTGATATAGAAATAATAAACTACATTTATTATACCAAATATCATGATGATTGATTAAGCCGTTAAGGCACCATAATGTAGGAGATAAGAAATTCACTTTTAAGTGTATAATAATGGTAAAAATTTGCACATAACGTTCCTTAATGAAATTGAGCTAAAAACAGATTTTCAGAAATCTCCACGGAATCAGATACAAAGATATAGTTAGTTTCTTTAAATTACAGGATATAGAGGTATAATACCTTAAGCGACGGTTAATCTTTTCATCAGATAGACCGTTAGCTTGTTTGTCATTTAAAGTTGCATAAAAAATAATGTGCATTAACTAGTTAACTGCTTTTTCAGATCGAACAATATTTTTCTTCTTCATCATCTTTAAATCAATATAGACACTACACATTTATTAAGTTTAATAAAAATATTATATCTACTTACAATTCAAAGTAGAAAAGTTAATGAATATTTAAAAATCACTCTCAAATATTTCAAATTCTTTGAAATTCTAGTACCATTAAAATTACAGATCGCGTTAACAATATCTTATAACATGATGAACTTTCCTCGTTATCCCAAACAGAAGATTACTTGTATTTATCTTTAATAAATTTAAACTTTCAGTTACCAAAACAAACAATACCGACATTGTTCAACTTTTCACAAAGTAGGTATTCGAAGCTACTCGTATAAACTTGTGAAACTTAGGTACGAAGCCATAATAATTTAATAAACATTATTAAATCTAACAAAACATAAAATTTATTTGTAGTTACATCTCCACGATTCTGTACAAGTTACGTCAATATAGAAAAAATACAAACTTCATAGCTTCAGAGTAGAGCATTTCTTGGAGTTCCTTGTTCATAAATATAAACTAAGTAAACAACTTAATACCAAGAAGCGTGTCTATCATCCTTTAATTTATAAACATACCATTTAATTATTTTTACAATAACAAAGATTTCAACACTTATAAGGACGCCTTCACTTATATAATCATGTTTTATGCCTGTTTTACTCAGTAAGGAATTGAGCGTGTGAAATCTTCAAGCGAATATGACAAGCTTAGTGTTATGGTATTTGTAAAGATTCAAACAAATGGAAGCGATGTTGATAATGATAAATTAATTGAAAAATATCATTACTTGTTTTCTAATGGTTGATTTTATACGAGTATTTTAATACATATTATGATTATTTATATTTAAAAGTAGGAAACAACGATAATGGTTTTTACATATATTATCTAATTAAAACGATTTGGGACTCTTCAATTTGATGATGAGTATTTTCTAGGTAAACGCGCTCTATCTGAACGCATATAATCTCTTAACATTAGGTAAAGTGAAATTAAAAGCAAAGCTATCCTGTAGTAAAAAAACGAACGGTAATGAAAATGTATCTATCGACTATTTATTTTGCCAAGTTTCGTGTGGGAGGATTGAACATTATTGATTACAAACGGACCATTAAGTAACGTGGCGCAAAAATCAAATTACAAAGCAAGCTTTAAGGAATTTATAGCTAGACTTCCGGCTAATATGTTATCCATCCTCAAAAGAAAGATTTTGCTGACTAAAGGGAATAACGTATCGACGTAACCGTAGTAATATCTTTCATTACTGTAATCTAATTATGATATTAATATTTTAACATTACATGACATTATAGAAAAGAAAATGTTAGTAAGATATTTCGTAAAAATATAATAAAGTCTAAGCATTACATTAATGCGTGAACAATAAACATTACTTTTTCATAATGGAATAATTTAATGAAACAAATAAACATCATATTTCAAAGACCTTAAATACATATATTCTGACACTAGACAAATTCTGTGCACTCGCTCACGTAAATCAGTATATAAAATATCCTATGGATGGTTAGGATATAAACCACCGGTGTCTGTAAATTTCATTAAAATTCAGTAGTTCTGCTAAAAGAGTAATAAAAAATCATCAATCTATTGTTACAAGTTTTCGCATTTATAATATAGGATTAAAAAATAAAAACTATCCTATGAATTTATTATAATTATTATTAATTCTTAATATTAATAAAAACATTATAGTATTGTAAAATTTTATTTTATGACAAAACTATAAAGTTAGTAAGTATATAGTAGATAACATATATTTTAATAACCACAGTTACATCAGAAACAATTACTGTTCTGCTGAAAAAATCCAATATACATAAACCTCTTTGCTAAATTGCAACATTCCTATATTGCAACATTCCTTTTAATGGAAAATGCCATGAGCGGCTAAATTTTTTTGTAATTTTCTCTTTTGCAAGAGTTGAGAAATAGACTTTGGCAAAGATTATTGTGATCTTTTTATAATAATTTAGATAAAAAAGGCGAGTTGTAAACTTTCACTTTTTCAAGTCTTTTCATATTGATTTAAAAAAATTATGTTGCTTTTTGAAGACACATAATTACTACTAAAATGATAACTATAGTTATTATTTCCTTGTCTAAGTTAAGGGTCTAAAATGTCAGCCTCATAAGGAGTGTCTGCATGTAAGATTTGTCCTATCAATTAATCAGGGACCTCAATCATTTAATCACCAATTAATCACCTTTACCTACAGATATAGGCACTTGACTGCCAGGCCAGCTAAGGATTACATTGACACAATGTAAAGGTATATCATCCAAAATCGATTCAATAGTTTAGTTTTTAAATTAAAATATCTGGTTTTCCACAATTGAAGCCTTTTTTGTAGAACATAATCTTAATTTCTATTACACCATGTACCTTAGTTTATAAAATTAAAGATTGACAATGTTAGTGAGAGAAAATATTTTTTTAATTTAATTTTTTTTTAAATAATCTTATGTTCAAAGCCGATTTGGTATGAACAGAATAATTTCTAATTATTTTTACGCTTCAAAATGGAATTAGTTTTAAGTGAATGTAGTTAGATTAAAATCAACCTTATTTGCATCTAATATAACAGAGAAAATACTGTTTTACGTATAAAAACGCTTACAACATTTCATTTATTTATATACAATATTTATAAACATAACAAATGTTTTCGTATATGAATGAACAGAGAAAATAATAACATTTAAACTAATCAATACTCTGAAGCCTCAAGTATTCAAATTAAAATCCAACGTGTAATCGAACGTAACGTAAAATCAAATACGTGAATATCTACAAATTTTAACTTCAATTCCTTAGAGATTGTCAATAAGTGTCAAAGACATATTATCTATAGTATCGATACAAGAAATTGACAAAGGTAACAGGCCGTTACATATGCAATTATAATAATTATATATAAATTTATTATATAAATTAAAACAAAAAAATTAAAAATAATTTTTACATGACCTTAGACACAAAAATAACATTATATCATCGTTAATCAATTATAATAAAAGTTTTAAATTTAAATCATATTTTAAAAAAATATTATTAAAAAATAACATAAGATACTGCTACTATATAACTACGCTTTAGATATACTTCAAATCAATTTGTAAATTACATATTTGAAGCTCCGTGTATCCATAGTCATCCGTTTTCCATCCTGAATAAGCTTATCTTTAGAAGGACTAAAGTATCTATCTAATACCTATAATCCAAAGGATCAGGAAACTAAAGTGGCAATAGACCGGCCAGGTAGTTCGTGGAACCGATAACCCTTGGCCATAAAAGGTTTTCGAGTGGCAATCCTCTATTAGCCGAAACTATGACCTGTGTTGTTAAGTCGGTAAACCATCATTGTAGCCCATTATGTAAGAGACATATGTTAAATTTATAGCAATGATTTCTGTATAATATCCATAACACATTCTGATAAATATGTGACTAATGAAAAATCATGGACATCTTGGAAATATTATATTTAAACAGAACTAATGTCAAAATACATTCATCTAATACAATAAATTGTAACTAAACAATGTCTGTATGTGAGAGATATTTTAGAAAAAATTATATGAAGAGCCTTAATAAGAGAAATAGAAGTCAAATAAGAATTTTTAAAAATTTTGTCTGCCTGTCTATATTCCCATATTACGCAAATACAATACATAAAATTGAATGTGATTTTTACATTTATATTGTTGAAGGTCTACGAGTAACTTAAAACTGTTGTACGTTATATGTTGATACGCTATCTAAAAGTAGTTTATTTAATTGATTATTCTACTTGTGAAATCCACATGTACGAAGTAGTGGGAAAAAAGCTAGTATGTAATGGAGTATAGAAAAAAAATATATTCACTTAACTAATTATTTACATTCTTCATTATTCGAACTTCGATCTTCATTATAGCGAGAGTACCTTAAAAATCTTGATGTTAGAGGCGCCGCCCTCCTATAAATAGTAATAAAAAAATCATCGCTTTAACCTATTTAGGGGTTATCTTATATTATAAAGACCATCACCTTCGTGTAAAGTAATTGAGACCGAGGAGCCATTTACCATATTTGCACCAAATGGCGTAGAAACCGATAACAGTAAAATTGAGAAAAGCGAAAAAGGATTTCGTAAGCACGGCATGAATAGAAACGTTTATAAAAGCAAGTTGCAATAAAGTCGAAGGTTTCCCCAATTATTTTGAACGAATAAGTTGTTTCGTGCTTTTTTAATAGATGGTTATGATGGTAACCCCATCTACACAATGGACGTCTGGCGAGGTACTAGTGAGAGGTGACAGATAAGAATGAAGGCTGATCAGATGGGTCATTGTGAGGAATTCGTCAGAAATTATCCACTATGATTTCCAGAGTCGACTGTGGGGAAATCAGTCTTGCATCAGATACATTACCAACAATGGAGTTGCTAGTTCTATAGTGCTTTAGCATATTTCTGATATGAATTTGATTTATCAACATATTTTACGATAAAATATTTTTAGAAAGTTTTCATCAATAATGGAGTTGAGTAGTTATTAAACTAGACTTTGTTCATATTATACAGAAACAATAAAGTTGGATCCATAAATTATAAACTTTTATTGTAGATATAGTATATATACAAAACAATTTATTTTACACGTGGCTCATTGTTTACTAAATTTATACATATTATAATGGAACAAAATCTAATTTAATTTTATTATATATAGTATACTTTATTTGCATTATACAATATAGGAAATAAGCAAGACAATTTACAAACTCAACGATACAATTGTATAAGTACAGTAAGGCGGTCTTATTGCTGAGAGCAATCTTTTCAAGACAACCTTAAGGTAATAGACTAATTGTTGTACAAGTAGGTATGATAGTGCTGTATAATTAGAAAAGCATCTTTTGCAAATTAAAAATATATGAAAATTATTATTATTAAATAAATATTACAAATTATTACTGCTTTATCCGAGTAAATCAATAGTCATATATATTTTATATGTTAAATTAGAATGTAACTTATCCGTGTACCGGAATTTCATTTAAGCCGTTTAAGTGTGATTGTGTAACGAATATCCAAAACAACCATACATTTAATATTTTTTACAACTTTTCACGTTAATTTTAAATTAATTAGTAAGATTATTACAACTTTATTTCAACAAGTAATTTATTTATGAATTTTTAAAATACAAGTATCACCTTTTAGATTTTCGTGCTGCATATTTTATGTTAAAATGTTTTGTAATCAAAAGTATTTGTAGCAAGTTAAAAAGGAGAATAATTAAAATAAACGTGTAATTACGATCACACGACGATAACAAAAATAATGTTACGCTATCCCTTTGTATGGTTATATTATATAACAGGAAATGGGCAAATACTTATAACTTTTCGTACAGTCATTCTCATTATTGAAACTGACCCGTATATGGTTCTACGAGCTGAAACTAATTAATTCCTCGAAGAGTACCTACTCTCTGAACTAGTATTTACCATTATATAAAAACTGAAACATATATTTTTCTCTAAGAATTTAATATTAAATATTTTGTACAAAAAATGTAGTTAAAATTTTGGTATTTGTTATTAAGCTATGATATAATAATTTTATTTTATTCATTGATGACAAACTTAAGATTAAGCCATTATTAAGTCATAGATCAAGATATTGTGACACTTTCAAGGACATAAAAAGTTATAATTAGTAAGAAATATAAATATAATAATAGTATTAATAGTCCAAACGTAAAATAATATTCGTAAAAAATAGCACAGAAACTTCTGCGAGACAAGTAAAAGTTATCCGGCACCTCATATTATTTTTTGTTTATAAACAATCACGAACTCAATTTGCTAAGACCAATTGTCAATTTATAACAGTCAGTGTCCACGAGATGTAACTAAATGTAATATATGTGACCGCTGTCGAAAATCTATAATTAGTAAAATATAGAAACTTAAACAAGGTATTCAACTCTACAGCGTCTTAATGAGACCAGCCTCCTAGATAGCCTACCAGTCACCAATGATCTTAAAGAAATGTTTTACCTCATTTAAAAATATACTTAAATGTTTTAAGGTTATTTTTTTTACAGAATAATAAGATTATATGATATTAAGTACATATAAATTATACAGTTAACGGCAGATGTGATGATGATGTAAATAAATGAAAAAAAAAATACATTCATAATCTACTCCACGAATAAGAAGACACAAAAATGAGTATAGAAAATTCTTCAATAAAGTACCTACATGTGCCATACGTGACCCCATCTGTTGACATTTGATCGCGCTCGTAGCCGCAGGCCTGAATACTAACCCTGCTATAGAGCCCTTCCTAAACAAGCGCAGTAAAATGCCGCTTAATTATAATCTGACAACAAGGTCGACCCCCGTCTTCACAATGTGTACACCATAATAGACAGTATATTTTGCCCACGGTTTCACCCGCGCAAATTTATTATCACCGTTTCTAAGAGTCTGTAGAGGACATTAACCTATATTAATCGGACATATCTAAAGTACCTTTGTGGTAATAACAAAATATTCAATTTTTTATGATTTTTTTAATACAAAAGAAGAACAAATATCTCCGCTTGTTTCCATAAGATCCCGTATGGAAGTCATTCTGACAAGCTATATTACCAAAACCCAGAGTTCATAATTTAAAATGTAGACTATAACTAGCTACGAGTCGTTAGTCAGTGTTCCCCTGCGGCTCTTTGGATGTAAAGCTGCGGCTCATTAATTCCATACGCAAATATTATTTATTTCATATAAAAAAAATTAAAACGTATTTTGATGAATTAACAAGGATTAAGCACCAAACTTAATTTATGCAATTACTATTTATTGTTGACAAGAAAAAAATTTGTGACTCTTTAAAAACTTTGAAATATTGTAAATTGTAATTTTTGACTCTTCCCACTCAAAAGGTTGTCGACCCCTAGTATAGTATCTTACGTATCTTCAATTGTATAGTCATTTTTTAAATATTAGTACGGTAGTATTTATTATATTAGGGCCTAACTATTTACACTACAGGAATAGGTATAAGTGAACTTAGTTATACAACTTAGAATTTCAATATGCTAATAACTTATTTATGAAAAGTTATTACTTTGTTACTACCGGTAACCAGTACTATTCAGTTACTTACTAATAACAATCAGGGGGAAAGAGATTATTAATATGGGGACTAGCGACACCTTTGCTAGCAATATAGGATCAGGTAACCTCCATGCGGTTCACCCTGGAATCTATCGTGGTCAATTCTGCGCTAACTGACCTGCTTTCATTCTCACCTATCATCGTACCATATGGTACATATAATTGGTGCCCCGCACAACGTATACCGATAGCGCAGCGAAATTACCATTCCATTTTCGCCCATTAAAAACTGGTAACCGTCACTTAATAAACGACATTACACAATACGAGTATATTTTAAGTTGTGAACTTTAACAATAATTTTGAAATGAACAAACCTTTTGTTTCACGAGTAAAGTACTACTTAAGTAGTACTTAAGTAATACTTAATGAACAATTTATAAATCAATATATATAATAAGATCATAACTGGTCGCTGTCTGTACATGGAAGATATGTAAGAAAAGCTTATATATATATTATATATATATATATATATATATATATATATATATATATATATATATATATATATATATATATATATATATATATATAAAGCAATATAACCCAAAACAATGATTTTTAGAATTTGTGTCTGTTTGTCTGTAGGTTTGTGTGCGCAAATCTCAGAAGCGGTTTAACCAGAGGGAGACTTTGTACAAAAGTCGATTGCTTGGGTACCTCTGTCCCATTCGTGTTTCAACCGTGAAGCAGCTGTGTTTGCATGGCTGTGTTTCGGTTTGAAGGGTGGGATATGGCGTGAATTTACTGGGTACAAAGGAATAACACCTGAGTCCTCAGGAATGGCAACGCATGGGGGGTATCATGGGTGAAACAGTATACTCTGTTATGTCCATGATACTGCTCATGTCTATAGGCGACGGTTACCACTTTCCATCAGGTGGATCGTCAGCTTGTTTGCCATTCTAAGTAGTATAAAAAAAACCGATTTGAATGTGTTTTCACTAATGCGTTGCGGTTTGCTCTACTTAACATTTAGTGTTTGTTTTATTTCAATTGGTTCATAAATAAAAATGTTATCAATCTAAAGAATCTTATATAAAATGCTATAAAATAACCGATCAATTGAATTGGCTGAATTTTTTTTTATGTTGTATTGATTTTAAAAAATTCTGTCTACTCTTGTGAAGCCGGGACGGATCGCTAGTACATAATAAAATATAAACTGAATGTAGATCATACCGGCATCTGTTATTTCATCTGAAACTTACAGTTTTGTGGGCAGCGCCATCTATTTCCACTACTATAAATTAGAAATGTCTCTCTTCTTGGCAATTCTCTGTAAAACATTAATAATAGTGAGATGACGCTTCTAATCTTTTTTCAAAATATTGAATACTCATTTATATAAACGTATTACCTAAAAGTAAATAAGTAGTCGATGTTTTTATAAAATTTATGTAATAATATAATCACGACTTCAACACATAGATATATTTATCCAAATAGTAGAAACTAATTAATATTATACTATGTACATGTTGTATTGAAATAACTAAATAATACAAATAACTCTTATTAAATAATTATTTAGATAGACATGAAAAAAAATATATAAAGAATTAAGTATTGCTGTTTTATATTCTTACCGCAGTTTCCTTTTAACAGGAATTATTCTTGTTCATTAATTATAATTGCCCCAAATTAACAAGTCCGTTAATTTCAATTTGTTTGAGTAACAAGAACTTACAATTTCGACCGACCGTATTGTAAGAAATTGGCGTTATAATTCGAAAAATTACTACGATATGATAAATAATCTTATTATCTTTACTGATTTTAAAATATATTAGTATTTAGGTAATAAAATTAATGAGAAATATTACTTTAATTAGGTTTAATCTGGTATATTTAGTTAAAGCACTAATTAGTACTAGACGCCATGCGAACTAACACCTTATTAGAGGAATATGTATTAGTTACAAAATATAGATATAAATATATATAAGAATTAATAATTATCGAAACAAAGTTAGTTTCATAATTGTTCTCTTTTTTTATTATTAGCTGTCTGTAACTCGTGACTTCGACATAGTAAAAAAACATATTCTTCTCCATGATCGAATAGATATTATGTATTTACCAAATTTTATGATTAATTATATACACTGTTAATGTACGTGAGAAAAATACAAATACTTTCTTTAAATACCTATATTAGTAAGGATTGGTAAACCTTAAAAATAAAATTATTAAAACAATAAAATGAAACTATGGATCTATAAAAACTTTGTTCTCAGGAAGTCATAAGAAGTTCTAAATGGTTGATAATGGAATGGTAACCCCGTCTGTGCTATGGGTATTCGATGGCAGGGCGCCAGTGAGTGGTGATAGGTGAGGATAAAACCAGGTCAGTTAGATCATTATGACGGATTTAATTAAGATAATTAAGTTAACCGCGTGGAGAACGACTTCAAAGGGTATATTTCTAGCAATAGGAATTAACGTCTCTTTTACTAAGAACAAATACAATGCATTCTGTGATGTTATAATTTTATTTGTGTTTGTCGGCGACGATTACCACTTTGCATTAGGTAGACGGTCATCTTATTCGCAATTTAATTTATTTATACTTTATTGCCCAATAAAAAGGCGTACAAAATGCGGACTTAATGCTATAGGTATACTATAATAGCATTTAATTTTCAGGATGCAGAAATACTCGATGTGACTCTAGACTTTAAACAGTAATAAAAAACAATATCAGAATTTTTGAGCATTTCACAAGTCTCAGCAACTATAGTAGATATGCAAGAAGAGATGCATAGAGTGACAAAAGCCTGTTGTAGAATATTTAACCATCCAAGTTTACTATAAACTTTAAACTAAAAACACGTTAATAATATTAGTAATTCTTACACGTTTTAAATAAATTTAACCAATACCATTGCGTCCTCGTGAAATATCAATTCAGTTCGCGCCTACTACAATTCCTATGAGAATTTTGTCCGGGGATTTCAATATAAGCATTCTCAACCAGGATATAATTACAATCTATCAACAAAAAGCAAAGATAAAAAAATATAGAATAAGGAAAAAATGTTATTAAAAATTGACTATCAACAATAGTCTAATTACTGTCGAGACCGGAAATAAAGCAATTGACGACAGAGTAATATTGATTCTAAATGATTTCAAAAGGACGAGAGGCCAGACAAGTCCTTTTTAATTATACGAGGCCGTTGATTGCTATTTCGGCAGAGCAGCTACCTACTTTTCTCCAATTTGCGAGGACACAATAAAACTAATTAAGAAATGTATATAATTTTTTATTCCTATTAAAAGAAACATTGCAATTTGTTTTACTCTTTATGGATAACAATAAATTGCTAAAAATTCACATCCATACACAACATAGTCCAATAACTTCCATTATTTTCCATTTTAGTACATTGAATTATGCTTTTAGAAGATTAGCTTGAACTAAATATTATCTTTTATGAAATTTAGATTAGCAAATAAGCTGACAGCCCACCTGATATAACGTGTATTTATTGAAATAAAAATACAGATCTACCTAACATTCAAACCTATTTGGATCTTCTATGTCCATTTATAAATAAATGTGCGTATAACTTACGAAATGAAAATATCATGTGAATAAAAAAACATAATTTATTAGGGCATGTGTATTATAGACATAAATAATAAAAGAACTAGATTTTTAATCAACTCCACGTCTAAATATCACACTTTTATAAAAACTATAAGAACGTCAAAAAAACTTCACTGAATAGTTAGAAATAAGAATACTTAACACCCCTGGTATTGCAGGCGAACATAGGCTATAGTGACCGTTTACCAATAGTGGGGTTGTATGCTTGTTTGCTACCTTTGTGGTATAAAAAAAGTATAGCTTTGTTGAATTGAAAAATTAAGTGCGATTTCTGTACAGTTCAAAAACACATAACTTTTATATACCTACTTAAATATATATACCTAAATATCTTTGATACCAAGAAGTAATAATAAAAACCTTTTTGCATCAAGCTCATGCAGACCCATATACCTCGGGGGAGATATGTGGGTACTGCCGGACTCTTACCAGCTAAAACCCCCCAGTGCTAATTCTCAGCGCTTTCTTACAGGAAAAAAACGACCTACTATACCATTTTGGGTATGAAAAATATATCCATCATATCGAGCCTTCGAAAGATTAAAACTTTCAACTTATATAATATATTTTAGGATCCCCAAACGCAAAGTTAGTTTTAAAAATAAATTTAAATAAAACTATTCAATTATTATCGTATTGAGAATTGCTGGCACGATATTTCTTTGATCATAAAAAATCCAATTCTTACATATATTTTTTTTTAAATAATGAACCAATTTCCGAGTAAATAGGAGAAAAATATATTACCGGAATCTCCTTGGAGACCGCAAGGAGTCGAGTGCGGCCTTTTGTCACCGTCGTCACACACAATTTTTTGTCGAAACTTATTCTGCTTATTCAAATAGAGATATGTGTTACTCCGTTCTAATATTATAATAGTGTAATTTAATAAGGACTTTACTAAAATATAATATATAAATATGTATTTACCACACTCGTTTCATTTTAGGATAAATATAAATAACAGAATGTCAAAAAAGTACTCTTACTTAGATACAAGCGGACCCTTTAAAACTCAAATTTGTCACGTGTAAACGATAAATCCATTTAGGATTTGAATAAAATATGATATACAAATAAACCATGTCATGGATTAATATACAAGTTTTTTTTTTCTTTTTTCCCCTGTCGAATTATCAATGGCGATAAAATATTGCTCTTAAATTATCCTCCTTTGAAACAATTGTAACAGATAGCATACTCGTATATGAATATATTAAAGTACTCTCACTCTCTCTTAATTTAAGAGTTTCCTCTTGTCAATGCAACAAATTCATGCATTTTCTTCCAGTGAATATAAAATAAATGATTATAGAATTGATGTTTCTTTTTATATTATTAAAAAAAGGGTTTTAATTAAGATACATTCATGTAGGTATGCGTATTTATCATTTTAATTGGTCTTTTACAGGTAAGTATCCTATACTTTTGGAATATTTTTCCGATAGATATTAAAAAAGCGACAGCGAAACTCAAACGAATAAAAATATATAGAAGGAACTCTATTAAAAAATAAATTGAAGCTATTGTTTTGAGAGCGTATGAGTTTGCAAATATTGCTTTTTATATCTATATAAGGAGGTAAATAAAAGTTATAGTGTTTCCTCAGGATATTTAATTTAATCATGTCAAGATAACATCTCATCGTCAGAGTTCAAAATGTTTTAGCGTATAGTTTATTGAATTTATAATAGATATTTATTTCGTCTAGAATTTAAAACTTTACATACAGTGTTACTACAATAAAAAAAATTGTAATACGTTAGTTTGCGCTGTATGGTGTATGGTTTCTAATAGACAATCATTTAGGTAAACAATTTCATTATGATACTTTACCTGAGTTGTGTCGATGCGTCGTTTCATATTGAAACTAGAACATATTATGATAAGTTTTGATGTAGAGTCATTATTCCCCAATGTTCCAGTAAAGAAATCATTATTCTCCATTGAACAAAAGCCTCCTTCATAAGAGGGTTTTGCCAGTAGTTGCTACGCTTGACAGACGAGTTGGTGACCGCAATTAGGCTTAAAGAGACGCTGCTGTCCTTCTCTCGATCATTAAGTTCTCTTAAACGCCTCTTGTGACACCCACAAGAATAGAAAGTATGGCCCGTTCTATGCCAGAACCGGCATGTTTTTCTTTTTTTTTTTTTACTAACATAGTTTGTAAGAAAATTGTTACTAACAAAATTGGACCGCATTGTAGTCTGCATAATAAAGTATTATTATTATTATATTATTATTAAATTTATATTTAGTTAATAATTTACTTAAATTTTATTTAAGATTATGTTTCACCAAAAAAAAACGCGACGGTAATTAATAAAAAAAATTCTATAGGACTATACTGAAAGTATATCCTTTCAGATAAAAAAGATTTTTCCAAATCAGTTTTGAAGAAATACTCTATTAATAATATATTCACACCAATTAATTGTTTATTAATAATATAACATGTTAGGGATACCAAAAAATAATAAACTGTTTGTTCGTTTAAACCTATTAAAATCATACTGCAATTGGTAAAACTAAATGGACAAAAGAGTCCGTTTTATTGTATTGCTTGTAGTGTGATAGATCTAAATCGTAGAACTATACAGATAAAATCAATGATTTGTACATAGGCGAGACTAAGCTGACAATAGATAAAATAATAAAAAAATAATACTACTGTATCTATATTGTTGTTAAAAATCGCCAAACTAGCAAATCAGCGATTTTAAAATATTTACTGAATACAGATACCAAGCATGGGGTCGAGTTTCGCCATCCACAAATCCTTTCCACGAAACAAAGTTTTTATTCAAGGATACTTACATGGAGTACCTAATTAAAATAAAAAATTAAAATAGAATAAAACAATCAAACCGTTTCAAACTCTTTACTTGACGACCAATAATCCAAAAAACATTACCTCGTTATACTAAACAGCCGGTAAATGCATCGAATAAAGACACGGTCACTGTAGTGAAAAGAAATTCTCAGACTAGGGAGACAATTTGTGCGATGTGGGACAATGAGTGGGTGGAAGAAAATACTTCAACCCCAAAAGTGGAGGCATGATAACGCTATAGCAATCTACTCGTGATCATGGCCGATGTAACGTCTGGTCTGACCTGGTCAAAACGAAGAGAAAACTTAAGTAAATTATCACTATAGTTTACCTAAATACCGTCTCTTAAAAGCATTAATTTCCGTCTTTTAAAAACCATAAAGCGTTAGCTTTCTATTGAGTAGTGAATCAGTAAATATTGCATAATTAAATTTCTATTCTAACCACTAATACTGACTTAATGACTGCAAATCTGTCTGAAACCTCACGACAATTAATTTTATTACCAGAAGATCGTCTTTACCATATTTTTAAATTAATGTTTAGTAACATTATTCTCCCGAGCCTTCTCAAAGTTGAGTTCGCTAAAATCACATTATACAATAATTGCAACATTCAGACCTAAATTAAAACTTGAGAATATTCCCATGAGCTTTACTCACAAGAACAACTAGCTCAATACAATATACCTGTAAGTATACATTATCGTTAGTATTTCATGAAGTTTCTATTCATACATACGAATAGTAGTGAGTCGAATGGTATCTTTGTATGATAACTAAACACATTCATGTAGGATTATAATTAATACCTAAATACTAATTTAGGCATGTTTAATTACTAATACATGTTACCCTTGTGTAGAGTCCTATCCTAAAATTATACCTTACTAATAATACCTTACAACATTAAATTACAGGAACGTATTGACAACTTTCACTTAATATGGTACAAATAACATATTACTGATTTGATATTTAATAGGAAAATACATTTTACCAGAGGGAGACTTTGTACAAAAGTCGATTGCTTGGATACCTCTGTCCCATTCGTGTTTCAACCGTAAAACAGTTGTGTTTGCATGGCTGTGTTTCGATTTGAAGAGTGGGATATGACGTGAATTTACTGGGTACAGAGGAATAACACCTGAATCCCCAGGAATGGCAACGCATGGGAGGTATCATGGGCGAAACAGTATACTCTGTTATGTCCATGGTACTACTTATGTCTATAGGCGACGGTTACCACTTTCCATCAGGTGGGCCGTCAGCTTGTTTGCCACTCTAAATTGTATAAAAAAAATTGACGATTTATTACTTGATAATTTATCGCAATTATAAAATAATAAATCTTAGTTGGTACATGCAGTATCTGTTTGCTGTTAGACTGGTCGTGTGCTTATTTTCAAATAACGTGTTTAAAAAATATATTTATAGTTGGATAAGAGATATTCATGTCTGTAAGCGACAATTACCATTTTCCATCAAATACGGCACCAGCTTATGGCATGCTCTAATAATATTGATAGAGTAGTAGCACTCTAATAAAATAGAGAGGTTTTCGTTGATATATTTTGATATAGAATAGATAGATAATTACAGAAATAATCATTTTCCTCATTGCTGAATAACTTATGATTGCAAGCCGTATAATACGGGCAATCATATAAAACGGACAGTACAACTTCAGGGTTAACTTACGTATTTATTTTATGAAAGTCCAACGACCGTAAATAATATGAATAAAACCCTTCCACGAAATGACGGTGTAACATGGAAGCAGAAAATCTCGTATCCGTCAAATTAAACGTCAGCTCAAAACCAACACTCATCTCATCATTAATATTTATCAACATGATCCCATTCAAATTGTGTTTAAATTGTCTTAAGAATATGAAGTGTCTATTCAAAACAGCACATGCCGTCGGTAATTATCTTTATTTACACGAACGTGGGTTTAAAGGTTCCACCTTGACAGGGTTATTTAACCTTGTATTTCAGAGCTGTATATATAATGTATGTAATTAACATAATCCGTATAATCTATAGGCACTTTCTTGTAACGTTTTTAAAGGATATTTTAATGGATGACAATTTAGGCACTCTATTTAAAATAAGATTTTCGTGAGATTACCGTATCTACTTGTATATACTAGTTATTATAAATTATTAATCAAATGATGTCTGTTAAATTAAAGATATTTTATGTAAGAAAAATTGAGGTCTTGATAAGAGCAATAGAAGGCAAAGTAATAATTTTTAGAAATTTTTTTGTTTATCTGCTTTTCTATATGTCGCAAAATTTACTATACTATAAGGCACGTGTATATACTATGATTATTTTTGATAATACTATATATATATATATATATATATATATATATATATATATATATATATATATATAGTATTATCAAAAATTTTGGCACATCACAAAATCCACTTGTACGAAATCGGTAAAAAGCTAGTTTTTTAATACAAATCTCTTGACAGTTCCATTGACACAAAAAGATCTAAAATAAAGAAATTTGGCAATTTGTTTACTGTAACCTACACATGTCGTTATATTAAAAATATATACATACGTAAATATTAAACTTCTGAATTTGCTTCTGTCTTTCTTATGGAGAAATAAGGAAGAGACATAATCTAATAAAAATAATTATGATTATTACCTTAATTCGGTCCTGTTCCGCTTCTTGTCCATTAATGACAATTAGGTAAGTACCAACGTTCGTCATAGAATATGATAAGATGTAAGTAAATGTTGGCAACAAATAACAAAACGTAATTATTTTGTTACTAAACAATTGTATTTAGTTACATTATTATAATAATAGTTTTCTAAAGATTTGATCATGAACTTTGCACCTATTTATTAGTATAGTTAACATTTTTTATCTTATAAGAAAAACACCAGTATTTTTTACTAAAATTGACTTTAATCACTTTCTTTTTATTTCCAAATATACTTATCTCTATAACTAATTCAAACTAACTCATTTTATATTATTACTTACTGTACTTAAAGCCCAACAGCAAAAACTTAGACGGTATTGGTTATAGCCACTTCAATGAGACGAGACAAACAAATGTTAATTGAAATTGGAATTAATATAGAAATTGCAATTTATTAAAAACCTAAAAATATGATATACGTTTGAAGATTGTTGTTTATAAATTAAAATACTTTATAATTAAATCGCATACTTTCCAAAGTTACAATTCAAGAAGATATTTTTACAATATTATTAGACGAATGATAATAATTATACAAGTATTATATACAATATATCACATCTCTCTAGAGTATACCTGGTCGAGTTGGTGGGTACACTATTGCCTACTCCATATATTGAAAAGAAGCATAAAAGAGGATCACTCTTAAGCTCAGGTATAACGACTGACAGGGATCTGCAGAAAAGAAAAATATACTACGCCGACACCAAATAAGTTTGTACCCATATCGCATTAAATTAAAACAAAATAAAACATGTGATTGACAAATTTCTTATTGATGTATTTGTAATATACGTAATAGATCATTTGCCACAGTAAGCCTCCAGTTTGTATCATTTGGTAAAGACTTCAATTTCAACTTCCTTTCTCGTGATGTTGTCACGTCCTTTATTCTTATCACGTAATACATAAATTAAGACAAAGTCATACATACGTACCTAACTAATTAGCTTGATAAATTTACAAAATATAATTAGGAAGTTTTGAAGTTTCATGTACAAATCACGCAGTCTAATTTTTAATTGCAGATATCTGTTGTGTTGTAGCATTATAAAACCACTATCGAATCACCCCGGCTTCGCATGGGTACGAGTATCTCGTGATATTCAACGCTACTTATCGGGATAAACTATCTTATCTCTCAAATAAGAGCAAACAATACACATTTACAAAATTGGTTAAGCGGTTTCAGAGTTTAACATGGACGAACATCGTGATACGGGATTTTTATATATTCTTATTAAGAGATACACAAGAATAAGTTCTTCAGTAATTCCTAAAGAAAAAATAAGTACACAGTTAGTGATACAGTATAATAGTATCCTCTACCGTATTACTGTACCGTAATATCTGTTACAGACAGGAATGACTACCACTTTATATAATGCTCAGTAATTTAATAGCATTAAAAAATCTCACTAACAAATTACATTAAAGCAACGTGGGCATTTTAGTTTGTAGGCTGTTGGAAACTCAGTGGAAAACTTGATTTAAATGCCTAACTTTCATGTAAATTAGAGCGCACGATGTCCTGTTAACCTGCTTTTGAATAATTTAGTTCACAGACTCTTATATAATAGTCGTAGTTGAAACTTAGTATACAATTTTTGAAAGCATTCTATAAATATCTTATTTGTTATTTTTGATCAACAAAATAAACAAAACTATAGAGCTAAGTAGACCAATTTTCCGCAGCGTAAGAAAAGTTAAATGAGCTAGCTATATCTTTGCCATTTCAGTACCTGTTTATATTCCTGATTCTTTAATATAATTTTATCTCATGATGAATATATATAAACCTCATCCTAATTTAAATTTCAGTGTTAGATTAGGTGTGTGCAGGAAGTTAAATTATAGTTGTATAAAATCTCTATTAAAGAACAACGAACTCTAGCAAAAAATTACTTTAAGACATAGTTAGTAACATTTAGAATAGCCATTAAGTATAATTAATTCATTTTGTTCAAGCGAAAACTTCATCGCTATCATCACACATATTATTAAAGACTCAAACTTTAACCTTATTATCTTTCATGTAATTACAACCATGTAAGTAAAAGTATTTTACAATACAAATAATGATTAAATCGCGTGATCAGAAAATTCATTAAAACCACGTCTAGATCACCCAACATAATGAAATGGAATAGATTATTCCAAAACTTGTAGTAATATCAGCGAGAGCAAAACAGTTAACAGAAATAAAGCGCTATATTTATATATTTGGAGTAAATAATAATAAATAATTATATAGACTAGTATGAGCGAAACTGGTACATTAACTTTCATTTGAGTGCATAAGATAGGTGCATCATGCACCTATCTTGTGCACTCAAATGAAAGTTATTTTATAAAAATGTATTGTATAATAAATCCTCAATAATATTACTATAAATGTAAGTTTTTTTTTTTGTTTTTTATCCTAAACGCTTTAATTTGCACAAACAATCGTTACGAAATTTGGTGGGCATATACTGTATGGAAAGAAGAAGAAGAATGATTACTTTTTAGTCGGGTCAAAATATATAAATAATATTTTTACAAAAAAAGATAATAAAATAAAACAAAACAGTAACCAGTGCAATATTACAGTATAACGTCATTCGAAATAATAGAGCAGTAAATTAATCTTATACTAACGAGTTTTTTTCACGAGTATACTTAAATAAGATTATAAAGATACTAATTTAGATTTTCCACTTTAAATTCAATCTAATGGACAAACTTTGTAGTAGTAGACCTTTAGTACGAAACATTATTTAATTAGTCAATAAAAGTTATAATAGCTTTTCAGTCTTTAAAACTTTTGATATTGTGGGGTGAATTATATTAAATATCTCTGAATTATATAAACCTCAATTAAGCTATATTATCGAAATGTACAATTCGTGACTGTTGCGATGGAAGAATTTGTAAGCGACCTCAAGAAATCTATCAAACAAGAAACTTCATTGATTATGTCCTTGGGAAATCGCAACACAAATTCAGCTTAATGGCCGTCCCGCTGGGCTATAATTTATAATAGATACTCGTGGATCTTTGGAATATAACCGCTTAAATATAATATAGTTACTATTCAGGTAATATTGTATTCAAAACTAGATGTCTATATTAATATTCCAACTAGACATAATTGAATGTTACAATATAACAATAACATTAAATTATGAAACTACTGCAGTTTCATTGTAATATTATATTACAGATCTTGTCCAATCACTTAATTTAAATTGATACATATTTTATTCGGAATTTGTAATACATATTATAATAAATTTATTACAAAAATTAACATTCGAGCAAATTGATCAATTTGTGTCAGTAAAGATTAACCGTGGTTGATTTAAAAACCGAAACGCCAGTGCTAATATTTTGAAGATTTCCCCCGTGTGGAATCTATTGTCACAAACAATATCATCCTATAATATTTCATTGCAATTGGTTCAGTTATCTTGTGAGTTTTCCCCTTACGGGGTTAATTTCTGAACATGTTCTTTTATTCTAACTTTACATAATACAAGATATGTAGTAATCTTATATTTTTATACTTATGTAATTACGATATATGCTAGTATACTACACAAAATAACCACTATAAGACTGTCCGTGACTGAAATATGACCAATCGAAAAAGTAATTCTCTACACTCAGGGGGAGGGAGACTTTGTACAAAAGTCGACTGCTTGGGTACCTCTGTCGCATTCGTGTTTCAACCGTGAAGCAGTTATGTTTGCATGGCTGTGTTTCGGTTTGAAGGGTGAATTTGGTTTTGAGGCGTGAATTTACTGGGTACAGAGAAATAACACCTGAATCCTCAGGAATGGCAATGCATAGAGGGTATCATGGGAGAAACAGTATACTCTGTTATGTCCATGGTACTGCTCATGTCTATAGGCGACGGTTACCACTTTCCATCAGGTGGGCCGTCAGCTTGTTTGCTATTCTAAGTTGTATACAAAAAAAACTCATTACCAACTCGGTACTATATATAGATAGATATTTGCATTTACATGAGGTAATGTTTATGTAATAATATTATGTCGTCTGCAAAGTCTGCCACGGATCACGTAGTTTTTATACAAAGTGTCCGGAATGTAATACTATAATAATTTAGGTTAAACAATAGATCTATCTCTGTATTAGTAATAGTTAATACCCTATTGAAATAGACTGAAACTGAAATATATCTATAGAAACTATAAACATTGTAGTGACATGTAGTGATACGTTAACGATGTAACTTGGTTTAAAATATTATGATATATATATATTTCTACGCGAGTATTATGATATATATATTTCTATGCGAGTTGTAGAATGTGAAACTCTAGTACTTTTTTAAATTATGCACATTTGAAAGGTACGCTTTTCAGCGGATAACAAAAGGAAACAAATATGTTCTTTTATTTTATTTATTATTAGTTTTATATGTGCTATCGTCTGCGTGTTCAGGTTCGTATGATCATGTTCTCTCTATCCCAAATAGTACGTGTATGTTAAATTTTGCTACATTTGGCTATACCATTAAAGTTCCAAGAAGTACCTAACAAACAAACTTATTTTCACCAATATGTAATATTAGGATTTTTTTTCATTATTTATAAAACCATTTATGGCAAACAAGTTGACGCCCCCCTTGTTGAAAAGTGATGACTATCATTTACAGACATAATACCCATAGAAACATGGCTTTCATGGTATTTCTGATGTGACCTGTTACCTTTCCTAATGTGTCCTAATGTATCATCATCATCATTATATCAGCCCTTAACCGTCCACTGCTGAATGTAAGTCTCCCCTTGGGAGGTTTTCCAGTAGTTACCATGCTTGGCAGGTGGATTGGCAACCGCAGTGAAGCTTTAGAGATGTTTTAAGAGGGGCGCTCCCTCGCCGTCCCTTAGTCGACAACCACGGGAAAGGCAAGGATAGCCTACTGTATGCCGGGCCAAAAGTGATGACGGCCAAAAGTAATGACACGACTATATTTATATTCTATTTTTTAAACTGATACAAGATACATGTACTTGATAGCACAAGAAACATAGAAGTACCTACTAACCACGCAGACAACTTCTACATAATTTCCCTCTATTCTATTTTTATATTAAAACTTTAATATCTCAAAATATCTTCCAAGTACAGCAAAGTTATAATTATGAAATTCAATACTATTATGGTCTGAAGGATAATTATTTGGTACGATTAATTACTTACCCTAGTTTTAACTAGAGTAAGTAATTAAGCTAATAAGGAAGTATATGCACGTTACATTTTAGGATAAATTATAATTTTGTTATAGGATTAATATTTCATAAACGACAAATTATTAAATGATACGTGTTGGCGACTAAAGAAACTAGTTTTCTAATATGTTAAACAAGAATCGGGCATACCAGAAGATTCTAGAAAATGAGGTACCACACATACATATGTCGGGTTATATGAATTTAATTTTATACAACACCTTCTCGGAAAGTCAGTACTTTTTTCCTCAAAAAGGGGAAGAAAGTAAATAAAGTATGTATGTCTTCATATAAATTTGAAATAACGCAAGGAAATTTTGTCAGAAGATCATTATCAACAGTTACAGCGAGAGGTAAAGTTATATAAGAAAAATCTATTACTTGCTTCATATTGTTTTGTAAATGATAAATGAAACTAAATACCGTTAAAAAAATAATAGATAATTCTAATAAATACTCCTTCGATAACGATAGTACTTATTTCACATTTCACACAATCAATTATTTATATATATATATATATATATATATATAATATTTTAATAATCTATAAAAATATTTTCCTGAAGACAATACAATTACCAACGACAATTAATCAATTTCAAGAATATTAATCAACACATACGCGACGCATCAACAGGTGTGCTTTTCGAAGCTAATAAATTATTCAGACTCTCAGAAACTGGCCTATAATTTGTGGTTTGGGTCTAAATTGAAGTAACTCCCTATAGAATATTCACACCTTCACTCTAGCTGCAGCGACAGAAACTAAATTAGGTCACTTATGATATCTTTGCGACATAGCTAACCGATATGACTGATCATATAATTAAGGCAGAGTTGATTGCTTAGCGATGCGAGATACATAATTCAGTAGCGTTCAACACTAACAACATTCAAGCTCTCCTAAATAATATTAGGTCGAACACAAAAAAGAAGGCAATCATTTTATTTCAGCATGTAATTTAACTTTCAAATAAACATTTTTATTACTGTGATTTGATGGCCTACTGGTTGCCTCAGATCGTTGGAAACATGCCAAGCTAAAATATACATAATCTGTTGGAGTAATATGTAATCCATTTTTATTATAAGTTCAATAGAATTGTTCAGGTGAAATATAACACTTTTATGTAATTACCATTTACGATTTTGTCAACTCATATTATAGTCAAATTTGTTCATAGCACTCAGGGAAATTAACCGTAACCCAAAACAGTTTGTAAGGGCAAATCAAATGTGTTTGTTTTGTATAGCAAAGGAATTAAGGGACGTTAAAACGTGTACCAAAGGCCTAATGGCGTAGAAGCACATTAACATAATTATACTTACGTGTACTCATTTGCAAAACGAAAGACCTATGGACCTCTAGAGAAATCTATAAATAGAAATGACAAAACTAAGAATATTATTTCATCAAAAAAATAAATAAATAATAACCCTTTAATTTTTGGATTTGACAATCCAACTTAGAACGTGGGTTCTTCCTCTAATCCTTTCTTGAATAGATATACATATATTTACGATTTACGTTAACTAAAAAACGAAAAAAATCTGGTCAGGTGCTAGTTAAACTCACAAACCGATTATCCTCATTGCTTTTTTTATACCTAATAGATACCTTATAGTTATTATCACCATTACTTCAATTTTTATTTTTTTATTTTAGACTAGATATAATTTTTATTAAAAACTGGACCGCATAACTTTTTTGTTTTTGAAGGTTTTTGATAATTACTCAAAAACGGTGCTAGCTAGAAACAGTTTTATTTTTCCTTTAATATTTACATATACCTTTATGAACTGAAGCAATATTTTGCTAGAAATATACCCCCTTATTATACAAACTATACATATTGCAATAGAAATAATTGTAAAAATATTTATTAATATTTTTATATACAAATATTTTTTCAATTGTTTTTATTTCAATATATGTAAAACTGTTCCAAATTTCAAATCGAAAGCATTAATAGTTGCTGAGATATATAGCGTAGTACAGATGGACGGATGAATGGACAAAGTCGCACCATAAGGTTCCTTTGTACCTTTTTGACATGGAACCCTAAAAAGAATTCTTAATTTTCTCATTTGTATTTGCAAATAATTTTGTGTTTTTGCATTGTTTATTGTTAACTGTTATCATTTATAAAAATAATAACGTACTCGTAATAATATAGTTTTACTAAAAGATACATTTTGTTTTTTCTATTATTTCTTTTTCTACTTCATTGCGGTTGCGAGACAATGCCAAGGAAATATATTATTGCGGCCCAGAACTCAGCCACCTGAACTGTGTTTTGTATACGTCTCATAATCCTGCAGTATGATAGAGCATGCAAGACAAGATAATAGATGAGCCAAGGTTTGCGTTCCACCGCATACATAGTCCAAGAACAGTTCCGCTGGGAATCCCGACCAGCACATATTATCCATGCTACGGCCAATTACAACGCGACACAATGAATTGTTTAGGCACCTATACATTTTATATGGCGAGACAATTGTTAAAGGTACAATCTCTTAATAATAGTTTATTATTTTATTAATAGAAAAGGGCATACTCATAATTAATATTTCTGATTCAATAGCAATTAAAACCAAGAGCTTATAATACCTATATATTGCTTAAAATAATATTATAGTACTATTATAGTATAATCATATTAAAAAATATTTAATAAATTGTATTTGTAAAATTTCGATGCGAAGGTTTTTAAACATTTTCGTATAGATTTAGTGCAGGGGATGTTTAGCTTTTGAGAATGTCTGCAAAAATTTTGTAGTTATATACCTAATTCATTAAATGTAAATTTATATATTTCTTTGTCTATGCCCGTATTCCTATCAAACTTGCGATTACAGACATTTCTTATTAATTTCCTGTTTTCACGAGAAACTTGATTATTTTTTTACCATAAGTTACTTTTTTAATTGATTATTTTCTACGATAAAATTTGTGTTATTTTTCTTTATTATTTTTTCTTGTACCCTCTAGCTCGTACGGCCTGCTCTACCACCGATTCTTTTACTGATACACCACAGAAAAAACATTTCAAATAGCTAAGTACTGGCCTGCAAACATTTAAATTATTGACTTGCTATCGACTCGCAAAGAATAATATAGAGTTATATAGTACATTACTGCAGCAGCCAGCAACTGAGGCATTGATGGACGAACGTACAAATGTGGGCCGAGGCGTAGCCGAGGCACACATACGTGAGTCTAGTTGTGGCCAAGGCTTGATTAGTACTTTTCTCAAACAATGCGCGGAAATCAAAAACACAATTTTACTTTTTAAGTTCAATGACGAATAACGAAAACTAATAATTTTTCACGCGCCATAATGTCCTTTGTTTTTTTTTTCAATAAACAGCTTTCTATTTGCAAGCCAGTTCAAAATTTAAATAACACCTTTTATTAGTTACCTCCTTGGTAGCCATGTTTCGAAGTAAAAGGTCATTCCATTTTTAAATTACAGGACAGATATGACTCTACATTGTAATTTATCTGGCCGCAAAACACGACAGATATGGATTTTCATACAACTTTTGCCGGCCGCCGCCTGCATGTATCTGACCAGTACAGCAATTTTGATTTATCTCGAAGAAGATTGTCAAAATAATGTTCACATTTCCAAGCATGTTTGAGAAAATAATATTTATTTAAGAAATTTATCTGCATGAAATATTTACAATAGGTACAATTTAGCAAAGTTACAAAGAACTATATACAAATATTTTTTTCATTTTTTAATATTTGTTTAACAATAGTGAAATAAACCTACAGAACAAAATTTTATATAACTGATTTTTATACTACCATGTTAATTTTAGTTATATTTATATTTTAGTTATAGAATATTTATATAAGTTGTTTAAGATAAATAGAATAAAAATTTAACAAAGGAAAATATTACCTTTATATAGTTACTTACTATTTACGTATATATGAAATGAAACAAATTCTAAATGTGTGTGTAATCTTTTTTTGATTGCTGAGAACATAAATTTAATGTTGGTTTTTTCATTCCTTTTAATTTATTGGTATCGAAATAAATTAGGTTTACGACACAGGTTTGAATTCTTATTTCATTTTATGATAGATTATGGCTATATTTCATAGTCATATTTTCATCAATGTTATTTTACGTACTAGCTATACCTGCGACTGTGGCCACATGACAAGAATATATTGATATAATCAACTGGAATAAAAAAATAGTCTATATTCTTCTCCATACTAAACGCTACGTTTATAGGAAATTTCAGAAGCAAGCAGTAATAATAAAAAAAATCTTATCCTCTTTTGTTCCATCTGTGTATCTTGTACATTCAGCATTTTAAACATGATTGAGTAAATTACATATAAATATCTTTATAAAGGTTCGTATTCCAAATATAATATATATTCCAGTAAGAGTCATATCATAATCGAATACATGCTTACCTATTACACTGTATGTAGATACATACAGTATCTACAAACCGTATTTCCATACTCATATTATAAACTAACTGTATCCCGTGGTTTCGCTCTTGGTCCTTATGACAATGTAATGTGGACCTATGACCAATGCAAAAAGATCTTTTCAAATCTAGTTAGCACTTGTAGTTGAGGGGAAAGGGATTGTTAGTAATAAGGTATTATAGTACCATTGCTAGCAATATTCCCTATCAGGTTGACTTACAAGCAGTTGCTCTTGGAAACCATTATGGCAAATTTTTATCGAATTCATCATTGTGGGTCAACTAACTTGCATTCATTCTCATTTCGCACTGGTGCCCGCCGGTGTATACCGACAATGCAGATGAGGTTACTATTCCATTTACACCCATTAAAACCAAAGCACTTGTAGTTTCAGTTCGAACAAACCCTTTTTATATTATATTATATTAGTATAATAATAATAATTTTTAAGTCCATTCATATTAATATATATAATAAAATGTTCTTAATGTTAGTAAATTTACACATATACACACACATAAAGTATATTTAGATAGTGTACAAATAATCACCGCAGTACGATTCCATTAAAAGTTGCACAGTAATGATTAGTAGTATAGATGTGAAAGTGATTTTATTTGTCACCTTAATCACATAGCTTTTAAACAATCGTTGTGAAATTTGATATACAGTCACTATCTGGGATATAGACTTAGTCTACATTTTATCTTAGTAAAAGAACATAACTCGGTCATACGGACGATGTCACAGGTGCGTTATATAAATAAGATATAGACTATTAACCGTAAACAATTTTATAGATGTTTTTATGATGCAGTTATTTGATAAGTAGACCAAAATTACATGATTTTTCAATAAGTATTTTATCATAATACCAGCATAATAATTGAGGCTATAAACGAGTTGATCGAATAGGTTAATAATAATCAAACATTATGCTGTATAGCCACTATTTACCGGTCCAATTAAGCATTTAATTAATATTAACAAGTTCCATCCTGTTAACAAAATATACACCCACCTATTTAAATATTTACCATAAAATTAGGTTAACTATAATGTAATCCCATTAGAAAACCGCAGTTATTAAAATAGACCGCTCTATTAAATTAACGTCAGATAAAATATGACCAAATAATAATAAATTAGACCCCAGATTTATAAACTAAGTTAACCGACTTTTCCTTTTCAACCAACTTCAAAAAAAAGGTTACCATCGGTTGTATTTTTTTTTGTTTGTCACCTCATAACTCCGTCAGCTCTAAACTGATTTGGAAAATTCTTTTTTTATCTGAAAGGAATACAGACTGGCCCCATAGAATTTTTATCAAAATTGGTTCAGAAGTTTAGTTTATAAATCAAAATAACTGGTTTGGCACAATTGAAGTTGATTTTTTTGTGTGGCACAATCTTTAATTATTAGACACAACTATCATAACACCTAAAAACTTGTAATTCTTTTAAAAGCTCGATTAAAAATTTCTGATTATCCGATAAGCTCTCCTGACACTAAATTGTGAGCAATAAACCCATATTGAAAGAACCAGTTTTTCCATTTCTACGTACATAATATTATAATTTCATGTATATTTTACATTGAAATAGATAAGCACTACGTAATTTTATTTCTATCCATCCTGATTACTGAATCAAAAGAAGTATTTCTTTACTCTCTCTATATTCATATATTTCATGCACGTGGATTGATTAATTTGTGTTCTGTCTACATAAGAATATGGAAGAGACTTTACTTCTTTTATTAAATAGTCTTCCGCTTAATAAAAAAGTTGACTTTCATGATCATTGTCAATGCCACGTACAGTATTATATTTTATATCAATAACAGACACCTACGTACATATATCCATTTTCCCGGGGACTACATAAGTGTACGTTATGTGTTAGAGATCACAATAGCTGTTTTAGTCTTCATTTATGTAATGTAACTAAATACATGTACTCGTACGTGTATTGTCTTTACAACAGAAAAAGAAGAAATCCGTAGTATACTACCTAAGCGCTATACAAAAATCCACCTATTTCCTATATAGTAAAGTGCTTTTTAGAACACTAGCAAACTATCGGGAAGACCCTACCAAAGCAAACCTTTTCATAAGAATACAATAAATAAATATGTTCCCGACAATAATCTGTAATGGGATAGTCAGAGGCAAATGTCGACTGTTGCTGCTATGATGAATGTTTCACACATTTCATCATGTTTATTAGAATCTAATGTGGTAGAAGTAACTTACATGAATTAATTTAGTTTGTTGTCGGTATTTTTCGTTATCCAAGAGTTAGTCCGAGACAAACTCACACACAAGTTTTTAGTTTAGCTAGTTAGTGACATCTCGTATATATCTTTATGACCCACTGTTTTATACGTCTTCTTGTAATTTCATTATTTTTATCCACTTCAGACACTTTAAACAAGCAATAAAACTGCACTGCGATATAAACCACAAGTAAAAGCTCCTTCTATTATTGATTAATCTGAATTACAAATGTAATTTTTCGGACTATTAAAATAGACAATTGTCTATTATTCACCCTAAGGAAACGACGGAACTTGATTAAGAAATGTCCGCAAAAATATTTAACACAAGCAAATTGTTATAGGTTTTCTGGCTTTAATGATTTGATGTGGTAATCACTGTTTTTGTGCAACATTGCATAATTCCAGAAATAAAAACATTAACACAGGATGTGTTGTTGACTGAATGTGAATGAAATCGATTGAAAATAGATTGAGACAGTTTTTAAGTTACGAAATCTCAGTCATTAGAATAATGATAACTTACATGGATTGGTAATGCATAATGATATTTACCTATTATGTAATATATATGTATTGCAATATGATTATTATTATGAGATAATTATATAGTTAATTGTTATCGCCTTCCATCAAGTGAGCAGTCAGCTTATTTACATATCGCTCTTATAAATAAATAATATTTTTGTGATATTCTGAGTAAAATAAATCATATTATCAGTTAACCAAAGTCTCTTATTATATTTTTTTCTTTGATTACACACACATAACCAAAATATCTAGAGATTGATCATTTATTTACCTTCAAGAGGTAGACATTTTTTCTGTTTGTGGAATACTTAAAGATTTCCATGAATCAGTGAAAGTAAATATCATAATTTATATATTGTATATTTATAACCTATATGCTTTACGATGCATTAAGGAATTCCAAAATAACAATTTAAAGTCTTTAATCCAAATCCTAAGTTAACTTTGCTGAGATAAAATTTGTAAAAATCCTTTCTTATTATTTGTATACATTGTTTGCCTCGGCACAAAGGAAGCTTTTTTTTCAAATATCCTGTTTTTAGCTGCAGTAATTTTGGCTTTATAGTAAAGAACGATGACTCGCCTAATTTTTGCTTAACCCTTTTTATTGATGTAAACATATAGATTTATACGACTTATATATTTAGGCTATCGAATTAAACATTTTTCGTCCTTACCTCAAATTATATTTTTATATTAAAATTGAAGTAATTACTCTATAAAATTTCTATAAATTTGGCATTTGATATTTTTACAGAGTTTCCCTTAGTTTAGAAATATTTTTGAAATTATTTATAACGAATTGTAATTTACATAATATTACAAATTATTTATATTACTAGCTTATATTGTAAAATGGAGACTCGATTCATTTCTTTGTATATCTAAAAAAATGTGAATGAAAGTAAATATAATAGACTATAACGAATAAGGAACAAAGAAAAAGAAAAACATACTGCACCGACATGTAATAATGGTATAATGGCTAATCCATCAAAATGATGGCCTATGAAAAGTAAAATCAACTTAAATACAGTAAATATCTACTACATAAATGACATAGTTTTACACGCTCACTTAACTACAAACAGTACCTAAATCAGCTGTTTTTTTTTTTAAATAGGATAATGGAATGTTGATATCGCTTGCACTATTGGTTTACGCTACTGGCGGGAGGGGTGTACTCGTACTGTAGGGAAAATGACAAATGATAGATTAAGATGAAATTTTATCCATGTGTAAAATCTTTATTACATTACAGCTAGGAAGTAGTTCGTGCAGTATGATATCAATAAGTTCATTTTGTAAATATTCAGTTTCACAAGGGATCAATCGCATATCATGAAATTTGATATATAAACAGTTTTTTTTTTTTTTATAGAACTTAGAGTGGCAAACAAGCTGACGGCCCACCTGATGGAAAGTGGTAACCGTCGCCTATAGACATGAGCAGTACCATGGACATAACAGAGTATACTGTTTCGCCCATGATACCCCCCATGCGTTGCCATTCCTGAGGACTCAGGTGTTATTCCTCTGTACCCAGTAAATTCACGCCAAAATAAAATAGTACATAAAATGGAGAAGAATATAGACCACTTTATTTGTCTATTTATTTATCCCCACTTTGTACAAAAGTCGATTGCTTGGGTACCTCTGTCCCATTCGTGTTTCAACCGTGAAGCAGTTGTGTTGCATGGCTGTGTTTCGGTTTGAAGGGTGGGATATGGCGTGAATTTACTGGGTACAGAGGAATAACACCTAAGTCCTCAGGAATGGCAACATGGGGGGTATCATAAACAACAGTCCATAAAGATCAATAATAAATATAAAAAAAAAAAAAAAAAAAAAACGCACATAAACAACAGCATAAAGATCAATAATAAATATGTAACAAAAAGAAATATTTAATATTTCTTACACACCGTGCACCATGCATAATAATCAGGCATACGGCTAGCCCTATGGTAACTGGTTAACGTAGTTTCAAAATATCATGGGCATCCCACATATGCATTGCCCATTCTCGCTTTTTTACAGGACACAATGCTGTAAAAGAATGTTATTTTGAGAACTTCATTATTTTGTTCTAAAATTCAAAATAAGGCAACCATGTATAAGATAACATGATTGCTATGTTTTAAAACAAGCAACAGTAAACAAAAATATTATAAGCTCACGTTTACTTTAATACGACTCACATTTTTATAATATGATGGTTTGAAGCAACAACCTTTTCTGACGCAATTTCATTTTAAGTATTCGAATAATACTATAATAATATTATGTCGAAACTGCAATTCATCTGCGTAAATGGAATATCATCATTGAAGTTCTAACTTCGCATAAATCAAAATATGACACTTCACAAGAAAGCAAATAATCGAATAGAATGATTTTTTAACTTATTAATTGTTTTTAATAATGAGTAAATAATTTAAATAATGAACAAAAAGAAATAAGTAACAATGAATTTCAATATAGGTCATTTATTCAAATTCGAGATTTATGATTAATTCAGATGATTCTCTCTTAACAATCAAACTGTACATGAGAACTGCAAAAAAAATGACGTACGCACTACCAGAACTTCACTAACGATATATTGATTGAAAAAGTTTTTTTTTTGTTATCGCGATGGTAGATTATATAAATTTCTTAACATTTATCATTGCACAAGATATGACTGATGACAATGAGATAAACACATATACCTATATATTAAGTAAAAATGAATCAAAAATATTCTTAAAAAATAAACAAAAATATACCCTTAATCTGACTTGTAATAACATACACGCATTCACTCCCCCCCCCCACACACACGCACCCATACACACACATACACGCACATACACGCACACAGAGAGAGAGAGATAGAGAGAGAGAGAGAGACGCACATGCACGTGCGCACGCAAAATTGCAGGTAAAAGCTATTTATACATACATATACATGTTACTAAACATTCACATGCACGAGTATACCATACAATAGCTATTCGTTTAGTATATATAATATACAAATACCTATTGTATTCGTAGCAAGATACATTTATGTAATCTCATTTATACTTTTTAAAATAATTAACATATTTAAACTTTTTATAACAAATAGGTACCGTAACATATATTTAATAAGCACGATCCAATAAATTGAAAGTTCAAATGAAAAATAGCGCCAAGTCTATTTTCTGTATCATCATCATCATCATCACATAGTTGTTAACTGTCCACTGTTAAACATAAGCCTCCCCCAAAAGGAGGTTTTCCCAGTAGTTGCCATGCTTTATTGGCGGGTTAGCAACTGCAGTTAGGCTTTAGTGTTGTTTTAAAAGGGACGGTGCTGCCTATCCCTCAAGTCAAGTTCCCTTAGTCGCCTCTTACAACACTCACGAGAAAATAAGGCGTAGACCATGCTATGCCAGGACCATATGGCAGATTTTCTATATAAATATGTTTGAATATATGTAATAGATCATGTATACAAGTAACCACCTTATACGTCTTCACAATACAATGGCCACGTGACTAAAATAAATTTAAATTACCATTCCCATTGTAGCTTATTTCCTAAAATGCTCATGTAGTTAATTTATAGACTAAATTTAATTAAGAAATATAGGTAAATATAGGTATCTAACTCCTTAAAAAGGCACTCCATTCCTATCATAATAATAAGATTCATTTCATACCAGAAGCTGGGGCGGGCAACTAGTACAATTATTTTATAAGCAGTATCTCCCTATATTGTTTTTACATACATATAATAAAAAATAAATATTATTTTCATTTTTAACATATAAGCAAGCTATTAATTACGTTATGAAAATATTAATTTTCATTACTAAATAGAATACATCTGTCTTAGTTTCATTTTACATTTAAATTCACAAACTTTTTTGTTTTAATTTTAATATCTTTTAAAATTATTTTAAATACCAAAACAATATCCAATTAGTAGAAGCGAATCAATTTCTAATACGATTTCTAATTTTCAAATATACCCTGTGATAGAAAAGCCAATCAGCATCAAAATATTTCGTATCAAAGCATTTATAGAGATAATAAATTTTCTTGAAACAACAAGTTAGTTCTGATTGTAATTTGATATTTGTTACTAGATTAAAATTTATCGACACTATTATTTGTTTCCACGATAAATACGAGTATGTTTATTACAGAATGTTGTAAGAACAAAGACTATTCTAATATTATGGTATTGTATAATATTAAAAACATAAATTAATAGAAATGTGATACGTATAAATTTATATTTCACTAACTTTAAAATTAATCATAAATTATTTTACCATCATGGTAAAATCCTACTAATATTATAAATATACAAGTTTGTAATGATGTTTGTGCATTTCTTACTCAAGTATCATCATCATAACTTCAAGAAATAGTATTACAATATTTAAAAAAAAAAATTAAATTTGAGGCCGTGTACGAAAAACAGTAATGGGAAATACTTTTAGATTTTTTTATGATGGTATTACTTAACGAGTCAAAATTAAATAAAGCTCGAATCAAAATATTTTAAAATTGAGAATTTTTTAAATACAGTATTTAGTCGCGTTATATTCCTAAAATATCCAGACCACTACAGATATACTCATGAATACAAACCTTTTTACTGGACGAGGCTCAAATCGGCAATAATAGAAAGGAAAATTAAGTGATTCACCACCGAGATAAATAAGCAAACGTACAAACATGTCCAATCTAAAGTACAAAATAAACAACGTTATGAAATTTCATTTATTTATTTTCTGTTCCCTGGGGACCCAGAAATATATGGAAATTTGTCGATATCCTTTACTTATTGATTCAACGAGTTTTTTTCTAGTGTTCTATCAGTAGCAATAAATTTGTGCTACTGTTATAAATATATATGTTAGTAAGAAAACTAATATATAATCCCTTTAAGGGATAAGTCCGCCTGTGTACATTTTTGTTATAACCAAATATCTATATTAAAAGTGTATGTACAAAAGCATAAATAAATAAATATATTAGCTTTGTATATAATATCTACTAGCTGTGCCCGCGACTTCTTCTGCGCAACTTAGACATTGATTGACATTGATTGATTATACTGTGTCCTTTTCCATCCCATATACTATGTTTACACTAAATGTCATGACCGGTAGAGCTTTTAAACCGCCAAGGGGTGCCTAACAAACAAACTCCCATCCACATTAATATTAGTATGTATATCATCACGCTACGTTGTTAATAGGTAAATAGAGAACAAATGTATCAAATTTGCTTTTTGTAATATTACAAATATAAAGGTGTATACGTTACTATGGATTTAATATATATTTTTTAATGATAATCGAATGGTACCTGTACTATCGATATTCGTTGGCGAGGCACCAGTGAAGGGTGATAGGTTATGATGGAAGTAGATAAGTTGGCTCATCGTGATGAATTCAACAATAATTATGGAATACATACTTAATATACTTAAATATGTCGTTATTTATATAACATTTTTAGTATCCAAATGACTGGAACTAGACACTACAACAGGACTCAATAAACCCCTCTAGCAACAATGTTTACCTTCAGAACTTCCCGCCCCTTCCCCTTCCTGTAACTAAGAAACCTAAATATGCTCAAACAATTCATGATATGAACAAAAGGAACAAAAGCCTTTATTCAACCATAGCTTTAACAATAAAAGCTTTTATAGAATATTATTACTATGGCATTACTAATCCTTACTTAATTCACAAAAAAATATTTGCAACGTATTAATTAACTGGGAGACAAAGAAGCATAACGCAGCTTAAGTAATTAAATTCTTATATATTTATTTATTTAATTATAGGATTACCAAAATAAGATACAGCTAAACATTTCAATACAATACACTGGTAGATTAGATCTAACTGTTAATTCTATTTTAATGTTTATCAAACACAGCATGCCTTATGTTTGATAAACATTAAAATAGAATAAAATTATTAACTGTCATTAAATGAGTAAAGATATTAACAATATGAATAATAACATAATATAAATAATGGAAATTGTAATTAAATTATTTATTATTAATTATTTAAATTATATATATATACTTATAAATTATAAATGCAATGGCGAGGTATATCATCATTTTAATCTGGCTATGAGTACAGAGTGACAATCGTTGTGAATATCAAGTTCAGGCTTGGTTTTTATAATATATATATATATATATATATATATATATTACATTTATCAAGTAATAATATTGGATGGTATTACCATTATTATATTGGACAGCATAGTATATTCTGTATTGTTCATAAATGTCTTTGGCATTACTATTAATTCAGTCGTTAATATTTTTTTCAAGTTAATATTGTGCACCTGAAAAAACACTATAAAAAATTTTGATAAATTCCCATAAATTTTACATGCGAGAATCCTATCACCAGGATGTAAGTCTCATGAAATATATATAGAAATACTATCCATATATAATCCAAACTGTTATTGTATTTATTATTTAGACTTAATATTTTCTAAATAAAAAAGTTCACAAAAATATAAGATTAAAAATTGTAGGTAATCCACGGGACGAATCCATTTAATTATTTATAAAACGGTACCAATACATACGTTAACTTTTATTTTATATTTTCATTCCTTTACATTAATGTTATAAATCAGAAAAGGTTCCAAAGGCATCTCATAAAATGTTAATCACATGAGACTTTAATAACTTTTTAACCCTTTTTAATGGACACAATTTTATAGAATGTTTAGATACATTTTCAGCTGTGTAGCATTGAATTGTTTATCAATTGTTAAAATCTAGTAAAAAATATATGAGTCTACCTTGAAACCTAATTTTGAAGTTTCAGACCCGAAATTCGTTCATACAGAAGCATATTTTTTTTATTTACATAAAGCCATATAGAAAATAATACTTTATTTGTCAGTATCCGAACAATCGACCTTAATTTTTAACATCTAATTTTTAGTTTGTTCGGTTTCAAAATTTTAGCCTTGAGCTGCATAACTCAAAGGATCTATCTATCGAGCGTCACTATTATCCTCGGATAGTACGCAAAGCAACTGAATTAGAAAAAATAAAATTAAAAATCAGTAGGCAAGATGGATATAGGCTTTCATCAGCATGGGACCTAATAATTGGTACACTAAAAACATGCGATAATTTGTTTAATCGCATGTGAATACCGGTATATAGGGTGGCTCTAGATAATAATGGTGACATTGTCGTCTTCGTTTGGCAATCTCTTCGGGTACCCGAAGAGACTGCCAGACAAAGACGCCGCTCATTTCAGTCCTATTGAATGAATGAATGAATGAATGAGTATACTTTATTTGCATTATACAATATAGGAAATAAACAAGACAATTTACAAACATAACGATACGATTGTATAAGTACAGTAAGGCGGTCTTATTGCTGAGAGCAATCTTTTCAAGACAACCTTAAGGTAATGGACTAATTGTTGTACAAGTAGGTATAATAGTGCTTTATAATTAAAAAAAGCATCTTTTGTAATCACCACGTGCTGCAATCTACGATGAAACGTTGCCGACGTTTCAAATTCAATAAAGAAGCAGGTATGTAGGTACTATTTACTTGTAAAGGCTTTTACATCGCGTTAATTCTCGATTTTGTATTTAAAATACGTGTAAACAATGCCATAGTTTCTAATTAACTATTCAAAATTTTAATTCAATAGCTAATACTATTACTTGTACGGTAGTATTAGTAAAGTATAGGATATATTCGACCGTACGATGATATAAAGTAAAATCACCTACAACCCACGTTGTGAAACGTAAAAGCTCCCGTACCTACACGTGAAATCGATGCACTAATAATATGAAATTATAGATTACTAGTTGTCCCAACTTCACATGGGTGTACTATAAAGACCTTCCTGCAAGTGAACCAGAAGATAGTATTGTCTCACTGCTTCACTTCTTCATATGGAAATTTTTATCAATTTTTTTTACTTTTCCGTATGATTTTTTAAAGTTTTTCTTTAACACAAACCTTGTCCTGATATTAATAAATACAGAAAAAAAAAGTCAAAATAACAGTTGTTCTAAAGTAATGCGCTTACATACATCACGGCGTTTAGTTTTTTTATTTATATAAAATAGTTTCTTCCATTTTTAACCAAAATAATTCACTGAATATTAAATTGAATTTTTATTTATGAAAAATATACACTTTTTATTCGATTCTATTTTTTTCACGCCATTAATAACTTACAAAATTCTGCCAATGTTGAAACGGTCATGTTTACATAATTTATTACAAAGGAACCAATTGCACTTTGAGACCGTCAAGGAAAAATTGTTTGGAAGAAAATGGAAAATACATCTAGTAGCTTAAAATGTTCTGCTTTTGTCCGCTTCATCATCGTGGCATTATATTCAGCGAAAGTAATAAATGGACACAAATAAGGCAATTACAATTAAAAAAAAATCGAATACGTCATGACTTAATATCCTATCCTTACATTATAGAGCTCTTAGGTTTTGAGTTCAAATACGACAAACATCATATGATTTATGTGTCTATTCCCATATCGGCTAAAAGTCCGTTAATGGAAAGTTAATGAACAACGAACAGTTATTATTATTATTATTGAAAGACGGAATTTTCCAGGAAAAAATAACCTGTGACACTGCGACCTTTCCATGATCTTTTGTGCTCACCTTTTTTTACTATAGTTCTTTGTTCTAGTTTATTCTATCAGTAATAGGAATTTTAAGACGTTTTTTGTAGCAATATTTTTTTATCTCCACAGGATATAAAGTGTACTTTCCAAAGGAGATATATCGTTTATGTATGAGTGAGCTACAGTTACAAATTAAGTGCTGCGGCGTTTCTTCCTCATCATCAACGAACAGTTAACGAACCAAATTAATCCGAGGGACAGCGGTGGTTCGTTCTCTGCTTTTTCAATAGAACTTAATGAAAAAATAACCAAGGTTTGTTTCAATTATTACAGAAAGACAAAATTAGTAGCAAATTCAAACATTCAATCTGTTAATCATTTTTTTATTTATACTACTATAAGCTACTGTCTTATATTCGCGTTAATTATTTGCTTATTTACAATTTTATAAAGTCTTTTGAAACATAATTTTTATGAAATGCCGTACATAGGCAAAATTAATAAATGACAAAATATTTGACAAGGATAATCTGAGACTTTAATCACTATTGTCTTTGATCACGGGATTTGCCAGAACATTTTTTTTTATTTAGTGTAAGATTTATGCACTTACCGTTTTTCCGTAAATTTCAATTTTCCTTTCATATTATTTAAATTAGTATCAGTTTTTAATCATAAAATACTTCCTAATTCTATTATAGAAACATTCTTTTATGATATAAATTGAATATTAGTTTTTCAAGTAATTACCTGCTTTTTATTCCGGCAGACTGAAACTGAAAATATACTTTCCCTTTTATACTTACTCCATTGAAACCTTAAAAAACTACGATATTTTGCTTTTTTAAGATTTTTCTTTTAAAGAACATTCTTTTTATGTGTACGAGTAGATTGCGATTTGTTTTCTATTCATTGAAAAAAAATTTTACCAATTTCGCATAAATTCAGAATACTGTGTTGATTACCAAAACAGATCAACCAGAAAAACTTTATAATTTGAAATACCTTACATTACCCATCAGACCGTGTACAATTTAATTGGTTTTATAATGGGTGTTATTTAAAAATATATGAAATGTGGTTTCTTAACCACTACCATAAGAATAAGGTTATTCCACACCGTATATGGTGTGGAATAACCTTTCCACACCATATATGGTAACCACTTTTTAGGGAAGAGATTGTATGAGAATTCTATCATAGAGATTCACTCCGGTTACATACGTCCAGACGAAGCACAAGGGTACTGCTTGACTCCTACTAGGTAAAACCACATATTGTTCCTCCTCGCCATTGTCTCCGCATCATGAGTTCGCTTTCGCATATTCTACCTATATTATTAGATGATATTGCGAACTAAATAAATGAACCAAATTTAAAATTCCACACAAAGAAATTAAAGATACCTATTTATACATTCACTTACCTACTTATAGATTGGTTAACATTCATCAAAATAAAATACAATGCCATTTTCTTAATAAGTGACTCACAAAACCATCTCTAATTGGAATCCCAATTTGGATTTTATATAAATCCAATTAAAAAGGTAAAATTCAACAGCGAATGTCCTTTGCAGTCAACGAAGAAATAAATACATCCATAAATATTAATAAAAATTAGATGTCTGTAGTAACATCACAATTATTAGTCTGGTAAATGAATTAATTATAAATTTTATTTGTAGTCTTACTACTGTCATTCTATATGACTATACAAATACAAAATAAATTAATACAGTATCTATAATTATAATTTACATAGGTCACTTTAACCTATTTTCTTTCGTTCTTTGTATACATTATTTTTAGCCTCTTATGAAACAGAACGAAGAATGCAGGAATTCATATATAATATTTCACTAGTCATCTGCTACCTATGACTCACTTGTCACTCTTAATCAACGTCTTTGTTATTTCTCTCGTAAAAATACCAATAAATATGTTATTCATTTTCAGTCTGAGAGATATCTAATATAATAATGCAAACTTACATGTATAAAACACACATATATATTTACATAGTGTCAAATAATAGCAACGTTGAAATAGAACCACTCATGTGATACTATTTTAATTACTACCTTCTATCAGAGAACTCATCCACTAGATTATTATCCCCAATAATTTATAGAAATATATCTTAGTTCTTTTTTAGTAGTTCTTTCTTATTACTATTCTATTATTATCTATAAACAATATTTCTATATTCAAAACATTGCTGTATCAAATCAAATTGCAACGAGGTTTTTATTAGTAAGCAAACAAAGCAATGAAACCAGTGAAGGAAATACATTTGCATAAAAAATTACAAAGACTTTGATTTGCTCAATAGTGGAAATATTTATTTTTTTCATTATTTTTCACTGATGAAATACATAACCAATTTCAATGAAAACTGAAAAAATTCTGTGCATTTCTTTTTCAATCTAATATTTTTAATATTCGATGAAATTTTTTTGTTGAGGTATAAGTTCAAGCATTCATTGAAATTTAATTCCATTGCTAAACATAAGTCATTGAACTTTGAACACACATTAAAAATTCAATACAATAAAGTGAGTAAAAATAAGTATCTGAATATATTACATATTATTAGACTGTTATTAGAATAAACAAAAAAAAATATGTTAGTACTTATTTCTTCTTTAGAATTACATTTTTATTAAGTCATATTTCGGAAATTCTAACATAACGGCAATTTGTAATTGTGCAGTATCAAAATAAAATAAATCTAAATAATAGCTCTGTCAAATTCTGAAAGATACGAGTAATATTAAAAATAACACACATACGCGGCGAAAAGAAATATCACCCTCCTTTGCAAGTATATGCTAGGATACCCAACTAGATTTACTACATTAAATATATTAGAATCCGACAACTATATTTACTAAGATATGTCTTTAATAGTATTTAAATAATAGGAAAAAGTTTAATTCTTAAATATCAGTAGTGTACAAGAGCTAAACTAAAGAGAGATTTTGTAAAAAAATTATCTACTTGGGTACCTTTGTCTCATTGTTGTTGCCGTGAAACAGCTGCATTTACTTGGTGTGTTACGACTTTAAGGATGGAAAATATGCATATGAATTACAGGTTACAGAGACATTACACAATGTATTCGTATTTATTCTGTGACGTCCATAATATTGTATGATGTTCATATTCATGTTTAATTATTTATTAATTTTATATATGTATAAAGTTAAATATTAAAAAATATAAAAAATCCAGACAGCCCTAACTAGATTCAGAAAGAAACCTAATTCTGATGGTGATTCTAATTATTAAATTCAGAAAGTTTTCTTTTTTAACTTTTTACATTGTCGTCCTATATCAAATTCATAGATAAAAAATACTTATATTTTCTTTATTTTTACTGAAAGTAATTTACAGCTTTTATGGTGAACAGTATCCTATATGGAAACGTTAAATATAGTTCAATTATGTACTAAATTTTATTTAATCTCGTTTAAGATGCGTTTAAAGATTAACAAATATGTATGACCAGACATTTTTACAACTTTCTTTTCTGTAATATTTGATATATAAGATCAGTATTTTCACATATTAATTTAAAACGTATGTCAAACGTTAGCTTGGAAATGTTCCTGGCATGTTATTAAATAAAATTATTATTTAATATTCCTCTCAATTTCGTAAAATACCTATTTCATTTCGTCGCTCTCATTACTTATGTTAAATAAGAGCTTATTGAATAAGTGGCATCATTAAGCCCGAGGAGTGTCCGCGTAATGAGGAAGGAAGTGTGTCGTATTCTCACTTTAGAAAAATGTTAATACTCGGGAGGGCTTTACTTTTTAATAGCGTGGTGTTAATGTAATATGATTGAGATTATTAAAGACACAATTGATTTTATAAATTGTTATTTTCTGTTATATTTTACACACAATAGCATTGTATTTCTTTTTTTATTCATACAAAGTTCATTATAGTCGGCATCTGAGCACCTGGTGACCTATAATACAGGTTTCGACCTATCTCAGCTGCCAGACTCTCACAAATAAATGTAAATTTTTGGATTGTACTAACTTTCTAACTGGAGTAACTATCTATTTGGAGATAGTGGAGAATTTTAGATATTATAATTATAATAAAGCGGAACAATTTGTTTGTTTGGATGCACTAATCTAATGCTAGTCTGACTGAAAAAATCTTTTTGCATTTCATATGTCCTTATTTTAGGAAAATTATAAGCTATTCAACATCACGATACGACTATGGACGAACCAGGGGATAAAGCTAGTAATATGTATCACAATCACACCGAAAACAATATACTTATATTAAAATAACATACATGTCCAATGTTATATACCTACTCATATAAAAATAAAACAAAAAAGAAACCAAGTTAAAAAAGAGAAGTGCTCATATATTATGAGATATAGAAGCGTTGCAACTTTGAAAGTATAGTTGCTCGAACAAAAGTTTTAAATAACCTACTTGCAGCTATCTTGACGCAGTTTGAAAACTTCTATGGAAGAAGAAAAATATGAGGGTTGTTTGTGAAGGAAACTGTCTTAAAGAACTGCAAATTATCATGTTAATAGCGTGCGTAAACAAAAAAAGTTTTATAAGAGACTGAGAAACTTTACATATAGGCTACTTGTCTGTAAGTATCAATCGATTTTCTTATGATAACCTAATAATTTTAGAAATAACACCGCAGCACGTCGTAATTTATCGATTGCAACAAAAATTATTAAAATCTGTTTCGTATTACCAAAAATACAAGCAAATTGATAATCTCATTTGATTCGAAATCGCATACAAATTATTTGTAATCACTTATTTAAGTAGAGTTAAGAACCTTCTGCCACATTCTTCTATCATTTTGATCTACCATAGATATAAAATTTTTGCATATAATTTAAGTGAAATGAGCACTAAGAGAGGATTTTTCAAAAATCTCACAGAAATAGGGATAGACAGAAAAAAGGTACAGTTCTGCATAACCGAAGCTTAACGAAATTATTTAAAAAATAACTACCTAAAAGAATTTATAACGTATGTATAGAATAAAAAAAATTAAAAATGTTATATGAGAGTATAGGGTAGCATATCTACTATTTTCACAGCTTCGCTATATTTCATTGTGTACACTATAAATCGGTAAGATAGATTCGCCATGAATACGTAATAAATAAACAGACCCTTTCAACGTAATAGATTGTCGACGGACAGACAAACAAACTGACATCCATAGTGACAACGGTCAACATAGATATAAGGTCAACAATGTAAACATGAACTACACCATGGAAATTACAATAACATTGGCCTCTTGTTAATACTTTTATTACCCTTGAAAATACACAGGTTACCTTTCCTTTATTACTGAAACTGAAACCATAATGAATTTCATTTGCACAGGGTTTACTTGAATCATAATAACATCATATAGCTTATTATATTCCATTCATAATATTTTTCATTGTATATCCAAATGTAGTCGAGGACGACCCCCTCATTAGATGTAACGATAACCTCGATGCATTGCAGAGACTCAGTGGATTCAAGTGGCTTAGGGCCGTTCTTTATGGTAGCTTATGAACCCCTATGTTCAGAAGTGGACGGATAATGGCTGAGATGATGAAGATAAAATGACGATCCATATCGAGACTGTTTTAAAGAAAATGCTGATCGGACATTTTATAGTGACTTCAATATTGAATGTACTATAAAATCAAATGTTCTATATCCTATTGTTTTCGGAACCAAAGGTTATTAGCATAATCAGATATCAGCTAATGCTTATAAGACACAAATATTGCTTCTAACAGTCTACCAGCTAGAATAATGACGAGTAATGAATGATACCCATATATCGTAGGATTTCAAACGTATTCTAGGGAGCTGTTATAATGACGAATCCTACATTATCTTAGCTGGTATTGACTCTAATAGTTATTCCTTCCATATATTAACTTAATAACTATCCGCTATCAGTACGGATCAATGAATGTCTAGAGATATCCGTTTTGATTCTACAAAGTCTTCTTCTTCTTCATATATTCTTGCTCACGATGACAACGCCTATATTTTGTCACATTTTGTAATTTTCCATACAGTAAACACAATTATATGTTGAGTATGATACGTGACACAATATATTCTGTTATACCTATAGCACTGTTCATATCTGTAGACAACGGTTACCACTTTCCACTAGTTGGGCCGTCAGCTTGGTCATCATAGTAGATTACAAAAAAAATATGCTCAAATAATCGTCATGAAATTTCGTAAACATGTAATATTCAATTTGAAGGACATAGGCTACTTTTCACCTAACACTAGTTGCTAATAAATAAATTTCACATATACTTATAGGAAACAATGCTACCTAGCCCCATACTAAACAGAATCTTATATTATGGATACTAGAAATAGATAAACAAAAATATTTTTTGTATTTTTTTCATCAAAACTTAAGATGCTCCACAAAAAAATAATCGAATCAAAGCAACTTCAATCGTGACAAAAGCAATATGGGATCAATGCATGAGTAAATACTGTCGATTATAAAAACCAAAAAATTTATTGATTAAGAATTGGCAATGATGTAGAATACTCAGGTCACAACTTCGTAAAAAATTACTGAAGAAACAAAACATACCTAATATGTGTACCAATATTAGAAACGTCAAACTTAAACCCCTGTTCTAAACTATCTGATTATCATGGTAATAATAAACTAGAATTCTTGTAAGGAGACCTATGCTCATTAGTAAAGTATTAATGGATTTTAGATTTGATGATGGATAATAACAGATAGGTTATAAAATATACTGCAACTTTGTTACTTGGAATTTGATATCAATTCATATCCTTCTAGTTCACATAAAGTTTTCATTATTAGTGATATAGGTTACCTAAACTAACAACCCAATGATTGATTAGTTCATTACTCGTTAGCAACATAACATTTTGGTTTGACCTAGAAATACGAGATAAAACCGGTTCCGTTAGTAAAATGACTATAATTTATTACAAAACCCTGTGTCATTACTGGCAAATATTAAGTTGCCGAGTAAACTGTTTTTCTTTTGAAACCTATTGCCCTTGGAATAATTATTCTTTATAAGTCTTTTGTCAAATAATATTTATGACAGGATTTAAGCAATCAAAAACTAATTATCCAAATTTGGTTCGGGCATTAATCATGTAAGTTTATTTATTATTTTTTTAATTACAGCATTTTTTTGTTTTACTAGGGATTAAGCAAACGGAAATATTTTTTACATGTCCTTTCGCATTATTACTTTATTGAAAGAATGTTGCTATATCCAAAATATGATACTATACAATCTAATGCAGTGATACCATTTCAAAATAAATAATATATTTATACTTTCTATTCCTTGAACATTGAATTTCATTATTATTATCAAAAGACATGGGGAAATTATTTTTTTAAATCTTTCCTATTTCTAAATAGGTAATACCTATCGCAATTAAGTAATTCCTGTACAAGCGACGGTTACTATGAATAAGAAAATCTGCTGTTTTATTTGGCATCCAAATAGGATAAAAAGATTAATGTATCAAGTTTTTAATGTCTAACATCATTTCAATTTATACTGTCGTATCTAAAAGATAAAAAGAAAACTTAAAAGGAGTCTTTATATGTCCATTCGCCTGTCTGTTAAAAGAAAATGACATGAAAGGCCCTTATTTTTATTTCTAAAATAAGACTTTCATTTAATTTCTATCGCAAAGTTTTCGATTATATATATAAAGATTAAAAAATGTATACTATCAAGCACAGATTTTAAGAAATCATTAAAAAATCTTCACAAGCACACTGACATCCAAATACATCAGAGTTTATCAACTGTTAAATGAATAATATCTATCAACAATTATTAGTGATTAGGATCAAAATGATTAAGATCGTATGGTGTTTAAACTATTAACTTTGACAGTTAACATAAAATTTAACAGAAAACTATGTCTTTTATATCTTTATTTATGTCTAGAGTTACATTATCAGTTACATATATTATATTAATCTCAGATAAAAACAAAAAACTATTATAAACAAATGTTTAATTTTTTTAGTAAATCATTCGTTTGTCATCCTGACTGTCCATTTATTTCTTTATCTTTTATTTTCCATTTATTTCTTTATATTTTACTTTCTTGGTATTGTTTTCCGGTTCTTTGTAGATATTTGACCCTGAAAATTAAAACCATGTTCACATATCAACTTTAGTTTATAAAACTAAAGTCGATATGTAAAGTTGAAATGTGTTTAATTGTAATTTTGAATAAAAACAAAAAAAATTTACAGCTAAAGCTTATTACAAACTAAACGATTACTTGAATTAAAAATGTGATTGGTGTTAGTCAATCATGCACGGGGTTTTTAACGACCATGAAATTCTAGACATAGTGCATTTAAATACAAATGCGTAATGTTAACAGAGATTTAAAATAGTAACTATTAAGTTAGTGAGAAACTAGAAGTAATTAGAAGATAACATATAACAACTTTCAGTTTTCCTAAATTTATAATAAAAAATAACGATGTAAAAAGGCTCGTAAACAAATAAAAATTACTTCAATTTATTATGGATTTATGCAATCGGCTATTATGTATCATGAAGTCCTCAATACACGTTTCCTATTCGTAATTGGTCGGTTTTTTAAAATTCTTTATAAAAGTAATAAATTTAAATCTTTTTTCCTTATATTATGTTTTATAATATTTAAAATAGAAGAAATTTTATTTTACCAAAGGAAAAATGTACCTTTTATTATATTTTTCTAATTTAAACTTCTAGAAAGTTAATATCTCATCTCTAGAGAGCGGCTTTCGAGAAATTTAGACCTATAACAGAATACTGAATTGAATTAATAATAAAGACTAGTTTGTAAGAACAAAAAATATATATAAAAAAATATATCGCACAACATTCCCTGTAGCTTTCAGAACGTATGTAAATGTGGTGTTGTTAGTATGGTAAGCTAATGTACAAGTGCTGTTCACAATTATACTTATCTCTAATGTCATGTTAAATCGATTGTTCGTGTATATATATATATATATATATATATATATATATATATATATATATATAATTTTTATATATATATATAATTTTTAATAAACCAAAAACAGTCTCCAACTAAAAAAGATTTATTTTCTATTGCGAGTAAATATGTAAATATCAATATTTTGTTATTAACTTCAGAATTGACATTGCGCATGCTTTGTTCCTGGTATTGCAGGTGTTGGTGTTCTTAAATCACAGTAATCACTTAACATCAGATGATATGAAAAAATATAATATATTCTATAATATATCATATATTATATAATATAATATATTATATAATATAATATATATAGTATAATATATAATATATCATAATATGAAAAAAACAATACAGAATTTAGAAATTATAAAAGTACTCCAGAATATGTTCTCTTTTTTTATTTTAGACAATATTTTAGAAGTCGTCATCCTTGTATACTATTCATAATCAAGATAATTTATTTCTACAATAAAATTACAGAGTATTGATTCAGTTGTCAACAAGATTCAAATGTCTTGCTTGTTGACAACTGACTTCAATAATCAATTTTCTTTTTTCGTCAAAATATTTGTATCATAATATGAATACAATTTGACATAGAAGTTGTAGAAGTAAATAAAATACACGATGTATATTTGTTGAAAAAGTGACATCAGGATATGATGAGCCTCATCAATCAAATCACATTTCCTACAGTTTGTAGATTTAGCTACATGAAACTTTTCCTAACAAAATATATCCAAATCGTATTCTATAAGTAAAAACTACATGACTTATTTCTATGACAATACGGGAACCACGGTCTATTACGAAGTTGGAATTTTATTTTACCAATATTGTCACTTAGTTATAGAATATATATTTGAAAATAATTTTGAATAAGTATCGTTATACGTAGATATTTATGTAACTAAATAAAGTTATTGAAAAATACCTTTTTTGTCTAAATGAAGTTAGACTAAAGATAGTCTATAAATAGAAGTTAATATTTCAGTTATCACTAAATTTAGAATCTAACAATACAAAGAATTAGTACTAAACTTACATTAAATTATTTAAAACTAGCAACCTGCTCAGATTTCACTTAGGTGTAAAATATAATGCATTATATATTCACTTATATAACCTTAGATTATAACAGAGCACAAGTACCACCTAAGATTACAGAAATTAGATACATTTTCTGTGTCTGCTTTATATAAAAATGCATCAACTATTAGAATGGCCAGTGCATCAAACGTAAATACGGGTACTTATAGACATTCATATTTTTCTAAATTGAATTTGTGATTCTGATTACCAATGAGTATTAAACAAGCGTAGTAATTATTTCTGTTAGCTGGTATAATAGCCAATCAATTTATCGATAACTTGGTTTCATTCAAAGAAGGCTTTGTTCAGGGATGGAACATTAAATTAACTATCACTTTACTTACTACAGATAGTATAGGTACTGTTTGTTTACATACAGCACTCAAATTATAATAATAATATAAAGACATACAACCTTTTTGTTTAAAAATATTACTTCTATTTAATATTTCATTTGCCCCTACTTTTATACACTATTTTAGAATCCAACGTAATAAAACTCTAAAATTAATATTTAACAACGTTTTTCATAGAAACACTTAAATAATTTTAAGATTCTTACGTTTATTTTGAATTGCTAAAATAGTAAAATATATTTAATTCCACTTTTCATCCCCATTTCATATTGTAAAGGATAACTAAAAGAGCAAACAGTAACATGCAAGTGCAAAATAAAACTCGTAATAAATCTCTATAGCAAGCCACGGGTCGGTAGTTTATAATGATTATAATTATTGGCCAAGCTCTTCTCAATATAAAAATTGAGCCTGACTTAGCAGTATAACAGTACGAGGTTTGTCCGGAAAGTACGTATAAAAGTTTTTTAAAAATTTTATTTTACAATTATTCAGGTAAATCAATTTTATCCCCTTCAAAGTACTCCCCCTGTGACATAATGCACTTGTGCCAACGCCGTTTCCACTGTGAGAAGGCTCCTTGAAAGTCCTCTGGTTGTAGGTTTCTCAGCTGCCCCGTCGTAGCTTTTTTTATCTCATTTATGTCCCCCAAATGCCGCCCCCGAAGTACCAATTTGGTTTTTGGGAACAAGAAGAAGTCACACGGGGCCAAATCCGGCGAATAGGGGGGGGTGTTCGGTCACCGTAATGGAATTTTTACTCAAAAACTCACGGACAACAAGAGAGGTGTGGGCAGGGGCATTGTCGTGGTGAAGAATCCAGCGCCCCTCTCGCGCCAATTCTGGACGAACTCGTGCCACACGAGCTTTGAGGCGTCTGAGCACATCGACGTAGAATTTTCCATCAACTGTCTGGCCTGGAGGGACGAATTCTTGATGGACAATCCCCCGAACATCGAAAAAAACAATCAACATTGTCTTGACATTTGAGCGGGATTTTCTTGATTTTTTTGTTCGTGGTTCCCCGGATGTCTTCCACTCTTTGCTTTCACGGCCATTCTTGCCGAGTTTCGAGAGAAACTTGATTACGACGCGCTGCTCTTCAACGGAAGCGGGCTCCATGCCGACGGGGTTTCGTTAAGAGGTAACTTCACAGATGGCGTGACAATTCGCACCGCACGGCGGTCAGACCAGAACTGAAGCATTGTTAGGGACATAAGGAAGGGGTCCTGCGCTTACCTGGCCTCCCCACTCCTCTTTCTCGCATTCCAGAACACTTTTATACGAACTTTCCGGACAGACCTCGTATAGTAACAATACAGTTATGATGCAGTGACGTCGGTTTAACTAATTCTAATACTTAAATTAATAACTCGTCATTTAAAACGAAAGAAATAAAGTAATGGATACTTAGTTTATATCTAGCCAATCAATTCTGACACTTTTTCATTTTAGAAATGTTTATTTCCACAAAATGTCCTTCCTCCATTTCTATTTCCTGCCATTTACACAACATTTTCCCTTAAATTTCCCTTAACATTGTCACTTTAGCGTCTTCACGAAATTATATCCGATTCCATAAAGACGATTATACTAAGAATTCCTTGAAATGAGGAAACACAACTGAATTAATTAATTGTGGTACGATTCTGACTGTTTGTCAAGTATTACTCAGAAAGCGTTCAAAATTTTCGATTTAGAATACCGTAAGATGTACTCAGTGTGGTTTTACCTTATGATACCAAGAATATTTATTTACTATAGGTATACATTTCATTTTGACCCCATATTGTTAAATGAGTCTTAATTTTGTAATAACGTGGATAAAAAGTTTGGCAAATAGATATATATACCACACTTTTATCCGCGAGTAACTGAGGTGTCGTCAATTAACCGAGATAAATAAAAATAAATAGTAACAGCTTATGTCCTTCTGTAATATATAACGTGTACACCAGATTTGATTATGACAGGTTAAACCAATAGGTGCCAAGCAAATAACATAAACGAAAAAAACTCGCTTTTACACTAAAATTTATAATATTAATATGTCTAAAGATGAATAGTGTGGGAGTGAGATAGGAAATGTGCAGAATGATAACGCATGTGAGAAAATAGGGTAGTGAGGTCGATAGGGGATGAGGTGACTAGTGACTACTATTGAGATTAAAGTGGCCAGTCGCCGATGGCGCAATTCCTTAGACAATTTCATGGAAACTCGACAGATGACAAGGCACCAACCGCATAACTAATTTGATTGAACAATTGATCTTATATATTATATATATATATATATATACATATATATATATATACATATATATATATATATGTATATATATATCAGCCTTTAACTATCCACTGCTAACCAGGCTTTAGAGATGTTTTAAGAGGGACGCTGCTACCCATTCCTCGGTCATTATATTCCCTTAGTTGCCTCTTACGACACCTACAGAAAGGAAGTGGTAGTCAATTGCCGGCACCATATAGCTGATAATATATTTATGGAGGGTTAATTATTAATTGTTAAAGATGAAACGACAGCAATCATCGTGATCAGTCGTCAGCAGTGAAGTCGTGTTAAATGGTGAGATTTACTATTTTTAAGTAAACATAGCCAAGTGATTATATGTTTTATTAATTAATCGACCATCATCCTCTAATTTTTTTATTAATAAACGGTTTATTAGTACATAGAATAGAGAATGGTATACTCTTAATGCTATGGTGCTATTAATCATTTGACCCTACAGTTATTTCATAATATTAAATAAACTTAATGCTGATGCTTTATTAATTCTGTTACATAACAAGTAATAGTGATGATAAATGGTTATATTACTAGATAGAAGGATACTCTGTACTGTTTTCTCCAAAAGATTATAATAATAAACTTATCATAAATACAAACAATTACAAGAAATGATCACAGTAAGGAAACAATGAGCGGCCTTATCGATAAATGATATAAAAGCGACCTCTTTCAGGCAACCTTTGGATGCAGAGCAGTAATCATAAACAGTTTGATCGGAGGCACGATGAAAATTTAAGTCCAAGTAAGTACCATAGTAGTACATACAGTGCTAAGCTAAAATGGGACTACCTACATAATAATACGTGACATGACGTATTATTCTATGAAGTAGTCTCCAATTATTGTCCGTGGTACATGAGTCATATCTTAATCAACGACTAGTGATCCACCGCGATTAACTTTTACTAAAGACTTGCTTTTTTATCTTCCTGCACGGGTAGATAAAAAATAGAATATAGCACGAGCTACTTATTAATAATGCAGTTTATTATAAATGAAAGAATTTTTAAAAGAAAATTATGAGTTTATCCTTTACAAACAAAATATCTAATCTTTCTTCTTTATAATATTACTATAGATGTTTGAATTAACAACCTTATCTGATTATTCACTTCCTTCATAGTACTGTTTCTAATCTAAAAAATAAAACAGCGTATTTTGACCATTTTTCATCAGTCTTCGTGTTTTTTTGGAATCCTAAAACTTTAATCTTACAAAAAACATAATTTAACTTCTTCGATAGCAATCTTCTATAAAAAAAATAGTTTTACTTACAGACCTCTCACCTTTTGCTATATCCACTTCACACCAAGATTGATGAAAATCGAACCAATTTTCATGAACTGTCAAAATGTGCGTTTTTGTTTTTGAAATCTATATTTCTTCCAAGTGAAGTTAGGAAGGAAAAGAAACAAATTATTGTTTAATATTATACTTTATTCATAACTTGCTGTAACTTAACTAAAAATAATACTCAAATTTTTAGAAACTTTCAAAACGGTCACTACATTTGTAAAACTATTATTAACTTGGTCATTATTATATTATATATAAAAAAAAAAATCTCAATTAAGACTGTAATCAAAACTATCAAAAAAGGTAAAATCGACATATAAGCTTTAACCAGCAAAAAATACGCACACAAACTCTAACGAACTTCCTCTAATTGGCAGTTTGTACGCTTATTTAACAACAAAAAATTTTACATAACGATTTATTGGCTCAATTCTTAAAAAATAATTATATCATCATCATCATCTCAGCCATTATCTTTCTACAGCTGAACATAGACCTCGCTTATAGACTGCCATAAGGAACGGTCCTGAGTCATTTATCCACTGACTCCCTGCGATGCATTTGAGGTCGTCACTCCATCTAGTGGAGGGTCGTTTGCTGCATTTACCCGTAAGTGATCGCCACTCAAGAACCTGTTTTTTCCTATCTGTTGTCGGTTTTTCGAGCTACGCAACAAACCCATAGTCATTTCACCTTTTTTATCCTTCTGGCTATGTCGGATTTTGTGATATCTTCATTTCGGATTCTGTCACGAAAAAATCTGCCATAGCTCATGCATGTGATCTATGGAGCTAAAACCCTTTCAGTAGTTGGCTTGTTTGGGTGGCTAAAAAAATGATTAATTAAATTTTATTAAGAGAAACATTATTAAAATCTTAAACTTATTAGGTACTTTTCGATAATTATAATATGGTTAGAAAAGTACAAATAAGAATAGTTATTTGTGATCTTAATAAATTCTGTGTTTATTTATGAAAATTATTTGGTTTCAAAAGGTCTTTGTCGTTGCTGAATAAATATTCTTTAAATTCGTATTTGATATCTATTTTAAAGATACCTAATATCCCTAGCCTTTTTCATATAACGCTTAACATTCGCATATTTATTATTCTATTTAAATTATCGTTCTACAGTCAGCTATCGAATTCTGTTTTTAAAATAATTATGATTTTTGGAATCAATATATGTTTCTCATAATTATACTCCATTGTCGATATCGTGCGTATACACAAAATTGAGTTTGAACTGTAGCGGCAATGTAGGTTTTATAAGAAATTAATTTGTACGCCAATCTAGTTGCGGGCTGTTAACACGCACTAAAATCATAACTGGTAACCTTAGTCATTCAATTAATATCCAAGTACAGTTAATCTTTTAATACAGTAAACAATTAGTACTTTATAATAATCAATATGTAAAGAGACAATAATTTCACATGTATATGTAATAATTCCTGAAGAAGTTAAACGCCTTAAAAAAAAAAAACAATTCAAGGCAGAAAGCTTTCCCCAGAGACTATATAATAAAAATTAAAATTATTCTTCAAAAAAGGCGTATTATGGTTTATGATATGATGATGATGATGATGATGCCGGAAGTATATATAAATATTATAAAGGTCCTAATTTAACGTCTTTTTCAAGTTTTATTTTAGGTGGGCTTGTATTTTTTTTAATATCATTAAAAAGAAACAATATCTATCTATCCTACAAATATTAAACGGGACATGGTTACCGATAGGTATACTTTTAAATCAAAGCATTCACTTACTGACTACTTAGAGACGACAGTTCAGCCCTATTGTGGTCCCAAAACAATAGCAACTTAAGCAATTAGCTACGGGCCGACTGAGCGTCATTTGATCTTAAAATTGTTTGCATTGAAACTTTGTTGGCAATTTTGCGCAAACTACAGAGTACCACAGTTTGTTTAATCAATAAATCTCAGAAAATGTTATATATATAATTACAATAACAACTATAAATGTACTACTATTGGTAATGGCCGTCGGGTGAAGTCGGTACTAATAACTAATCCTAGAAATGTTACTATAAATGTTAAAACCATTTTTATGAAAATATTATCGTCACACCAAGTCCTTTATAGAGTAAGCTACAACTAGACCTTTATAAATATATTTCAATTAATATTAATTTTGAATATAAAAAAGTTAACCTGCCCTATTAGGCTAATTACTACTACTCATATGAGAGTGGAACCCTCTTATGTCAAATAAATTTAAGCCGCTTTCGTTACATATGAAGGTCTCTAACATGGCTTATTAGACGAAGGCTTTGCTTATGCGCCCTCCAAAATACAAAGTAACTACGATAATTTTTAACCTATCGAAATATTGATTTTTAAATATAAGATGCTGAAATTCGATCCTAAGTCTCCCGGAGTGCAGTTAAGTGTTATCCAGCGAAGCTGTCATCAACCATAGTCTCGTACCACTCATGAGCTATTAAAGCATGGCAAAAAACTAACAAAAGTAACAGCTCACGTGAAGCTCCCTAGATACCTTTAGAATCTACATAACATCTCACCTTCCTCTTACACAGTTATAACCTTATTCTTATACTAACCTCACTATGTGACGGTAGTTATTATGTACCAAGAAGCAGGGTAAGCTCTTTATTTACTGCAACGACGTCTCAATACATTCTCCCGCCAAAATTGAAAAAATATACATCAGATACCAATTTCACGGATGTGTAGAACCTTGCCTCCGCGATAGTGTCATCACGAAGAAAGCAGATGAAGCATACAATTTGCTGTCAACGTTATAATGAGCTTTTCTGTTCACGACGTCCATAAATAATTCAATCTGAGTTTACCTAAATCGGCAATAAAGGAACATAAAGACATACCTTACTTTTTATAGACACGAATTTTATTTCCACCAGACAAAGGGCTATTAAATACTTTTATCGTACCATAAATAAACTAATCTTCACAGATTGTTTCATATCCGCACGTAATAATTCACATAGATTCTGCGATATCTATGTCTTTATAATAGTTCTTGAAAAGATTTAAGAAGTATAGGTATTTAGGATGAAATCGATATTTTTACTGTTAGTGAAACAAAATTTTTATCCTTATAAATATAGGTCAAAATAATAAATTACATTCCCATATAAGGCCACCTATCTTGCTAAAAGGGGTCACCTGTCTACCGTCTGAGAATACCTACTGGTAAATCATATTAATATTATATATAATATTATTAGAGTGAGGAGCTTTGTAAATATTAAAATAATATTTTATCACGACCCATTTGAGAAACAAAAAATAAGTTTAGTCCCTTGGTTAAGTATTTGATATAACGAGTTAAAGTGAATTTGAAACCACCTTCTATTTGAAAGCTGTTGAAAATGTAAGCTCCTGAAGTGTCTTTATTCCAACTTAACTGGTTATTCTTGAAATTTGACTATTCTTGCCTAATTACATTAAACGTCTTTCGTAGTCAAAATTTTTTCTTGGAAAATTTTCTCAATGACAAAGCGGAGATAACCGTAATCAAATAATTGAATGGCTAAGATAAATAATACTTAAATGAATAATAATAGTACTTATCAAATAAGTAATAAATTTTAAAAAATCAAAGATATCTTTGATCTGTTTTATTTATGCATGCAGCCGATATATATCAGCTATTACAATTGTTATGAACAGAGAAACAATACTAAATATTTCCATGGTTTTGATGGATACCTAATTGGAAGTTTCATTTAACATACATAATTAACGTCCAGTAACGTAAAGCCAAAACCCTGTATAATATTAATAAATATTACGCCAATCCCAAAAAATTTGAATAAGAGCAGGAAGATGATGACATATAGTTATCGGTATCGGCTACAATCAAACTTACAACTATTGGGGTTAATATGTCGAAGCGGCATACCACTAGCCTAAAATGTTCCTATTTGATGACTTTATTTCCTATAATCTGTTAAATACTAATAAGCTAGCTATTTATCACGTTCTAACCATAAAAACAAGCCGCGAAAAATACGTGTTGGGACTACAAACTCGTGAGAGTGTTGACAATAACTTTACCCAGTTGTCATCGTGAGATTTATAGCTATAATATGTTATAGCGAATTATAATATTTACCTAAATAAATGTCGCTAGTCGCCCACACGTTGTGATATCAGGAGACATCATATGAGTACCTATACCAACCAAGCCGATACCTTGTTAGTATACACTTTTACCCATGGAGCATACTCAAGTTTTTAAAATTATTTATAAACCTTTCACAAGATAGTGGTTTTGTATAAACAGTTTAAATACTTATTTTAAAATTTTGATTATACTTAAAGAAAATCATTCAGTTATACTGTAGTGTAGTATCAGTTTAACGTCCACCATCTAAACTAATATTACAATAAAGAAAGATTTTATATTATTTTTATAACACCATACTATATACTACTATATAAGTAGTAAGTATATAGTAAGTGAAATTAAATTAGTTTTGATTTTTAAATTTTTGTGACACTCGGTATACATTTTCTATGGAAACCGACATAGACTACTTTCTATCCCAGTCACACAAAGTCGAGAACGGCTTTAGTCTGAGAAATTGAAGTGTCAATTACAGCAAAGGCAGATCTATGAAAGAAACATATTACATTTTCTTGAATACAGAATAAAAATATATTTTGGTTTTTATGTGTATTTTTATGAATTTTATGTCACCTAGGAAAGAAAATTATTATCGCACCTATTCATTAAAACAGCAATTTTAAAATTCATTGTAAAGGGCAAACTACTGTAATTTCATATAGTAATATTATAAGACCAAAAAAAAGTCTTCAAAAGTGACAAAATATGGGGGTATCGTTGATTGACAGTATTCTATAATATACAATAGCGTTATTTATGCCTATAGGCGACGGTTATCGTTTTCTATCAAGTGACCTTGTCTGCCATTCTCAGTTAATAACAATAAAAAATAGCGTAAAGGAACTGAACTTTATTATAGCTTAAGTACACAAAAATTTGTTAACTCAGCATACTATGATTATACATTTATTAAGCGGCTTAGTCTGTAGAGTCATGCCACTCGCCCGTGGTGGCATGTGTGACGAGACGAGGGACTTTTCCAGAAAACGTTCAGTTGGTCACATATAATTGAGTTTAGTGAATGTCTGTAACTTCTCTGATACTTACAATATATAAAATATATTTAGACCGAAATAAATTAGATTTTTTTGCAATATAAATAAAAATAATATACATATATAACTAATATTAATATAAATAGTTATTATATGTTTGAATTATAGGTATTCATTTTAAGGTAGAAATCAAAGAAAAGATCTATACAGTTAATTTAAATAATTCCTATTTTATAGGAACCATTACGTGTTATACTTGTGCCGCTTATGATTAAAATTGAAAAAAAAAAACATATTTCCATAAAAGGTACCGACTAATTTTAAATCACAAATTCATAGTGAAAAAAAGAAAAAATTTGTGACGGCAGTGATTCTATTCCACATCTATTTTTGTCTCACCCCCTCTCCTGGACCCTTAATATCAACCATCCCAGCATCTCAATAACAGGTATTCATTTTACTACAAAACTAATTATCAATCCATTCAATTCACAATTGAGACCCACAATAATCAATATTATGTAAATAAATAACCCTACATGTCAACCTAAACAGATTATAAGCTATTACATCGATATTTGTTATATATAAAATTTGCATTGCAAATTAGAGCACTCGATATTCAAATATTCCATTCTCACTATCTTGCCGACAATGTAGATTTCAACGTTTTGTCAAGTACAAAATCAAGTAACAGATAAAGGGGACTGCTAGTACCAAAGACCTCACCCTTTTGCTAGAAATATTGACAAGTCAAAAAGTAATTAAATAAGTTAGTAAGTTCCCCTGGAAATCGTCGTGGTTAATTCTTGGTGACTTCATCCTCATTTATCATTGTTTACTATAACCGTTTCAATATAAACCACAAAGTAGGTGAAATTATTATTTCACTTTCATTACGCAATAGTTATTCTAATTTTATACTTAGCCATTTTACCCGATTTTAAAAAGAATAATTTATTTGAGTTTGTGTAAATCTATAGGAATAATTGTATAGGTATATCCCAATCTTTGATGCAACACGTAATCTACGTGGCTACCAGCTTAACAGATTTTAATATAGATTAAACGCAGTAAGTATAGATTTTAATAGGTGAGATGTTTAAAATAATTTAGATGTATTTCATTTAAATTATTATTACATGTCGATGACATTATAATACTCGTATAGGAATGTATAGAAGCTATAAACTGTCAAAAATTTCAAGTTTCGTAACATTTCATTATAGATTTTGTATATTTTATAACTTTTTATCGTAATCTATATGATTATAATGCAGGAACCTCAAACTATGGATGTCGCCAGTTTCAATTTTGTCATTACAGTCGTTTATATCTGCATCCTACCAATGCCTAACGGTAGGTTAGGGCTAGACCAGTTGCTAATCGTTTAATTTTATTTATATTTAATCGATTGATAATCTTATAAGAGCTAGTCCACTGTCATTGTTCAAAAACTAGTCCAATTTAAAATGTTTAATAGCTGGATGCCAATCTACCTAATTATGTGCAAATCAATGTTATTGAGCAAGGAATGAATTCTCTTGGTTTATTAACTAGATTGTTATGTTGTATTTTATGTAATATTTATGTGTGTAGTAGCTGGCAAGTTACCTTTTATAATTCTTATTTTGTTTCAGGTGCCGATACATTACCAGGTTGCAGGTAATGGTTCAGCAGGTGAGAAACGATAGTAAGTATTTTACGACTTTACCTACCTATTTATGCTTATATTTTGATGAATATATGTTGTGTATAAGTTGTAGTATACACAACATATATTCATCACACACACACATACATTATATATATATATATATATATATATATATATATATATATATATATATATATATATATATATATATATATATATATATATATATATATATATATATATATATATATGTGTGTCTGTGTGTACGTGCGTGCGTGCGTGCGTGCGTGCGTGCGTGGGCGCGAGCGTGCGTACGTGCGTGCGTGCGTGCGTGCGAGGGTGCGCGCGTGCGTGTGTGTGTGTGTGTGTGTGTGTATTTGTGTGTGTATGCGCGCGCGCGCGCTCATGTATGTTTGTGATTACACATGGTATAATATATAACATTATCAAACATACGTTAAAGCAACAAATGGTAATTTTCATATTTTTTTTTATACAACTTAGATTGGCAAACAAGCTGACGGCCCACCTGATGGAAAGTGGTAACCGTCGCCTATAGACATGAACAGTACCATGGACATAACAGAGTATACTGTTTCGCCCATGATACCCCTCATGCGTTGCCATTTCTGAGGACTCAGATGTTATTCCTCTGTACCCATTAAATTCACGCCATATCCCACCCTTTAAACTGAAATTCAGCCATGCAAACACAACTGCTTCACGGTTGAAACACGAATGGGACAGAGGTACCCAAGCAATCGACTTTTGTAAGCATAATAATATATTGGATTTACATACTTCGATTTATACAAAATACATAACTTTAATATTTTGTTCAATAACATTTTAAAATATAAAATACCTTTGCCGGAGGGTATTCTAGAAATCCAATACACATTTGCTATTCAGTAGAATTGTAGAAAAGAAAGATTGATAAAATTTTCTATACATATTAAATGAGGATAAAAATGTTTCCGTCCCGATACCAGGGGCCGCCGCATTCTGTACGGAATGTTCCAGACTCCTCTGAGTGACTACCAAATGAAGCAGTATTATGAACAAATATTTACCGTGTTTCTCAAACTTGTTTCCAAACGGAAAATATTTGGTGGATTTCTCTTATTCTGAGAACCAACGCTTTGTATCTTTACATCTTAATGTATTCCTACATATAAGTATAGATTATTGTCGCATTTTCAGATTCTAACTAGTTTTTATATATGTATTACATGTATTTAAATTCTACAGTTGAATTAAATATAAGTTTACTTATCTCTAACTTTTAAACCCCAATTTTTTTATACAACTTTTATATACAAAACTTATTAAATCTGATTTTTTTATACAAAACTTATTGAATCTTCCTACGCAGCCTAGATTTACTCATTATTGGATGGATAATTTTAAATCTATTGAATAATAAAATAGAGATCGTACATATCTTTATCTTGTATCTGAAATAAATTTAGATTCAAGCATGCAAAGTTGCAACACAGTTGGTTTCTTTTTTATTTAATATTAAGTACTTTTTTACCAGCCTAAAAAAATATGGCTTTAAATATATATATATATATATATATATTTTATACATATTTTTTAGAACACGCAATTGCATGTCTATAAATATACCTAAGAGAAAGAAAAATAAAACAAAAGCAAATTTTAGTTTATTTTTTTTTAGGATTAATTTAGGATATTCAAGTTAAGCCGAACTGCGGTTCGCAACCTACTTGCCGTGCTTGACAATTACTAGCAAATACCCCCCCCCCCCCCTCATTATAGGATAGGCTTAAGTTCGGCAGTGGATAGTTAACGATTGATATGATGATGATTAAAATGGAGTAATCAAAAAAGTAAACCCTATCGAAAAGATTGATTACAATCGATTAAAATTAGTCTATTTGGCTGGTTTCTGGAAACCATCTCGGAATATTTAGTGGTGTTAGTGTCAGAATATATAGAACCCCCAAAAAGTAATCCTTTTAAATTCACATAAATATTTCAGAAAATAGCAAATAAATAAATACAGTTTTTTTTCTTGGCATAATTAATATTTTTTTGTCAAATTAACACAAATCTTTTAAAACCTCTAGACCTCTAGGGTGGCATTAAATTAAACATAATCCTTTATAATATCAAATAGCCTATTAGTGGTATAAAAATTCAAACGAATCCAAAAACTCCGTCTTCTGCGGGTCACAGAATATATCTATATAAGTAGATAGATAATAAAAATAAAGGTAAAATAAATATTATAATTTTATTATATAAAATATTACAATTATATCGATTCTCATTTCAGGTCTTTACAAAATAGGCATATTTTTATGCTACTTAGAATATCAAACAAACTGACGGTCCACCTGATGGAAAGTGGTAACCTTAAACTATAGACATGAGCAGTACCGTGGACATAACAGAGTATACCGTTTCGCCCGTGATACCTCTCATACGTTGCCATTCCTGAGAAATCAGTTGTTATTTCTCTGTATCCTGTAAATTCACTACCATATCCCACCCTTCAAACTGAAATACAGACATGTAAACACAACTCCTTCATGATAGAAACACTAATGGAACAGAGTTATCCAAGCAAACGACTTTTGTACAAAGTCTCCCTCTGGCATATGGAAACAAATTCCTCTTCATCTACTTCCATAATTTTGATAAAAATAGACGAGTATTGTCATATAAGATGAAATCGCTGAAATCGGTATACACCGTTTTCAAAGAATATTACTGCCTTAAACAATAAATAGTCTATCTGATCATAATAAATCTGTTTAAGTACCCGCAATACAATATTGTATTCTTGTATGATTATCTTTTCAAATTGCACTGAGTTAAAAATTCGCATATGATCTTCATATTAACCTGTAATTTAGTTTTCATTGAACATCGGTACTAATCTTCAATTTCCAAACACTGTTAAACATAAAACAACCATTATGTTGTTTAATAAAAAACAACTTGTAATACCCAAAGAAGCTTATCGTTACTTAAATCTCTAGATTTCGAGTGTTTCACTCAAATTTTCATTAAGCAAATATTTTTTCCAAAGGATTTACTCACCTGAAACAAAATTCGCAATTATGGTAATCCTCAAATCTTTTTACATTATATTGCTTAAAAATTGTTATACCTACCGCTCATTATATTTCACTAATCCAACAAAATTATGCTCTTGCACTGAAAGAAGCATAATTTTATATCGATCGCATTATGTACGAATATATTCATTCTCTCTCTCATTTTCATTTAAGAGTTTCCTCTTGTCGGTGCAACTAATTCATGCATCTTCCTCCAGCCAGCTGTATCCCAGGCCATATCCCTTATCTCCCTATACGACATGACGCCTAGTGTTTCCTTTATCTATATATATATATACACACCCAACCAAAAAATAGTCGTAATTCGCAAGCGGATAAAAAGTAAAGATATTTATACAAGAAAGGTGTAAGTAAAGCCGCTGGGATCAAAGTCAATTGTAACATCTGTTTTCCAAACTAAGCATTCGAAGGTAACAATGGAGCTATATCTGAAACCATACTTTTATGTTATCACGCAAATGTAAAGATTGATCGATCACAAAGAAGGAAAATAATATTCTTAAAGTGCCTTTTTCCTATTGTATACATGCCTATATTCATTTGCATGTATAAAGAACAAATTTGATGGCTTCGTAACATATCTATGATTTGAAAGCCACTTTAGAAATGAGATTCCCGATTCCGATCATTTTTTTAGTGAGTAACATACACAGGCGATATCTTCCCTCACTTGAAATAAATTTTTTATATATATTTTTTTTTATTTTATTATATATATTCAAACAACTAGGTATTGTCGTTGTAACTTTAACTTTTAGGTAATATAATTACAAAGATAATACAATAGAACAACTTTATATAGCCTTAGATATACTGATAATAAAAACAAACAAAAGGACCGTTCACTAAACAACAGTTCAATACTATTGAGATAATAGATGAAACTGAATAGAGAACCATTTATCAATAGGTATAGGTTTGTTTACTAATTTGGACTTCTATCAATTGAATCCCTAAAGTTAATACGTTAGAGTAGTAGAAGTAGAGTGGATATAGATACTTACACTAATTATTTACTTTAGTAACTATATTTAAATAATGTGTTTGTACTGGCTAGGCTATTTCTTCTTTTTAATTTTAATATTATGAATGATAATTTACGTCATCAATGACAATTTACAACTAAACTGAATAAATTGTGGATTTATCTTTGGATCGAATTGAAATAAAATTTCTTATAATCTCTCGATGGCAGGATATCTTTGGGGTATAGGTCAGTTAGTCAATGATCCTTCATCGCAAATAATCAACGCAATACAACAACATATACTAAGAAAACAAGAAGAGAAAGTCTGCTCAACTTCAAGTGATCAAACTAAGCCACAACTAGAAGTCGTAGTAAATTCAGATGAGTTATTCGATATTAAAACAAACAATAACAATATAGCAACAGTCACGTGTAACAAAAAACTGTCCGAATATCGATCAGAATGTACTCAGATAGGAAACGGATCTACAAAACATCGAAATGTCGCAGTTCAATGCAAGAAGTCGTTTTGTAACAAAACAAGCAGAACTACAAGTATTCAACAAGTCAATTATATAGACAATAGCACCACTACCCCTAGTCCTGGCATCAATAGGAAAAATGCTCAAACAAATACGTTTAACAATCGAATTTGTGATGAACATCAAAAAGTATTTACTCTTTTAAGAGACTGGTCTACTATTGAAAGATTAAATGTAAAAGTTAAACTAACTTTAATAGAGAGACTTAAATTAAATATTCAAGGTATATTAAAATTAATACAATTAAACAAAATTGAAAATATACCAAGGTATCACCCTTGTCAGAAAAATGTTTTGAGGTTATATAAAAGTATCAGTTTAAATGATATTAAATTGGACAATAACATATGCATGATAAAGGCCTAGGAAATAATATTTGATTTATTAATTGCTGTATTTATACATCGATATCCCCTCAATATATTATTTTTTCATTAATAAAGATAAATAATTTCTCTAGGGATTGAAATATAAAAATGAAAACCTACTAGAATCCATTACAAAACCACGCGTTTTGTTTGAAGGATCAAAATTTTTTGTATACCTTCGATACTTACTTGAAAACCATTGTTTAATTCACATATAAATTCTATATGTAGCTCGATTTTATGCTAAGTATTATAAAATCATATTATTGTATAATAATCTTATAGACACATAATGTTTATTACGTGTATCAATATATATCTATTTTATATCAATTATATTTTTCTTTAATAAACAACAAGATATATATACTTTAATATTTTAGTGTGAAATATTTGTCATAAGTATTAAATAAATACTTACATACTTACAAGTGTTCTTTTACAGCTCAAAATATTTACTGCTCAAAAATAACGAGATAAAATATACAATTTTCCCACTCCGCCATGACAAATACCATAAGCCCGTTTTCTAAGTGACTTTTACGTTTAACACACCATTCATGAATTAAATTAAGTCCTCACAAAATGTGGAGGAGCGAAATGTTACAATAAATATCTTTTTTATTATTTATTCATTTTTAATAATATTTTCGACTGAACAGAAACTTCTCGAAGTGCAAATATTTTTTTAGTATAAATATTTTATCAGGCTGTCTGTCAACTTTTAGTGAATTAATTAAATCTTTTATAGTATTTTTTATACAACTTAAAATGGTAAACAAGCTGACGGCCCACCTGATGAAAAGTAGTACCCGTCGCCTATAGACATAAGCAATACCATAGACAACAGAGTATACTGTTTTGCCCATGATACTCCCCATGCGTTGCCATTCCTGAGGACTCAGATGTTATTCCTCTGTACCCTGTAAATTCACGCCATATCTCACCCTTCAAACCAAAACACAGCCAAACAAACACAACTGCTTCACGGTATAAACACGAATGGGACAGAGGTACCCAAGCAATCGACTTTTGTACAAAGTCACCCTCTGATTGTTCCTTCTTTGTTGAAATTATTAGTAGTTACAATGTAAAATTACAAACTGTGACTGTTTATATAATATTTATTTTATTTTTAATCTGTAACATATTATAAATAATATATATATAAAATACCAGTTTAACTTACGTGTAATTACATCGAAAAATAGTTTGTGAATTAATTCGAGACCCTTAATCATGAGCGGTTGTAATGCGAACGCGAGCTTGACTGCAAACTTGAATATATTGAATTAATTTTTAGGAAAATGATGAAATTATTATAAACTTACCTTTAAACGTATATAAAGAGTTATATATTTTTATCAATATAATGAATACAATGAATTATCACGGAAAACATAAAAGTATGATTTAAGATTTTGTCCTGCAAAATTAATTAACATGTTTAATATGGAGGCAGTAATTGCGTTATATTGATTGTAAAAAGAATTATGGAATATTTAGTCACTTACCATCAGGTGAGCCGCATGCTCGTTTGCCCCCTGTGTTGTAAAAAAAAAAAAAAAAAAAAAAAATACCAAAAGATCAAAATCGTTATATATTTTCGTGAATTTTAAACCAATTTTGATAATTTCTTTTAGCAGTCGATAGTGTTCTCTCCCTTTTTGGTATTAACATAATTAATACGGGAAAAATCTGTAAGATTTATAGTAGTACAATTAAATCCCTTGCAATAAAAAAGTTGCTTTTAACTACAGATACATAATAACAAGACGCTTTTTATCAGTGCAACGAAGTGGTTGATTTTTATATGAGCACACATTGTTTTTGACCTCCTCTTTCAAGTTACAAAAAAATAATTTTTCACCTGTACCTGATGGAGAGTCCGCTGATGTGCTCACGAAATACACACATAAATCAACGAAAGAAACAGTGCAAGCAGCAGGAAGATTATTTGCAGACAAGCTCCGTGTCTTCCATTAGTCACCTAACAAGTGACCCCTGTCAAAGCCGGGCCTACAAGTCATAGCTCTGATCTGTATAGATAGATTAATGTTGCGTTGCTTCAGCGATATGCTTTCTTAAAAATTAATGCCTCATATGGCAGACTTTACTTTTTTATTATAAATTACGCATAAAATTCTAAAACAAAATTTCTTGTAACATTCGTAATAAAATTAATATATAAAACAACAAATGCAACTGAAACCATTAGGGACTATAACCATAAGTATATTTATTTTTATTACTCTAAAAAAGTTCATATTTTGTATAGGAAGCTAAAGAGTTAAAAATTAAATAGAACATTTACTATAAATCGTTGTATTTTCTATGCAACTAAGAATGACAAAAAACTAATGGTAATAAACAAAATTTTTTAATTCTGGAATTTGATCTCAATGTCAAATTTCAGACCTCCGGACAGCAGTTACCTGTTGTTTGACATAACTGTCACCGTTTCATCATCATCATCATTTCAGTCATTATCCGTTCACTGCTGGGCATAAGCCTTCCCATAGATTGTTACCGTTTACAGAATATAAAGTTAGCAAAACATACACGTAACTTCTTTTTTGAATTTGCTAACACATGTAACTGTTGTTCCTAACAAGTAGTCATTTATATTTATTGTCTTCTCTATCACTAAACAAGGTAACGTCTCCGAAATACAATTTACAAACAACACGAAAACTTTGCCTATTTTCATTCATCGTAAATTATTCTCATGGAAATATAATCAGAAATTTCTACAAAGTTTGTTTAAAAATAAGACTTGAAAAATACATATTTCTTAGAAAATTGGAAAGTAATACGCCTAAAAGTACGGCTATAATCGTATTATAAGTGTTTTCTAACTTTAATACTAGCGATATCGTCGATATAAAATAACCTTATTTATTTACCAAGTTCACAAAATATTATATTTTGGTAATAATTATCAGTGGTAAATGAAATTAAAATTAAACTTATTAAAAAGCACGTTGCAAACATCAAGCTGAATCAAAAAGAAACAGAGGTAAAAAGGAGCCATTAAAAACATTATGGGATACATTAATAACTCCATACTTAATAAAAAAATAAATAAAACACATGTATTTAAAATTACCAGCACAGTTGTCACTTGACCAAGTTTTTCACGAAATGCAATATAAGAGTCATATACCACTATAACATTAAATTGGATACCGCCCGCAGCGTCACAGACCAACGTGACTCGACTTGACGCCCCCTTGAAACCACACAATTTGATTAGCCCACTCCTCAGCCCCCTCGCTTTACTTGTACGCAACAATAAGCTACTCTCGGGATTTCGTGAGAAAATATTATACTCTTTACCATTCCAAAGAAAACATTACTTATCGATAATATTTACGACAGACAAATCAACTTCTTTGCTCTTTAACAAGATCGAAACAACTTAATGTTTTTTTTTACTTTATAATCCGATTATTTATAGTCTCCTTGAATCAGAACTTACCAAAAAATCGATTTACAAATCCGCAGACTACAGAAAATGAATGAAATAATAGTAATTACAAATATATGTTTCTAATTTACAGCATTAGTTTTATTCAAAATTGTTATTGAATCTTATTGTTTTATCCAAAACTTTTTACGAGTATAACAGTTACAGAGCTAGATCTCCAATTTAAAAAAAAAACGTAGACCGATTTTCTAAAAAAATTAAAGTTTAGTATTTAAAAACGTTAAAAATTACATTATGAAGTACCTGATAATGTAATTTTTTAAAGGTAATTTTATTGTTATTAATTATTTTTAGCTCTTTCTACGTACCTATGCATATAAAAGATAAAATACAAAAAATAATTTTAATAAATTTGTCCCAATAATTAAGGAAAGGCCATCATTTTATAAATTGGAGTTTAGAAAATTTTGTATTCAATCTTAGTATAAAACTGCGGGACACCTGTTTCACCATTTATGAGAAATTATCCCTTAGGGAACTAAATTTGGGGATAAGCGTAGGGAATTACTTTGAACCAATTCAAATTTTATTTGACAACTGTAACCTATGCTATCCTCGAATAATACTTCTTCCTACGGATATCCCTGCGGGAACAGGTTCGCATAAACGCACCCTTATAGCTAAATATATAAATATAGTATATATATTATATAAAGCTAATTTAAATATATTTATATAAATTGTTATAGATATTTACCACACAGGTAAAACACAATAATAATAAGGTTAAAACTAACTCAACTAACTCAATAGATATTTTTTTCTCTTATTAACAATTAACAAATAGTATTACTACAGTCATTATTTGATTTACAGACTTGAACTTCAATTTACTCAAACTCTTACAACTTCAATAGGTACCTACATAAAAACTGAAAGATATTTCTCTTTAAATCTACATAAAATTATCTTTAATGATTAAAATTACCTTCGTTTGTTCGACATACTAAACAAAAATAGAATGAAAATGAACAGTAATGTGTGTATCTTGTTAAAAAGAGTATAAAGTACGTATTATATTTTATCATTATAAATATTGATACTGATATGTCGTTATTTGAATATTCTTTTAATACAATTTAGGATTTTATTCGACGAAAAACAGAAACATCAGTCGTGGCAAAATTAATATCCAACACGGGAGTAAACTCTATCTAATACAAAAAGAATTAGCAAAATCGACTCATAATTGTACAAGTTGTCGCATAATAAGTTACGTAGAAAAATATCATTGAATTGCGAAACTGCCTAGAATTAGTCGAAAAAATTTAATACACGGTTTTTAATATTAGCTATACTGAAACATTTGGCAGCCTTCGAAAAGTGACACAAATGTTGCTTTGCATAAATGAAGTCACGGGTCTAATTCTCATTTTATGAATTTTATTAGAAAAGAATTTTGTTCTTAGTTATGTCTCTAGATATTTGTTATGTACTTTCTCGAATATACGCAAACACAGAGTGTTCCAGTTTCAAAACCAGACGATTGGTACGATTGTGACGCGTTTATAACAACGAATGAATGTTTGTTACTTTTTCACACATAAATTACTAAACTTATTTGAATGTTAAACGGATAGATTTTATCCCAATTTAGCACATAAGATACTTTATATTCTGATTCACGCGGACGAATCCGCAGGATACAGCTAGTAAATATATGTTATGGTAGTAAAAACTCCTCATTTTCATACTTGTTACACATTTTTGAAGTTATGACAAAACTACCTTCATCCTATAGCTCTGCTTATAAAAATTAATATATAAAACATTTTGTATTAATCTAGAATATTGGTCTAGTTGTAAACTAAGTTTCATCAAAAACGTGTTTACGGAACAAATATCCAAACGTCTTCACAACCTTTCAAATTACCTAACATTAGTAGGATATTTCCACTTTAACATAAATTCAATTTATTACATGTCACTAAGTCAAAAGTTAATGTAGAAGTATAAAGTAATGGAGCAAGTAATTGCTTTTTTATTAGAAAGGTAATTTCACGAGACATCCTTTTATGTACAAAAATAATTTAAATATTTAATATATTTACGCAATTCTCTGTAAGACCTTAAATACTCTAAATGAAGAAGCGTGGCAAAATCAACATTATATGTATGCTTAATTACATAATAAATCAGAGTGAAACATTCTATAAAAGTCGCTTGCATATGTACCTCTGTCCAACTCGTGGATATTTCTGTCACTGAACAGCTGTGTTTACATGATTGAGTTACAATTTGAAGGCTGAGATATAGTAGTGAAATTAAAAAGATACACATAATACGAGTATATTAGTATTGTACTTTTTATCGCCTTTTGCACCATATAATTTTGTATATTAAATCCGCCATTTACGCTGTCTGGATGTATTAAAGTTCAATAAATTATAATAATAAAACCTTAGAAACTAGTGCATTGTGTAATTTCCACGGCACTGTTATATTACATATCTATAGGTGAAGATTGCTATTTTCCATTAAGGGTAGCATTAGCTTGCTTGCAATTTATTTCAAATTATACATAAAAATATATCTACCTATTTGAGACATAGCCATGACTCAATAATGTTGAAGAGGGTCGGTGGATCGATTGATGGATCCATCATACACCTACTTTTCAAATTTACAGATTCTGTCTAGAAGCTATGGATCCATACGAAATGTTCTTATTCTATATATATATATATATATATATATATATATATATATATATATATATATATATATATATATATATATATATATATATATATATATATATAGTTAACTTTACTACGCTATATAAGCTGCTTAGTTCCTTTTTTTATACATACGTTCATTCGTAACCAAATTATTATTAAATAACTCATGCATTTTAATTAACTAGTTCGAGATTCATTTGTAGCATTTATTAACATCGTAAAAAACTTACTTCAGCGTTTATTATATATTTTTCTCTATATTGTCTCTCCTATTATTGATTTTATGAATTTTCATTTATCAGAATCTGTTAAATTTGCTAATATGGATTTTGTTCACTTCGCAACTACATGTGCTTTTCGTGAAAATTTATGACTCAAAATTAGAATCAATAAAACCCAATTTAAGATCAATAAAGTTTAATTTACTCCAGGTAATTTCTAATCCGCAATTCCTTCATGAAATTTTCTTTTGTTTAAAAATTAAGGAAAACCAAATTATATCCACCTACATATTTAATGTGGTAGTACATTAACTATCTGTCATTATTGTAACATCAAAACGAACAGATTAGTATTGGCATGTTAAGTTTCTATATAAATTATGTTACTTGCATCGTCTATCTATGGTCAAGTCCAATATTCTCACCTCTACTACCCAATAGTCTAACAAAGATATATATTTTGTAGTGGGCGTTGACAGATTTACGGTTCAATTACCTACAAACACGATGCCTCTGTGATACTTTCTTTCTATGTAAAAATTCCTATTAGAGCTATTATTAGGTACGGTTAATAATACCTATACTATATTCTATAGCTTTAAATATTTAATAACTATAAAAGATTTTACGATTAAATTTTTTGTTCTCTACCTATTAAATTATAATTAGGGTAAGCCAGAGACTAAATTACTTACAAAATTTCATGGATTCATAATTACGAGTCTTTAGAAGGTTCTTTTCTTTAAAAAAAAAAAACAAAATTTGAAGATTTATTTCTTTATATTTACGTTTGTTCCATATTTTTCATTTGCTTAATTGAATAACAAACATTCAAACAACATAAACTAACTTAGGTACCTATTTATTGTATAAGTTTCAACAATAAGGCTTTTAGGATTTATAGTACAAAATAGTGCAAAGGAATCATTATGTTTTAACTTCAATTTTCTATTCGTCTGTTACAACACTATTCTCAGCAGTTATTAATGCTTGGAAATAGTTTCATATATAGTTGAAAAAAAATCTTATATTCTTACTAAGAACTTCAAAATAATTGCTAAAAGTAATTGTAAAGTAATAGAAGAAATAATAAAGAGTATCTATCTATCTAAACTTTTATAATACGCATTATAATCCAAGTAGGATATCAAATAAAACTATTTCATTTATACAAATTAAAACCGGCTTAACTTTCTTTTTATGTTGCGTATGATTTTTTATTTATGAAAATGTGGAAAAGTTTGCACTTGGTTTTTAAATATACCCACATAATATCCATGAGAAACTCTTATAATGAAATATTGTCACTACTCTTAATGTTATTTATGGAATGTTATCTGTACAAAAATTAGAACAATATGTTGTTCTAATTTTGATTTTATTATGATAAGAAATATTTTTTATTAAACTATATATACCCATATAATAATTAAATAAATAAAAATTATAAATATAAAATCCAAAAGATATTTATATATTTGTTATTCGTCTCGTTTAAACGGCTTATAGTGATGAAATCCCCTTTTCCCTAGTTTTGTTAGGAAAAATAAAAAAAAAAGGTTACGAACGAAATATATTGAGCAAGAATGTATGGATTATGTTCGTAGAAGCGGCCCTAGATGGACGTATGTACGTCGACAAAGTGACATGCTGAAAAAGGAGCAAATAAAAGTTCTCCGAACTGGAGAGTCTGTATGAATACTGATGAATACGGAGGAACCAAAAGAGGGCTTTGTTGGGCATTGTTTCTACCTATCCTAATGAGATGAGAGACAGAAATTACATCTACGTACTCGTACATATGTGTTGAACATGAATTATGTTTAATTATATATTTTGTCACAAAGTTTGCATAAAATGATATTAAATTACAATTCCATTACAATATGTACTGTAAAGGAATTTTAATTGTAGGCACCAACGCTATATGTTAGTACTCTGTACGAAATGAATCAAGTATTTTTTACAGCATAGCAATATAATGTATCAACATAATATGTAGCTAGAGCTATAAATATAACTCGGTCGATTTAACTCGCTAATACCTGGCTGGAATGCGCAGCCATTCCCGCTTTCCCGTACCATGCCTGCGTCTGCCCTAAGTAGCATCTTTGTTACCGTTTTGTATAAATGCGTATTGTGCGTAGCTCCCATATATTCCACATACGAGTAGGTCAGAGTACATTTTGAACGCGTCTAAATTTCTTATTACAAATTTATTGTATCTGTATAAAGTTCTTTGAAGATCAGTACAAATAGATAAAATGAATGCCTCAACTACTCTATAATCTTAATCCTAAAACATCGGTAAGTCCGCCTTTTGGTTCACATCGCCTCTATTATTTATTATGTTTATTTAAGTATCTGGTGCAATAAAACATAAATAAATATAAAAAATATCGAAATAAATTTAATTGACAATCAATCATGCCCTTACATTATAAATATACATATATAATTTTAATCATCGTATTAGCCGTTATCTGTCCACTACTCAAAACAGTCCTTCTCCATAGACTGCCATAAGGCATGGTCCTATTTCTTATGGAAGTTTACCATTGGGAAGAGTTTATCAATAGTTACCATGCTCGACAGGTGGATTGGCACCCGCAGATTGGCTTTAGATGATGTTTTAAGAAGGAAACTGCTGTTCATCCTTCAGCCATTAAGTTCCCTTAGTCGCTCCTTACGACACCCACAAGAAATGAAGGGATAGTCCATTCTATGCCGTGACCACACGGCAAACATATATATAACTATACAATTATGCAAGTACCATACATATATTATATTCTGTTAAAATGAAATATTGATACCGAAATCATTTCTTAGAAGTGATATGTATTAAGATTCAACATAATTTCAAAATGTTAAGTTCAGGTGATAGTTTAATGCTCTTGTTTTTAAACCCAATTTTATATCCAAATCAGTCACATACCGAGTCTGTCTTTTTTAGTATTCAGGTATTTTGTAACTCATTAAAAAAAATAATTGAATCTGACTCGAGCCTGAGGGCTCGGACAAGCACTCGAGTATTTGTATTGGTATTCGAATACTTCATCAGACTCGAGTATTTTTTCAAATTCAAATCTGAAGCTTACTTTTAATTAATAATAAATGTTCAGGCATTGAATAATTTTCCTTTGGCAAAAGTTATGAAATACAAAGATAAAATCAAAGTTTATTAACTAACTCAAGCAGCATTGTGACATAGTGGGTAATACAAAGAAAGGAATAACAAGTCCTGATTCAAAGGCAGTCAGTCAGTGACTGTTATCGATTAATAAATGAAAAATAATAATGATTCTATTTCAGTGTCTGACTTGCAGTATCCGTTACAAAGGTCTCCATGGTAAATGATCCCATCATCAAGGAAACGTAAATACAGAAATAAGTATCACTGCATTAATTAAGGTATTGTTGGATATGACGGCAGGGGCAATTATTGTGTGAGTTTATATTGCGATTGTGAGTAGGCGAACAGTTTGGTATGAGTAATGATAATTTAGCGATAATGTCACTCAATGTTTTCTTTTTCAGTGTAATCTTTTCTTATAAATGTTTCATCATCATCATCAGCCTTTAACCGTCCACCGTAACATAAGCCTTCCCCTTGGGGGTTTTGTCAGTAGTTGCCACGTTTAGCAGGCGGATTGGCAATCGCAGTCAGGGCTTTAGAGATGTCTTAAAAGAGACGCTGCTGTCCATCCCTCGGCCTCCCTTAGTCGACTCTTACGATACCCACGGGAAAGGAAGGTGTGGCCTATTCTATAAATGTTTGTATTAAAGTTATAAATAAGTTTAATACTGTAATCTTTTGGAGGGAACAATAAAGAGTATCTATCTATCTAATACGTGGTGTTTGTAATAAAGATGGAGATTTAAATGATAGATTCATAATAGTGGTTATTAAATGTATGCAATCAGTTCAGATATCTGTACAGATAAAAGTCGTGTCATTAGGTAAGGGGAGACTATAAGAGGTGATTAGAGGTCACCAGGGCGCAGTCCCATATTCAATATAAGTAGGATCGTGGTTGGGTGTTTACCCAGTCAGAGTGGATATGCGTATTTATTGTAGATACAGGTACACAAAATAGTTGATTGTATGTTGGCACTCTCAGAGTTCTGTATCAGAGAGTTGTAAATGATCAGTGAGTAAACGCGTGTGCATTGTAGATGCAGGTACACATAGTTTTTAATGGTAAATTATCACTAATCGATCGTGTATGCGATTTCTTATTTTATCGACAAGATCCTGACATTTGAATACCTGAAATAAAGTTAAAGTGAGTTTGCCATTCGCGCATCACTAAACGTAGATATTATACAGTAGGTAAGTGTCTAGTATAACAGTAAGTGTTATAAAACTTGCTACTTGTATTTATAAGAAACATCCCTATTTTATAGTAACACTTACACAAAATAAGGATATGAATGATTATTATATCTCTATCAATGAAGTTATAATAGAATAAAACAAGGCTATGAATACAAAATCATTTGCAGATAAGAATTCTTTTATAACATTTTTAAAATGAGGATATTTTGTATCTTTATGTAGAGTAAAAGTGTTACTTAATACAAAAATAGAGAGATAAAGAACAAGGATTTCATCGCTTTTACTCCACCTTGAAATGACAAGATTCATATCCTCGACTCTTAGATAGCGTAATAAAAAATTGTGCTTCTCTTAAAGTGATAAAATTTTCAAAAAGCAACAATAATACTTTTCAATTACCCCTAAATTATTCTACCACAATTTACATATATATATATATATATATATATATATATATATATATATATATATATATATATATATATATATATATAATTATATAATAGATTATTCGTTGAAATCGTCCAATAAATATTAACTGTGTTATGAAAATTACTTAACAAATCAACCTCGCCAGTTAAGTACATGAGATTATATCGATGTATTCCATCAAAGTCATGAAAACTGACGTGAAACTCTAAGTATAACTTTTATGGATAGAATAACTTCTTTTCGTCAAATATTTTTCGTTCGCAATAGCGATTCTTCATTCAATAGGAAATACCTATTGAATGAAGTAGTCAGAGGTATAGTCAACTATTGCCACTGTGGAAAACATACTTAAAATTTATGTTATCTTATCTTAAAGGTAATGAATGTTAATGTAAATAATGTTTCATCACAGAAGAAACAAATTGAAATTTATATTAGCACATAATAATTTAATAGACATAGGTAGCGATTGACTAGATTCAAACTCACTAGCTTTATGGCGAACACAAATCAGAGTCGTAAACAACAAGACACTTATTATATCGTCTACTTTTCTAAAATATTAATTAAAATAAGTTCTGTTTCGTCCCTGAATTTAATAAAAATATAATACATAATTATTAATACATTACATACATTATTTTTTCCATTATACTCCTTACCTTAATAGAATGAATATTTTATTTAGACTGTATCGTAGAACCAAGTACATGGATCATTAATTATTTTAAAGGTAAAATATTGATACATATAAATAAAACAATATTTATATGTATTAATTCCAGTAATTGTCCTCAAGTATATTAATAAAAGCTTTAAATTAATATTAATCCGCAGTAAAACATTCCCAATTAGCCATCAATAAGTTAATCTATTAACTTCCTGTAACTTGCTTCTTCATGTTAAATAGAAAGATACGTTAGTATCTAATCAGGTAAAGTGATACAATTTATGTACCTTCGAACTAATTATATTATTATGACCTTATTTTACGTCTTTCGCCGCCGAATAGTCATTAAAAGTTACTGAAACACGTCACATTTTCGGCAGGTGTTACCTATTTTAAAGCAAAAGTTAGTGTAACGAAATTTCAAAGCAAATGTCAAGTAATAAGATTAATTCCGTGTTGGTTTGTTACGTATACGCAACACAATTATTACACTGACGACGAAAATTTAAATTTAATTGCACGGTACCATAATTTGAACGCATTAATTTAGGTACACGCTATTCATGTATTTTGACAATTATTAGTTTAAATAATGTTTCATTTACAAAAGAATAGATTTTCGAAGCTTTATATTGGTACTGTAATAAAATTAATAGACATAAGTAGTGATTGTCTATATAGTAAACTATTAGTACATTGAATATATAAACAAATATAACGTATAAACAAGAAATTTTATTATATCGATTATAAAGTATTACATAAAATATTAATTAAAATAATTATTTTTTCATCCTATGGACTTGAATTTAATAAAAATATAATAAAAAATAAATAAAAAAAAATTATTTATACATTTTTCATACATTATTTTTTCTTAATGTGCCAAATTATGGACTCCCGTCCTACATAGTAATAAGAATGAATATAATATTAATTTAAAAACATTTTTATTACAAAATTATAAATGAATTAACGTGGTTAAATATTTTCTCATTAAAATAAACATATTAGTTTTTTGGCATAATCAGTCATTGGTACAAATATAAAAACACATATAACAATAAAACAAAAAAAAATTTATATGTGTGGAAAGCCAAGAAATTGTCTTTGGTTAGGTATTAATGAAAAGCATTTAAATTTTCCCTTGCATCTCACCATTTTATTAAGTTCCATCGTCATGTTTAAAATGCAACACCGTCACGAGTTATTTCAGCCAATCTCTCCTGGCCTTCTTGGTATAATTTGCATCCTTGATTAACTTACTTGGTCGACCTCTTTTGGTGGTAGAACATTCTTCATGTTAAATAGAAAAGATCTATTTGTTATTCTCGATATGCCTGAAGAATCAGCCGATGCATAAAATATCATACGCAGAGTCAATTTTATGATTCTATAAATGTTCTGTAATAGCTCATAAGTTGATCTAATAAATTAACGCCACCCATTGCAATTATATTATTATGACCTTAATATATCGTTCTTTTTTTACACCATCTCTTTACTAAGTCCTTGTCACCTATACCAACAAAATTGGAAAAAATGGGTAATCTTATTGTCCAACCACTTTACATCAGTTACACTCCGTCTCTGCTACATTTCTTGAAAAAAACCCCTAGGTTCTTATTTGTTACCTTGTCACTTAAAAACGGTTTTAACAAATCTGTTGTGTAACGAAATTGCGGCCATAAAAGGATTTGTAGTAAATGGTATGATGAAAAATTATTGTCAAAGTAAAGCAGGGGTTTGTCATATACAATTCACAATTATTGTCATCAAATTGAGGTGGAAAAAACTCCCTTTATTTTGCACGGTAAATGACATTGCGCATTAATTTAGGTACACGCTATTCATGTATTTTGACAAATTGATCTCCATAATTATCTTCGTCATCAGATGATAATAATAAGTCAGAAAGATCTCCTTCATTTATTGTAACGCCTCCAAAACATATTGGTTTTTTGCATCTGAAAATATAAGCAATATCATAATTCATTTTATATATTTATCTTACAAACATGATTAACAAAACGTTAAAAATATAAACAAAACATATTTATGAAAAAAACCGTGAACAATGAGAAAAACTAAGTTAAATCCTGATGGGAACAATTGAGCACAAATATAAAAATCGATACCAATATAAGGTAATAAAAAAATACACAAATATTATGTACATTGAATATATAAATAAATATTTTTTCCAATATATAAAGTTTTTTTTTTTTAAATAAAATATAAAGCTTGTATTCAAACCATTTGGAAAAACGATTAAAAAATAAAGTATTAAATTGAGTAGTTAAATAACAAACGAATACAACCCCTTTTCAATCGGAAAGCTTAAGAGTTTAATATTTATTTTTTAAATTATATCTTATGTCTACAATTGTGCACGCCAGTTCTGAAAGGGTTAATACGGAAAAGTAGTAAATTTATTATTATGCTATAATACTTATAACATTACATTTTTCAATAATAATTCAGAAGATTTTCAAATAGACCAATAAACCAAATTTTTAAGCATTATTTTCATAAAATTAAACAGGTTATGTACATATTGGCAAAACTATGAACACTCAAAAGTATAACTAGTAAGCATTCTTATATATCGTCCGTAATTAATTGCCATGTTCCAGTGACTGTGTTTTCCAAAGTAAATACGAATCAATCGAAGGTTTACGATATCGCTGAATGAATCTGTTAGATTTCTGCTAAGTTGAGAAAAGCATCTCTATAAATGATTTTGTTACTCGCACTACATTTGGATTAACAACACTAGAAAGAGTCTAATACTGGATTCACTTTATTATATAAATAGTCTTATGTTAAAATATTCTTTTATTGAAACATTGTTGATTTTGATATAATTTTAACTTACACATTTTGTAAATATATCAAAATAATAACAAATTATAGATTGAGATATAAAGGGAATATACATATATAATTTCATAGTAATATTTAATAAGAGTAAACAATTTTTACTTTCTGTAATTGTTTGCGACTTATTGTTTTTTCTTTTGAGAGATTGTTGATGAGATTTTAAGTATTATAAAAAGGTATTTTATCTAATTGACTAATTCAGAAGCCGAAAAAACATTTTAAAATAACGATTTTTCTAATAGAAAGGAACGCCTTTGTTTAAAAATTGCTCTTAACTGCAGGCTGAATCCTACTATATTAATACCAAAATAATATTTTCTTATCTGTCCAGTGATCCATTACATGGGTAATCTTTTCTAATAACAAAATAACACTTAGCTTTTACTTCATACTAATATAGAATACCCTTTCTCACAAAATTACTACTAATAATAAAATTAATATAGGCAATATAAGTTAAAATGAGACTATAATGGGATACGTCCATTACTGGGCGTACTTATGAACGACATAAATATAATATCCGCAGAAATAGTGAATAGACGGCAAGTCAGATACCTTCTTCTTATTGTCATATATCATAGATTTATTATATATTTTATTAACAAAAAAAACAAACTAGCATGCGACTCGCCTGATGGTAAGTGACTATCACCGCCCATGAGCACCTGCAACATTGGAGAAACTTCAGGTGCAATTTTAAAAAAAGAAATATCTTTATTTAATCCAATTTATGTACATTAGAAAATATTGCAATGCTGTTATAAAATTTTCTCTAACTACTTACTTTTAGGATTTCTTGACTTAAGGAAAAATGAGATCCTTACAAGATCGATTTGTTGCCCGCTGAAGATACACAACAAGACTAGCTATATCCCGCGACTTTGCCTGTGGTTGTTCTGTTATTTTGAATAGCCTATAGCCTTCTTCAGGAAATGAGCTAAAACATGCAAAAAGTATTTTTAAAAGTTACCGCGTTGAAACAATAAAGAGTATCTATCTATCTATCTTCCACTTTATTACTGTACTAACAATAGAACAATCTACGATTGATTATATATTCTCGTTATGTATGAATGTAAAAATTTTACAAAGAAAAAGAATTGTACTTTCAAGATTTGTATTTAACCTTTTCAAAAAAAAATTAGAATTCGATTGCGTTGACAAGAGTAACATCTATTAGCTACAAAAAGAAATTACTGTAAGTTATATCTCCGTATAGAGATATATTTATTCGTTTATATATGTAATTTTAGTATGTATGTATATCAATAATTAGTAATACTATTCGAGTATTCTGACACTTCCCTATGGTTGACTGGGAGAGAATGCTTTTAGCATTAAGTCCGCCATGTACACATATTTGTACTAATGAATAAATAAATAAATAAAATAAATATATATTACGCTGGGATCGAACTGACAATTATAGAACAGTAAGTCAATTGACTTAACAACTACAGTACCCAAATTAAAATTAAATGATAATGCATTTTTTTTATTAATTTGAAATTTAACTTCACATAACAATCGACTTTCACCATAATGGTAGGTTATCAAAATTGTTACCAAAATCGATTCAGAATTATCAAATATATTGCGTAACGTCAAAAATACAAACGAATTAAGAACCTTCTCCTATTCATTTAAAAACAAATCTCGTCAATTCCTGCGTCTTATACCCAATGTCGATTTTGTTTTAATTCAACTTACATTTTTGTTTGTTGTTTGAGTAGGTACACATTCCCACATGTTTTTAAGTAGATTGCCGTGAGTTGTTTTACTTCAAGGAGTAACGAAATAACAAGTTGTTTTATTAGTTAACTAGGTTTCGTGTAACTGTAGTTAAGATACCTATTGTAATTTGTTGCGTTGAAACATAAACAATCACAATTGTAAATCCAAATGGTGTAAGCTGTGAATGTTGTCGACTGCTATCATTGCCATTATTTTGCGATTGACAATTGTCTTTATATTTTTCTATGATACTTACTAGGTATAGAATGGCAAACAAGCTGACAGCCTACCTGATGGAAAGTGGTATCCGTCACATATCAACCTAAATACTATCATGAATATCATAGAATATACTATGACACCCATTGTACCTTAACACTTGTATTTTACATTTCGCCCAGCATATCAACACGAATACTTGATAGCAGAGGGTATACTTGATATTCGTTCTGCATGATTAACTGCAAATGAAATTACATTATTTTAACAATTATAATAATATTATAATAATAGTGATATACACTATTCTTAAATATTTATTTTATTTAAAATTTCTTATTAATTTACTTAGGGTTATCTAGTCATTTCAAGTTTTCAACCTGGTTACACAAGCCACAGTCATAAATTGGATAACTATGGTCACGTTAGCAAAGACAGGAAATAGATCGGTTTATATATCTACATGCAATATAAATTTAATTCTCATACTTTTCATCATAATCGCGTTGACCCCACCATATATAAATCACTTTGGAAAGTGTGCAGTATATAATATATTTTTTATATATTTCTTTCTGGCAACCAAATATTATAATCTAAGCCAAATATATAAGTATGTTATGTTATAAGCCTTACAATCTACCCTTTATTTATTACTTCCTAAACTCATTATTACCTTACTAAATTCACATGTGATATCTACGATACATACTCGTAGCGAAATGCGTCAGGTAGCCATCACCAGAAACGTCGAAAAACGAGTCTTCGGCCATAATCCTTCCGTCATGAAAGTCAGTAAACAAAATAATTAATACAAATACATGCTAAATTAGTTTCTCTGCAAAAAAACATACAGTTTCAATCTTACAAAATGTTTATTAGAACCTAATATTAGAACTTAAGTTTACTAAGATTGAAATTTTTTGATTATCGAAAGCGAAAATATTTTAATTTACCAGAATTTTTCATTTCCAACAACTTATTTGTATTTTTTATAAAACGAGTGTGAATAAAAAATAGTTGTAAAATTTCGCTTTTAACTATTTGGTTCAAGTGCTTTCGTTGTTCAAAAACATCTAATTGTTTTTAAAATCAATGAATGAAAAGCCTCCCTATTTTATAAGTTTTCCATTAATGAAAGCACTACACAGTAAATACCTATTTATTATACCTACCTTATAAAAGAACTTTTTACAATAAATTTAATTAATGATTTTCAAAAGTTACCCATACTTCATTATATTTGACCTTCACTTTGCTACTAATTCGATCAAGAGTATTGTAATGTTTTAATGAAACCATCTCAATGTCAGACAACAACTGTTTTAATCATATTATTCAACTACCTTCAAACTAACTATACATGACATCTTTCCCTATATAAAAAAAAGAAGACATAAGAACTTATATCCCCAAACAAAATATATAATTGAGTACTTATTACCTATTTGCTTAAATATATACACTTTAACTACATAGTTACTTATCTACTACAATACAAGTCTATAAACAGTTAATAGGAATATATATTTTTATTAAATCTATAGATGAAAATAAACCTTATCAAAAAATAAACATGTAAATGCAATAACAGTCCGAGTTTGTAATGCTTTAATATGTACTTCTTATATACTACTTTATAACCCTTATTGCTAAAGAAATCAATATAATGAAATATAGCAGATGTAGTATGTTTTATACAAAAAGAGATATGAGTGTGTTCACTGAGAATGCATTCTATCTAATTTATTTGAGTGTTTTGGCACGCTTGCGCGTAAGCGGTGGTTTAAGAAACATACTACCACTACTGCTATTTGGTTGCGGGTTCGAACCCGGCGGTGTCTCAGCAGTGCGGTACGGTGCATCCATCGTGCCACCGATTACGTCCGACCTTGTCTCAGATGTTTTTTGGTTTAAAACCTTAGTAACCACGGCTGGTTCAGCTTTGTTTATTTCAAACTTTACTTCCGGTGGTTCACATTTGATTAAATGACGACGATTACGTCGATATTTGGTTCTATTTTATTTTCTATATAAGAACGAGGCGTATCAGCCGTGCTTACTACAGTGGCCCTAGTACGATTTTTACCATCATTACATATTACTTGGTCACCTTTTTCTAACTTGCATAGCGTTTTACAATGCCGATCATAGCCCTTATTGGACTTTTGCTTATAGATTGATATTCTGTTTCATTTACAAGTTTTGGTTTTAATATTTGTACGCTGGCCGGAAGTTTACATCTTAATCTGCGACTCATTAACATCTGTGCAGGAGAGCTTAAACCTTCTCTAGGAGTATTTCTGTAATTCAATAACGCTAATTGAAAATCTCCTCCTGTCTTAATTGCTTTACTCAACAGTGACTTAACTGTTTGTACAGCACGCTCAACCATTTGACTGAGGATAGTTGGGTGAAGAAGTCACGTGATGAAAACTCCAGTCACTAGCAAATAATTTGAACTCGCGACTACTAAATTGAGTGCCGTTGTCACTTATTAATATTTCAGGTATGCCATGACGAGAAAATACTTCCTTTATATTTTGTATGACTGTATGTGAAGTAATATTTTGTAACTTACATACTTCAACATAATTAGAATAATAATCTACGACAATCAAATAATATTTTCTTCTTTACTCAAAAAAATTAGTGCCCACTTTCGGCCATGGCAAAAGGGGTATCTCTACTGGAATCATAGGTTCCTTTGCTTGTGCATTTAAACTCTCCTGACAAGTGGTACAACGCTTTTCATGAGACTCAATGTCGCGTGACATATTCGGCCAATACATAACCTGTCTCGCTCGCCGCTTGCATCTATACCGACCCTCGTGCACGAGCCGCAGCATTTCAGCTCGCAAACTCGAAGGTATCAGTATTATTATCTTTAAATTTCGAACATATAACTCGTCCTTTATTGCCCAAAACACTTGTAATTCTTTTGGTAAGTTATATTTATGGTCTGGCCATCCCGTTTTTATATACTCGATCAGTGCACATAGAATCTTGTCCTGTTTAGTTTCCTTTTTAATTAATGCCAATTTTGAATTAGATATCGGTATATTGCCCACCACCATTTGAACTTGGTACAGTACATATATATATCCACTTCCACACTATATAGCTCAGGAAGCGGCGCTCGAGACAGTGCATCAGGAACATTATACTTTCCTGGCTTATAATTAACTAATAGATCATAAGTTTGTATTCTTAACAACATGCGTTGTAAGCGAGCTGGGACCGACATCAGTGGTTTTTTAAAAATACTTTCTAAAGGTTTATGATCCGTTTCCACCAATATTTTAACCTTACCATAAATATATTGGTGGAATCGTTCGCATGCAAAAACTATGGCCAGCATCTCTTTTTCGATTTGCGCGTAACGCCGTTGGGTGTCGGTTTATATATCGGTCGGCCTGCAGCAGCACGGCTCCGAGCGCGTCGCGCGATATCCACTGACAGCATTAGCGGCCGCGATACGTCGTACAATGCCAACACCGGCGCGCGACACACGTTTCTTTTAATGCAAAAAATGATTTTTGTTCCGTATCTTCCCAACGCCATTCATTTTCCTTTTTTAATATAATTGGTATGATTCGGTATAAATTTTGACAAATTTTATCGCTCCCAAAAATATTATCATTCGGTTCTGGCATCTCCTTTATGGCTTTTATTTTGTTATAGTCTGGTCGCATACCGTTCTTAAAAATACGTATTATACATCTTCTTCTACACCCACTTTGCATTTATATATATTTATATTTCGTGCTTATTTAATAGTGCAACCAGCCTATCGTCATGTTCTCGTTTCGTCTTTCCCCAAACAATAATATCATCGACGAAGCTATCCACTCTTCTAAGAGTTACGCATTTTCGCATGGAATACCTCTGAGGAACAATTAATTCCAAACGGTAACCGAAGGAACTGATAACGGCCAAAGGGAGTTGCGAAAGTACAAAGATCTACGCTTTCCTCATCGAGTTGCACAGCCCAAAAGCCTGAGTTGGCATCAAGTACCGAGAAATAACAGGCGCCATGTAAACGTGTCGCTAACTCCGTTACTGTGGGCAAAGTGTGCGCGCTCCGCGCGGTTTAAAAACTAGGCATATGCGAATGCCATTATTTTTTTTAGCAACTATAACTAATGGATGAACCCACGGGGTAATGATATACTTTCCTAATGATACCTAATTTTTCCATTTTTTGTAACTCTAGTAATAATCTATCCCGTATCCCTAACGGTATTTTCAAAACATAACAGGGCGTATGGAATTACGACTACAATGTGATACTTTCCGGGCAGACATCCTACTCCTTGAAATAAGTCACTATAATCTGTTAAATTTATTCCATAAATTCTTTTTACTAATTTCATTAATTCACATGATTTTCGGCCCAGCACGCTTTGACAATCATTGTCTGCTATCGCAAATCTCAAATTATATATAGTATTTTTATACACCCACTTCATGCTGCATGTACCTTTAATAGGTATTTTATCCCCACTGTATGCTTCTAGCTTTATATTAGTATTTTTAATATCATTCATTATAACCTAGTTCTATGAATCTCCTGTATGATATTACATTTATGTCCGCCCCCGTGTCCAATTTAAATTTTTCTTCCCCGTTTATACAAGTCAAAAAAACCACTTTCCTGATCAAATTACTGATATGTTAACGATTTTCCTCGTCTGACTCGGTATTTTCTTCTTCGCCGATTTCGTATACGTGCTTATTTGTTGAAATTAGTTTACAAACGTCCTCGTTTACCGTACAAAACAAGTGGCATTCTGAGCCGGAATAAAAAGCCAGAGCAGGGCGCGGCGTGCACAGTAAAAAATTGGTGCCGGCGCGCGGCCGCTCGGCCAGCCGGCGCGCCGCCCGCGGCGCCCGCCGCTTCCCCGGCACTGCTCAACACTATTCACTTGTACACACTCACTACCACTGACAGTAAACAATTCATTTGTGATGTTTCCTCGGCGATGCACAAATTCATAGCTTTTTCCAAGTCAAATCTTCGTTAGCCTATCAAAACTATACGATCTTTAATCAAATCTAATTGTTAAGACGTAAAATCAATGCTTTCAATTCTTCCTGATTTTATTTATATCTAAGTTGTAATATTTTCTTTAGTTCCAAAATAACTATCGAAAGCACTTTTAGTACACACGTCAAATTTATCTGTTTTATAAAAGTGAAAGTTTGGTACACGTCAAACCCCTATCAAATTTATTAGTAAACTGGCTTGTACTGCTGAATACACCCGAAGCCTTGATAAACAGCAGGAATTGTTGTCGCCAACGCCTCCATGCATCGGCACGACTCACAGGGCCTCCCTCCATATTTAATTCGGGCGGTGGTCGCGCGTGCTCCATTATAATATAATGATTTTCAAATTTATATTTGTTAAGTTTAATCTTTATTTAAATACGTTATTTATAACACTTTTATCAAATTTATACACGTATTTATGATATACCGCTGCCACCATGTAATGTTTTAATGAAACCATCTCAATGTCAGACAACAACTGTTTTAATCATATTATTCAACTACCTTCAAACTAACTATACATGACAAGTATGTAATTACAATTTGAAATTAAATTGCAAATTAAACTGTTTCTAAGATGTAAAGAGACCACTAATGACGTATAATAGTCGTGTGAAATGACATCCATTCTCATAAATGATCATATATAAATCTGATCATAAATATCATCATCATCGCTCCGCTCCTTTTTCTTTGTTTAGTGTTGTTATTGCACGCTTTTGTCTTTTCGTTCTGATCTTGAGTTGTTTTTCTGAGTTGAGTTTCTGATCTGATAACAAGTATACACTTACATAATTTTTCAATACTTCAATACTTACATAAACGTCAACATTAAAATCTAGTAATTACAGTTTCCATGAACGTATAAATGAGTAATAATCCTGTTTAACTCATTTATCCCATATAATTAGATATACGAAAAACATTAATTTACATAATTTTATAAAATGTATACAGAACCAAAATAAAACTTTATCAATTAAAACATAAATCAACAAAGTTGATTATAAATCAGCGCAATACACCCGTATACCTAATACTTAAATATATAGGACTATGTGAATATACAAAATAAAAATTCAAGCGAACTGAGAACCGCCTCTTTTTTTAAGTCACCTAAAACATAAATCACACCAGTTCCACTGTAATGATATGCTTGAATAATGGACACACGTTTCTCAAGCACCTATTGGTGTAAAGTGAAATTCATTTCTTAAATTGATAAATTCAACATGATTCTACAAAATTTATCGCTTAACCGACAGCCTTTTATACATGTTTTTCCTTAAGCTGCTCACGTTCACCTTTTTTCAATTTTACGTCAATGTAAACTCGTGGAAATTTGATTTAGAAGGAAAGAATGTGACTCTAACTCATCGATCTTGCATAAAAGGGAAATTAAGAATATAATGCAGAGACTTGAAATAAATGATACGTGCCTAAAAATACATCTTATATTTCTAGTTCTCTTGTATTTCACAGAACACCCATCTTCATGGATGGGCGTTCTGTGAAACATAATGGATAAAAGCATGCGATTTTGATAATAAGATAAAATCGAGGCTTTTTCTTTACAATTATTTTCGTATATAGTATTCGTATGATAAAAAAGTAATACAAAAACTCCGTGAATTTGTAATAGACTAAATGAATAAAACACAATAATAGCAGGGAAAAAATGTAAACATGGAGTAAACCCCTATACGTAATCGCCTAGCTAACGTGGTAATCATAGGCTAATATCCTTCTCTTTGGTTATGTTGAACATAACTTGATTTACCCACATTTGACCAAGCAAATTGGAATGCAACCTAGTTCAGGCGTGAGTTTACCCCGATTTGTGGGATTAGTGAAGTTTGTTTTCGATGTTTGTGATCACCGGTCAGTTAGTTGAAAATTAACACTCAAAATTGTTAAATTTACTCACGAACAAGCATCAAATATAAATAGTATATCGTGACCTAAGCACATTATATTTGTCTGTTACAAGATTTAAAAAAAACTATACCTACATTATATTATAATCTACTTCTGCCCGTTACTCTGGCTGTATAAATGAAAGATAAAAGTTTAGGACCAAAATAATATTATAGCCCATTTGTATACTATTTCTTCTTTGGTTATTTGATTAGTATTAATTTAATTTCGCTACCATCAGTATATCTGTGACTACCAACACTCGAAGATTGACCTCCATCATTACTACCTGAAGTTTTGCAACCTTTCATATTAGCCCACAATCTCCGAGTGCCATTTCGTCCAGGCACGTTTTGCGACGCGTGTTTCGCCTCTAAATAAGGCATCTCAGGGCAAGTACCCATTCGGCTCCCAAACTGCGAATTTCGAGGGCTAATATGGAAGGTTGTAGAATTTCTGGTGGTAACGATGGTGGCCCGGTTTCGAGTATTCGCAGTCTCACACATACTAATGGTAGCGGAATTAAATAAAAGAATTCTAATCTAATAAGTAGTGATATGGACTTCCGCAATATAACACCTATTTCAGTATTAAGTCCATCAGCGCTTTATGCGCGATTGACTACCTTGTTTATTACAAGTCCTCGAACTTTCACTTTAAATTATTAATCTAGAATACTAATTCAATTTAACTGATGCAATCGAAGGTTAAAAATATATATATTTAAATATAGTAACTATTAAATATATTCCTGGTATATATTCTGATATTTTTATAAAAATAAACAGAAAAGCAATTTAACATAAAGGAGGAATGAAAGAAGAAACACTTTTTGTAGTACCCCCTGAATGACGGGTGAATCTTCAAAGCCAGACAAACTGATGCCTTTTGTCTTGTCAGATGAGTAAATAATCAACTACAGACTACACAAATAGCAACCTATATTATACTCCACAATAATCCTAGATAGGTAAATACGTATCTGTCTTTATTAATATTTAGTATTATCTACTGGCATTTTCCCGTAGTTTTCCCTGAGTTAACTAGAATAAAAGTATTTTATGGTTAATTAGTCTATATCCTCACTAAATTTTATTTATATCCAGTCAGCCATTTTAGAGTAATTGCGTAACAAATATCCTTTTAAAAATATATCCTTTTAAACTTTCGATTTGTAATATTAGTAACATTTACTAACTGTATGCTGGCTTTATGTAAATTAGGATAAAAACTATCCTGAGGATAACGGATCCAAATTATAATATATATAAGATAGAACTAATCATCATTTCAGTCATATACAGACTACATCCGGAGATAATTACCATAAATACCTTGCTAAATTTCTATAACTATTCGTGAAAACTTGTACCTAATTAGCCAACGATCACCTGCTGTACCGATTGTATTTCTTAAACTAGTCGTAAGTTTTGCTGTTATTATAGAATAAAAGAAATAGATAAAACATTAACAGCAAGTGATTGAAATGACTCCATAACGCATTTTATACATTGTCTCAGTTGAAAATTTAGATACTACACGTTTTTGTTAAATACAATACCAAAAATGTATGCTTTACTTTTTTTTACAACTTTCTAATTATATTTACGTACAGTTAGTGAAGTAATTAAATGACATCGAATAAAAGCCCAACAATCAAAGCCATAAATACTATAAACAACAATCTGTATATAACAAATCTTTGATTATAATCGACAGGACATCAAATGGGCTGTTATTCGTAATTAAATAACTGTAAAACTTTTATCGCCTGATGGCTGCCAGGCATATTTTGATATCTTATTTGAAACGAACATCCTACATAGAACAAAAATCCAATTTGAGAAATTAGGTAGCCTCGAGGTATACTGGAAACTAGAGTTTATAAAAATACATTTTTTTTGTAAAATTATATTTTCATTGTTCCTTTTTAAAACGTCTTTAGAATAAACAAAGTCATAATAACATAAGAGTAAATGTATATTGTATTCTTGAATTGGTCTTATTATATATATTGAAATAAAAACAATTCAAAACATCAATTTTGATGAGCAATTCACTCTATACACCAACATAGTCGTCAAAATTCGTATCGCGTCACATTAGTTCACAGGTGTGTCCGTGCATGAAAGACGCTACGAGTAGCACAGTATACCCATTGATATCCATACATTGAGTAAGCTATCAGGTTCCCAATAAAGAACTGTAAAATAAAAGGCACCGAGTCCGCAGTTTGAGTATTTCAACTTCATTTTTCCGATAGTGACTCTTCGTTCTAGTTCTCTCTCTTTTCTTCTGTTATAGTATTACAACAGAAAACAAAACATTTTTATTTCAATAACTTTATCACAGGAACTTTTAAATTGTTTATTTTTTATTATTAGCAAAACTCGTGATTTACTGTTTTATAAAATATATTCGTATATTTTTAAAACAGTAATCATTCTGTTATTTCTATTTTATTATGTGAATAAAATAAACATATTTATTTCCGTAGATTTAATATGTAAACAACGTTTCTAACATTTGCACAATGTTTTGAGATTATTTATTTTTCTATATAACCCAAAAACCAAACTGCATGTCTGTTTTGTTCTATATCTTTAGAACAAATAGGTATCTTTTTAATTTTACTTTCGAAAAGCAATGTACCTATAGAATAAGTATTTAAAAATGTACTACAGACTATTTAGGGGATTGAAGAATTGTCCCACATCGACATAAATTTATACATGGATTTTTTTAATTATCTTGTGACCTTTGTCTTTCTAATAGGTATTATAAATGTCATAGAAAAGATATTTAAGTATTTGCTCCTCTATCAAACTTAAATAATAAGATTGACTTAAATCAAATATGATACAACAACTAGCCTTTAAATTAATTTATAAAATATCTTTTATCCTTATATCACACAAATGAATCTGAGAGAACAAATTAATTTAATTATATTACATCATATGCGTAATAATATATGGTTTTGTCTAATCCAAAATTAAAGCATTGATTTTACTATATACAGAACGAAGAAAAAAAATAAACAAAGATTTTTTAATATTGAATATAATTTTGTGACTTACAATATTAAACAAGTTTATAAAATGTTGAACAACCTCTAGGTATAAATATAAACGGCACCACAACCTCACAAAAGATATTCTGACCCTCTTGCATTACCGTTGCTGAAGCCTCGGTACTGTAATTTTAATGCTAGAAACACAAAGGAGATAAAAATACACACATGCAAACGACACTTGTACAGTCTTTCTCTGTTAAAATAGTGGATGTGTTTATACTCATAGATCTTGATGAGACAGGAATCTCATTAAGTACTCTTATTAGCAACATATTTTTAATTTTTTTTTTATTATTTGTTAAGCATTATACTAAAACTAATTTCTTTAAAATTGGTTAAGCTATATACAAATAATTTTGAAACTCCATGGTTTCCGTGCGAAACAATATTAATAGATAAAGGAGCTGTGAACATAATTTAATTTATTTGTGTTTATCATTGCAATCAATATAAACATATCGACAAAATTAGAGCTGAACTCATCTCTTGATATTTACAATGTAGACGTGAATCGAATATCTGCGTACGCCCACCAACGTAGAAAAACTCAATTTATTTTATTTCTATGTACGAGAAATTTAGTTCGATTTCACACGTAGTCTACATATACGCTCACGGGATCAAACGTAATATACAAATTCTTGCAAATAAGGATCTAAATAAAGACATTAAGAGATAATTTTACATTTACTTGTTACATAAATCATTTAAATATTCGTAAACATTTTAGAGTATTATAAACTTGGGTTATATTTAATTAATAATCACAACACATTCGCAGCCCATATCAGGTCTACAAGCCAGATTATTTTGTGTTTTAAGAAACTACAATCAACATTTGAAAGCACAAACGGCAAAGACTTATCAAAATCTGAATTTAGTTAAGAGTTTATTTTGTTTTTAAACGTAAACTTGAGTTTATTAGATACTTATAAACTTACATATTTTATTCTTATATGATAGCGTATTCGTATCCAATTAGTGATGTGTGTATTAATTTTTAATTATTATTATTTCAACTAACTTTTAAAAGATTTATGTGCATGTGTAAATGGAATAATTAAAAATCTGCATTTTTTAAAGTAAACATATATGTAGGTAATAAAATTATTCTAAATCACATATTTAAAATCAATTGCACTCAAATACATACCTACAATACAACCTACTTATCTAAAAAAGAAGTTTAGTGCCTCCGGAAACAGAGCATCTGAGATAAAAATGTAAATGGTGTAAGAAATGTAAGAAAGAATACAAAAAGGGTATATATTCAGGATCGGCCATGCGCACGTATTAACCCTAACATTGCAAGCGTCCATAGGCTACAGTAATCGTTTACTATCAGACGAGCTGTATGCTTGTCTACCACTTTTGTAGTATAAAAAAATCTTGTAAGGAATGCCACGTGAAAACAGAGGGCCTACCATGAAGTATTTTCCGAAATTTCGGGGACGAACGAAACAGAAATTTGATGTTAAAATTACATAATATATGCTGTTTAAAATGATTAAAAAGGTTAAAATATCGTTCCTTTGGACTATTAGAATAGGATTTATGACGAACGAAATGTTAAACTTCATTTACTGGGTCGATTTTAATACGAACAAAAATACGAAATTGAGCCCGAAATTTCGGAATTTCATTTCGTGGTAGACCACCAGATATAGCTATATAAAGAAAACCAAAGTTGTTAAAAGGATTACGGTTTAAGATTTTGTGAAAAGTAAGTCCGCAAATTAAATTTGAATGGAAATTTACTGTAAGTAAATTTTATGTCAAGAGACAGAGTATTTAGTTTGAATGTCGAAAAATTTGAAAGTGAAACTAGATTAATGGGTAGTAAATTAAAATTACACAATTAGATATAAAGCTGAACAAATGTAACAAATGTATTTAATAGTTAAATAAGCTAAATATTTCTTTAAACAATATACAGATACAATGATAACACTGCTAAAATTTTATTATTAAACTATCTATTAATTACTTGTACAATATGAATAATTATAAACTATAGAATATATCAAATAACTATATAATACTAATTACAATTACAATATACTATTTATATTGTATCTATATACCTACATATCAATACTTAAATAATGAATAATAATATAGAAAAAACGTAGCTTTAATGAATCTATTTCAATGATTGGATAACATTGGTAACAAACTCATAAACTATTTCTAAAGTAAAAAAAGTTTATTCTCCTGTCTTCTACTTGCTGTCCCTAACAGGATCCGTAACTGGAGTTAAATTGTTATCTATCAACCATGATATGGAATGCAATAAAAAATAAATAAATAAAAGCAAAATAAAAAAGTAAATACTATTGTTTAAACGTTCAGTTAACCAATATCTATTATAATAATATAAAAATTCAAAAACTTGTTGATGTGGTCAATTAAAAATCTTTGTTGCGTATCTTTTCAATAAATTATTTTTGTACTAAAATTATCATTTAGAGATATATTTAATATGTTGTTATTAAACATTCTTTTACACGAGCACTAGAATTGAGATTTAATAGAAATTCATTTTCTTTACTATAAAAACTTTTTTTAATGGATGATAATGGGATGATACTCTGCCTGCGCTTTCGGTATGTTCTGGAGGCGTTTTTTATAGATGATGATGGAATGGCAATCCCGCCTGCACTATCAGTATATGTTGGCAAGGTTCCAGTGAAGAAGCATAAGTGTGAGTGAAAGTAAACCAATTAGCCCATCTTGATAAATTCCACAAAAATTAACGAAGATGGTTTCCAGGGGGCGGTTCCCCTTCGGTGGGGATTGACCTCATAGAGTCTATTAGCAAAGGAGCCGTTAATCCCCATTATTAACAGTCCCTTCCCCCACACTGGCGAGGTACCACTGGAAGGTGATTAGGTGAGGATGAATGCAGGTTAGTTAGCTCATCTTGACGAATTCCACTTGAATTAACCACAAGATTTCCAGGGAGAACTTGATAGGACATATTACCAGCAGTGGGTCTGAAAGACGCTATTACTAATAATCCCTTTCCTCCTCCCTCCTGTACTATAGAGTTAACCCCGTTGCGACTTCATTAGATAGAGACTAATCGAATTAGACTCTTCTCCAATGTAATTTAGTTTTTATATCGAAGTGGACGCTAACTTTTTCCTACTTTCAGCTACTATCAAAGTTAATGTTCAGTTTCAACAGAAGTAGCTAATTGGTCTTTGTTTGACATACATTAATCTTCGTCAGGAATTGCACGTCATGACCGTGAAATCGGCGTTCATTTTCATTTAGTGCTTCCCAAGAATAACAAGTTCTAAAGACAGAAATACCGGCGTATTTCTGTTTCTTAAAAAAAATGCATTCCTTGTTAATGATTCGATTTGATAGAATTCAAACCCACATCCGAGCCAAAAAACTATCCGCATATTATTTACACTTGCCTATTCTGGACTGTTTACAATAAAATTGCGTTCCACTAAAAATAATATTTCAAATAAAATTTTTTTAGAATCAACGTGGGAATAAATTCTTTTTGCAAAAAGGTTCATCAAAATAATTTCTGAATTCTCGCTGATATCCAGATAAACTTTTTACAAGCTTTTTAGACATGGCACATAAATGTACTCTGTATCAAATAAATGTATTGAATAAAGTGATAATTAAAAAAAATTGGCGCAGACCTAACCTAACGTACACACGAAAATGAATTAAAAACTTCTTTTCTTTTTAAGTTGTTTAAATATTCATAATGTACTAACCGAATATCTTAAGGTACAAAGCAGTAGAAAAAAGGACACCAAGAAATAATTATGTATATGAATAAAAAAAATAGGTGTGATGTTATATAAGAAAGCCACGAAGGTCTCGCGAGGAATCAAATATACCAAAATAGGTAAATTAATCGTCTTGACAAGATAAAATTTCTAATTACAAAGACAAACGTCTAAGTATGACTACCAACCCTCCCTGGTTTCGCACGGGTGCAAATCCTACTTACAAACCTTTCAGAAAATAAATACCTAAATAAAAATCCGTATCAAAATCTTTTACGTGATTAAGTAAACATAGAAACAACGTAGCCAGAAATTTTATTTTATACTATTTTTAAATAAGTAACATAATCAAAATATTTCAACAATAAATACATGTAAATATTGTAAAAAAACCTGCCAATGATTGCTAACGATATTGACAAACGATTCATCTTTATCCACACCACCACTTTTATTGTGATCGGAACAAAAGAATGAATCTTGAATATTCCTCGCAATCATCGAGCGAAGGCATATTACTTAGTATATTTTTAAAGGCGGTAAGGCAGAATACAAAAGGTTGGGATAGGATTGCGGACCCAACAAATCCTGGAAATAAACCGAAAAATAATAGCCGGAATAAATTATGAGTCTGAACCGTACTTGAAAATATAGTAAATACATATTATATAGACAGGTTTTACAAAAGTAAAAGTAACTTCAACCTTCAACTATTAAATTAGTAAAAACCAATTTCATAGTTGACGGTTGAAGTTAGAGAACACTCGAGTCTGGATTCGCCTAGAACATAATTTAAATAGTATTCTATAATGTCTTTTTATTATTTATTTGTATTAATGACTAACTACATCTATAAGTAAGTTTTTAGCAATCATTTGTATCGAATAATTTATTTTCCGAATCCGAGTAATTTATTATCCAATCAATATGAATTCATCCCTCTCCCTCTCTCTCTTTCTCTCTCTTATTTCATTTGTTTCTCGATCTAATAGTAATATTTTCATAACAAATATTTTTAAAATTAATTTGTAAAACTATATATTTCTATATATCTAAGTTTACGCGAGCTCACGTATGTAATAAGCAGACAGCATCATGTCTTAAAGACCTATGTCCTTATATAAGGTAAACACCTTTATATTACTTAAACAAACTCTTTTCCTAATTGTAATAAAAATACTAGTTAGTGAATATAACGTCTAAGAATATTTGAATAATAAATAATTCTCAACACATCATTCACTTAGCATGTCCATACAAAATATAGTTAACAACCAATGTTCGTCACTATAAATATACGTCACCAAATACAAATAATTTACTCAACGCCTAAAACGTGCATGCAAATCTTTATTGCTTTGCTTATTTAATTTTAGTATGGTAGTTGTGTGGTAAATAGAACCAATAGTAAAAAAATATATTAATGGATTCATTTTTATTTTTACAACAATTATTTCAAAAGAGATTTATTTCATATCTTACAATAATATACATATATAATAATTTAAAAGTTTGTTTTAGATTATATATAAAGTAAAAACTTTTTATATTTATAGAATTTTGTATAACAAAACATCGACTTTCATCTTGACAAAGCTAACATGGGAATACTAACATACTCGATTAAAAGATAGCATTAAAATTAGCAGGATATCGCTAAATATATACACGGCAAATAGAAAAACCAAAAATTTTTTAAAAATATAATTATTTATAATAAAAAAAATAAAAGATATTTCCATATATAATAGTTTAATGCCTGATTATATATAAAGGACTTTTTTTATACCACTGAGGTGGCAAACAAGCATACGGCCCACGTGATGGTAAGTGGTTCCCGTAGCCTATGAACACCACATATAAATATGAAAGAGAGTTTGTTCGTTTTTTTTTTATTCTTAATGCTTTAACGGTTCTATCAATCAACCGTTACAATAGAATCGATAGATTTGCATGCCTACAATTTGAAGACAATTGTACCAAAAAGTTCTGTCACATGGCCTTTATTATGTCAAATATTTATTATGTAAAGCAAATAAATATTTCATTTCATTTCACGATATTTATCCAGATATCATGTAATATTTCAAATAAATACATAGTCTAGTTACATCTCAGTAATTTATATGGTTACGTGGACGAAATCACGAACAAAACTAGTAAATATAAAAGGTTAAAATAATAATAGATCTTAAAGAATAACCTGCGGGTATTTGCATAATTAAATTATATTGTCGTCAAACGTTCTCCCTTGCTTCCGGCTTTAGAGTAAATACAGTAGCTTCTTTGTTAAATTTTATAAAGGAAATATGTTTAACGTAACGATTTCCATGTTTCAATTCGATATAATTAACTAAATTTATATACTATATAAAGTAATTTATACCCTAATACATATAATATTATTTATAATACTTAAAATGGCAAACAAGCCAGCGGCCCACCTAATAGAATGTGGCAACAATCACCTATAATCATGAAACGCAAAAAACATTTTAAAATCATTTGCACCACGATTATCACAGAATATATTATGAACGCTCATGGTACTCCTCATACGTTACCATTCCTGAAGACTATAATACTATGCCTCCGTACCTTTACTATGTAATTTCACTGCTATATACCACCCTTCAAACCAAAATACAGCAATGGAAGTATAGTTGATTCACGGCAGAAACACAAATGGAATAGAAGTACCCATACGCGCGATTTTTATACAAGGTCTCTATCTGGTATAAGTATAAATAATAATATATCACTAAACCTCAAAAAAAAACGTTCACACTCACTTTTTTACTTTATCCAAGCAGTAAGTGCTTTATATTATTCCCAATTTCGAGTATAATATAATATATGTCATATATGTGTAAGTATATTTGTTATATATATATATATATTTATTCGTTTATATATGTAATTTTAGTATGTATGTATATCAATAATACCGCATTCCAATATTCTGACACTTCGCTATGGTTGACTGGGAGAGAATGCTTTTAGCATTAAGTCCGCCATGTACACATATTTGTACTAATGAATAAATAAATAAACAACATAGTGATAGCCGTGTGGTCCCAATATCGAATAGGCCACCCCTTCCTTTCCCGTGGGTGTCGTAAGAGGCGACAGAGAGAGGGCGATGGATGGCGAAGGATGGGCAGCAACGTCCCTCTTAAAACATCTCCAGAGCCTAACTGCGGTTGTTAATCCGCCTATTAAACGTGACAACTACTGGCATAACTCCCCTTATGGGGAAGGCCTATACCTAGAGGGCTATGTTCAGCAGTGGACAGTTAACGGCTGAAATGATGATGATGTTGTTACATAGTGACAGCCAAAGTTATACACAGCTAGATAGACTCTTATAAATCTAAAATAAATTAATCTCTTATTTCAATATTCAGTCATTGTTACCAAAATGTTTTATTACGTAATTGCTTAAAATATTTTATTTTTAATACAAGCACTAAATAATATACATTATATTCTCTTCAGTATTACAAAAAGTTTGAAAGAAAACTTAAGTAAGAGAGCACACAAAAAATCTGTTTGAAATCAATTACCTAATGTAGTGTAGAATAATAAAAACTTCATAAAAAAATTGACAAAAAATTCTTCAAACTTTTGCACATTTTCCGTTGTTCTAAGAATTTCTTGGAAATAATAATAATTTCTTAGAAATAATAGGTTAATAAATTGTCTCTAATTTTAATTATAAATTACTGACTTTATTTAAGTAATAACTATTTACTAATAGACATTATTTAAAAAAAATTATAGTCAATATACATAGAAATACTAGCTGTTTTAGGTTTTAAATTGCTTCGCATAGTGCAATCCCTAGATAGTGTCGGATAGGCACGTATAACGTTCCTATAGCTGGAACGCTTTCATTACTTATGAATCATATACCTATTGCGGGCTTTTGTAATTTACTGAAACACAGAACAATTTTAAAATATGCAATGATGTGTAGATATTTTTATTTTTAGTTGACGATTTGGTATGGCATGTCATGATGGTATAGATATTTTTATTGCATTTCATAGGCTACGTTGAACCACTTACCATCAGGTGGGCCGTATGCTTGTTTGCCACCTCAGTGGTATAAAAAAAACTGCGGTTGTTAATATTATTCGATATTGATCGAAAAATTAAAGTCATCTTCATACAGTTGCATATTTTTTTCTATCCTAATATATCGTGACAGTAAAATTATGCCACGCTATGCCATGCCACGTTATTATAAATTATAAAAACATCTCATACTGCTTAAAACTCTTCTGCAGTCAAGTAAATTTTTTTCGTAAACTGTAATGAAATTAAATTACGGTTGCTATTTTTGTCTTATGAAAATGTTTTATATAATATTGAATATTTGTATACGTATTTTACAGTATAATCAACATTAAGCCTAATATTTTGAGCATATCCATAACGATACATTTATGTGTTCTTCATTTATAATTTTATTTTTTTAAACACGGGGGCAAAGTAGCTTGCGACTCGCCTGATGGTAAGTGACTACCGACGTCCATAAGCATCCGCAATATCAGCAATATCGGCAATGCAGGTGTGCTGCTGGCCTTTTAAAAAGGATCCTTTTATAACCTTAGATCACCATAATTTTATCATCGACTCTGCTCTATTAGAGTAATTTTACAATCACTTGCATCTTATTTAAAATGTTATTCTTTTATATAAAATACTAGAGACTAGGTTTATAATAAACAAACTACTCTGTATAAAAATATGTAATTAATATTTTAATTCATATACTAATGGACTCACAAATATTTATTCAGGACATCTGGTAATGATAATAGTAGTGGATTTTCGAGTGGTGGCAGTTGGACACATACTAATAGTAGCATAATTAAATTAAATAATTCTAATCAGCTAACTAGTGATATGTACTTCTGCAAAATAACATCTAATTCAATACAATATAATTTCAGACATACTTGTTCCGTAAGACTATGATGTACATATTTTATATATATATAGAGGTGCCCCTCAATATTAAACCCCTTGCATACGTCTATAGGCAACGATTAACACTTTCCATCAGCCGTCAACTTGTTTGCCATTCTACGTTGCATAAAAAAAACCTTATTGTATACCATAACCTACAGTTGTAATATTGATTGGGATTTGTAAAACCAAACAAGAAATAGTAAAAATACTTATAATCATCTTTATTTACAATGGTCACATTTTTTATTCCATATTTACCCCTAATATTACAATATTTATCATTAATAACACATCTCTATACGATCATATTACAGTCTACATACAAAAAAATAATTTATGAAATAATAATCTTTATATTAAAAATGAATAAAATATGTGAAAATCAGTAATTATAAATAATAATTGTGATATATTTTTTTATTAAAAAAAGGTACTTAAAAAGTATGTTTATTTATTACCTATTTAGCATCACTAGCAATATAGTACTTACCGATTATTTTACATACAAAATAAATTATTATTCATGTAGATATATGTATAATAATTTATTTGGCATGCGAATTATAGATGTATTTTCATACAGTTTTAAATTAATATCTAATTGTAACAAATATTATCAAAAAAATAAATTTATACAATGCAAAATTTGCAATTAAACTTCTAAATTGCAAATCCACAAACTCGTTACTCAACTTAAAATGCAATGTTACTTTCTTCTTCTTATTTCTAATCTAAACACTGATTAAAATAGTAATTAAAACAGTCAATAATTGGTATTTAGAGGAATTCAAACATAAAAAATATATCACGTTACTAAATATATATTATGTTAAATAATATATTTATTTAATGAAAATAAAAAGATTTCTCTATACATCGACCTAAAGCTATATTTACAAATAAATAAAAATCTTACGTCTGTAAAGTTATAATCTAAGACATTTCACTATACGTCTCTTTTGTGGATATGTATGTACATTATTTAAATAGACTAGAAACACTAAAACTATACAATGAAGGTGAAATTACTTTTATTTTAAAAACATATTGTGCAATTATGTGTGTATGTTAATATCAATATAAACTACACCTAAAGCCACGTCAAAGGCCTTTGTGTATAACAAAGACGGCCTAGAAACTTAACAAATGGTAGTTGGGTATCTGAAGCCACAAGCTAGTAGATCAGTTTTGAATTGAAAGAGAAGTCATGTTAGACAAAGTCATGTGTTATTACTGCAAGAAAGTAGTCACCCTTTAGCTGGAATTGTATAGAATATACTACTAAACAAAGTCTATAGAATTTCTATAGACTTTGTTTAATAAAGACTTTGCTCTGTAAAAAGATAATATGCAGTTCAGGCATAGCAAAATTAATACAAAGCCTATACCTAAAGGAGTAAACTTAGTCGGATATAAAAAAAACTATCAAAATCGATCAAAATCTGGCCAAGAGATCACATAACAAATATAAAAAATAACAGACAAATTGAAATCTTAATCTTTTTCGAAGTTACTTATACGAATAATAAAATTATAAACAGTTACTTACTGAATATTTTTTCGTATCAAATCAGGCATTTCTTCCTATTCCAATACCTACTTAATAAATTTGGTCATTGTGTATAATATTTTTTCTGTTTCATTCCTTAACGTCATTTTTACTACACTCCTTTCAAACATAGTACATAGTACATAATCCATGCATTTTCTCCCCTTTTTATCTTTCTCTTCCATCAATACCTCCATATACAAACTTATATTATGTTAAACATAAACAATTTCTCTTTATTTTTATATTCATCTTAATATTTTACAAACAGACTTTTCTTATGGTCTATTTCTTTTTCGAGTCTACTGTCACACTTGAACTTACCATACAGATCTTACAATATATTATATGGACTTTACTGAACACAAATTTAAGTAATCCTTCCCATGTATCTTTTTCAGCTCCAACACAAAGCCATGTGAAAAGTTTTATCATATTTTCGGGATCAACAAACACCGAATGCAAGTTCTTTTTATCACGTGTCACCTCAAAATTTTTGCTCGAGTCACGAAATAAAAAATGAATTTGTAGCATTATAAACTACGAGTGTGTGAGTATAATACACGACCTTACTTTACTTCTAATCATTCTCCAAATTTGTTTGTTGTCCTGCATTTCACACTTAAAGATAAACATCAATATTACTCTATTCCTCCGATATTATCCCTTTCCATAAAATTCATTAAACTATTTTAACCGCACACTTAACCATATTAGTAATAATATTATTTAGTTCTTTCATATAAAACCTATTCTATATTTCTATTGATTTTTACTTTTTATTCATTCCTCTTACTACCTACTTCTTTTTTATTCCTATGCTATAATAAAGTTAAAATTTTTATAATTTTGAACATAAAACTTGTTACTGAAGTATTCATCAACTCGCTGCAGACTATAAATAAAAAAAAAAACAGATTAATAGTCGAAACAGGATAAAAAAATAAGTAAAAATACATAGACAATAGAACATTTTAAGTAGCAAGTCGCTTATTTAATATATTCGGATTGTCCACAATCACACACATTAAATATATTCTTTGTTAATATACTTTAGTTATTAACCGACCATTTGTAAACCTGAAATCAATTAAACCTTGAATAATACTTAATACATACAAAGTAGCAGATTATTAATGATCCTGTTACACAAATATAAATTAAATGCAAAGAAGCATCAACTTAGATTGAAGATATCCAGAACCTAAACCAACTTTACAAAAAGCTGTATTTTGTGAGATTGCAGATGAAGTTTGAAAAAATATAAATATGAATACGAGTATGTGATGAAAAGAACAAAATATTTTAGTAAATCCACTAGTCTACTATATTGTTGTACCACTATATTGTTGTAATGATAAATTGAACGCAACAATTTTATAGAAGACGATATGGTCTGACCTCACAACGTGCCAAGGTCATCTATTCTAATTTAGATTCAGTCGAAAGAAAATCTCAGCTCCGTATGTTTCGTTTAAATTAGAGTGATTATTAAGAAAACATTGGTGAAAACGATGAGAGATCTTACTCAATTATCCTAAACTACACAAAATTAATGAAAAGATTTTTTTTTATTTTTCCCACTTCACATATTTACAATAGCATAACTCTCATTATGATATTTTTATCGTAGGTATAATTCTATGAACGTACAAATAATTATACACTTATTAAATTTTTTATCTTTGCAATATGCTATTAATATAAAAAATAATTTATTAATGAGTATTTGGTAATATATTTGAAATAATGAACGATTAGTAAATCATACTAACTATATTTCGTATAGAAAATCTAATGAAGTTGACATATTGCGCTTTTTGTTTAAATATTTCTTATTGTTAATTTATTATACTATTAATACGAAATTTTGCTACAGTTTAGTAGTAATCGGGTAAGATCACTAGTATTGCGGGTATTAATCATTTCGTGCTCCAAAACTCTTTTCGTAATCAAAACAAGAACCTACTTGTTCTATTATCCTTAACCAACTAGTTTGAGCGTTACACAAAAACTACTGTACCAAATTATATACAATTTTCATAACTATGTTCCTAAGTGCAGGTCTAATTTCAAATATAATGTGTATTTTATCTTTATACGCCATTTAGAAAAGTGCTCTATTTCTACTTCCGAATGCACGCGTTCGAAGTCGCGGGCAAAAGCTAGTATCTAATAAATACTTCCAACTTCAAAGGTTACAGACATCAAAGGGAATTTCCATACGACAGTTTCATTTCAACTCCTAGTTTAGTCTACCATGAAAAATTTTCTGAAATTATCAGAGTCAAATGGAATAAATGGTGTCAAAACGTACGATTCGATTATTTGGGAAGTTTATGGTGAATAATCAGTAACAATCTCTGTCTGCGGGGCCAGTTTCTACTCGTATATGAACATGCATCAACATATGTACTAATTCCGTGTATAAAACTTCAAAATTAGATTTCATTGCAAGTCAACAATTTACAAGTTACAAAAAAAAATTACGAAAATTCTTATTGAATGTAAGATTAATATACATATTTCTTAAACTTTCACCGATTTGTAATTTGTATGGTTTTTTTTTTTATTATATTCTCATTCAAATGACCAAATTTTCATGAATATTCACAATTCTTAGATGTTAAAATGTCGAACAAAAAATAAAGAACAATCAAAGATTGCTTGTTCTTAATGACAAAAATTAAATGTTTTCCTACAATACATGTAAAATTCTATCTCTCTGGTATTTAAACGAAAGATACACAAATGTATCATATACTGGATTAACATATAATGATACATTTATCGTAATTCAGACAGGTAAAGCCACGAGAAATAACTAATGTATTATATATTCAAACAATATGTCCAAATAAAGATGCTTGTATATTTATCTTGGATTCAGCTAATGTATATTATGATAGAAAAATATAAACTATCTCACAGATACTATTGAAATGAAATCTTGCCATTTCACTTAATTATAAATAACATGTTAAGTACTTAAATATAAATTAAGATAAAAAATAGCCTATGAGGAATAAACATGGTTCATCTGTATATGGTACACAGATGAATTTATCTATCTTCAAGATCTTCAAGATCTCTTACGAAGTAAACGAAGGGACTAGACAGTTAAATGTTAACGACGGCTAAAAACATTTTTTTTATTCCTTTTTTTATTAGCTCTGATTTGAAATGCCCTTCGTCTGTACATGCAAATATACGCGAACTATACAACTGTTTGTGTATACGTGCTTACGTCATATTGAGTAAACTTAATTTACTGGAAATCTACCTACGTACATGTCAATTCATTACACTCCTACAAAGGCATACCTAATAAAAAGAGGGTATAAAGGGTAAGAATATTTTCATTAATTCATTTTCAGTCCTTATTTACCCAATGTAGGGCCTTTCCCCTTATATACATGTTATGCCTACATTAAGAAATATTTTAGACATTCCTGGCCGCTCGGCAAAATTTATAATAGAGTAGGCAATACTGCAAAGGTCTCTTAAAATAGTGTAAATTTTATTATTTTTTTATCAAAAATTTTTTATTTACCTACATGATGAATAAGATTATAAATGACCTTTGGTCATACGTTTATAATGTAAATCTAAAATGTCTTTATTATTTCCGATTATATAACATTAGATATTAACTTTACATATTATACGTCTATCCAAAATATTTAAAACAATTAATGTAATAATTGTTTATGCAATAATTGAGAATAATATTTAAACAACCCAGTTTCATGGAAACCTTTAATCCACGCCACAAATTGTGGATGCTTTGAATCTTCATAAGTATTAGTACAACCCTAATCTCTTATCGATTACACGGAGATATGTAATCCGTCTTAACAGATCCAAAATAAAATATTATTCAGACCTTAAGGTAGAGAAGTTTTCAAAAAAGAATACATAATATAATACAAAACCAAAAATAAAAATAAAATTATGAAACAGTACAGATGTTTTTATGTTGATAATACCTAAACTCTATCAAGAACTATCAAAACAAGATATTTTGATTTAATCAAGATAATTTATAAGATATTTTTTTTATAATATAATATATAAATATAATATATAATATAAATAAGTAAATGCACGACTATGCATGATAAAAAAAGTGAAAAGTCAGAGGCATGCCTTGCGAGAAACCTAAGTATATCCAGCAGTGCACTGCTTTAAATTCATTATGAATATAAAGACATAAATCTTCCATCTACAAAAAATAGGTGTCCCTATTGACGTTGTCCATGGTGTAGTTATTTTCAAAAGATACGTCACTTGGTTTCATAACTATCTAACAATATCGTCGCCAAACAATAAGCGAACTCTTATCAAAACTGTTGAAATATTTGCAGAGCTCGCCTGGTTTATTGTTTTTCTGTTATCAATTTATATCTATAATATTAAGTAAACAACACTGTTTTATTAATTTATGTAAGCTATTACATCATCAGACGTCCTACGAAAGTGTGCCTTGTATACAATACCTAATTATAAAATAATAAAGGCATATTTACGCCTGTATTGTATTCTTGAAAAAAAGGAGCTAAAGGACATAAAATAAAATGAAATATGTAATATAAAATAGAATATTATTTTTTCTGAGAATGTCATCTGAAAACATTTTAATTTGTGTAAATAAGGTAGCAGTATTCATAACAAATTAAATCATTTGCCGTTTTATACCCACAACAGTTTTATTGCGTTGTTTCAGATGTTGAATTGTCGAGTGCGCTCAGCAAAAACCTTTTACATTGATTAACTGAAACATTCATAATGAAATAATAATTGAGTTTTGTACAATTTAATGTTGTTTTAAAAATAACAAAATATAAAAATAAAATATTAATAATTATACACTATAGTGATGATAAATCTATTCTATTAAAATTCATAATACTTGACAAAAATATATAAATATTAAATTAATATATAAATATATAAAAATTATGTACATATCTTAAAAATACAGTATAAATAAATAAAATATAGCGCTACCCTCATACTTACATAACTAATGGAAATATAAAATTATGAACGTGAATTAACTACTTTATGTCCCTAAATAAGACTCTACATCTTTTGAAATCATGTTGAAATGTGAAACATATAATTATTTACCCATTAAATTTATAAATAAATAAATAACAATAAATCAGTAAATTTATGATACCTACCATTTTCATATACTTCAATGACGAAGCTACGTATGTACGTAAGTTTTTATGTTGCTTAAAACATATTATATGTACACAACATATTATACGCTTTAAGCAACAAAAAAACCATATACCATATTTCATGCAGGAAGCCCTTTTCAAAAGGAAAACGTGATTTCATTTTCTACTTGGGGATTCCTATTGCTCTTTATATACTCATAGGTATATTTTACATTAATCCAATAAATAAAAATGGTAGACGATTCAGATATACATATATTGTTACTTAGACACGTTACTGTGTAATTATCTACATTACGCATCACGCATCTATTCAGCAGTTTAAACGATTGATTTATTGGCACTTGGTAAAATTGTACCACGTTTATATCGAAACGTTTTATACGTTTACAATCTTTAATATTTATAATATTAGTATAATCAGATGATCAATATAGTTTTAAATACAAACTTGCGTTTTTACCTTAATGACAACAAATATAAAAACTATTGCACTTATCCATTTTATTATGTCATTTTTTTTTATTTCTATATCAATAATTTTTATAAGTAACTAACCCACATATATATTGAATTCTGCTTCTTGGTAAATAATTATTATATTTAATGATTATAAAATTAACATTTTATTTCAGCTAATGCATCATTAATAATTAGCTAACTTTCTCTTTTTATCGTAATACATTATTAATGTGGACTTCCTGATAATTTATTTAATTCAACCTATTTTTACACAAGGGGCAATCTGTTTAACATAAAATTATTACGCTTCGTTAATTTCCCATTCTATTATCTTTACCTACAAAGATTTTAAATGAAACAGTAGAGTAGAGACTGTGGACCTCGGCATCATTATCTTGTCGTACAATTTATATATTTATTATATAAGTAAGAAGGAACGATAGAGGGCAAAATAAGAAGAGGAAGACCGAGGATTAACTACATGGGACAGATAAAGGAAACACTAGGCGTCATGTCGTATAGGGACATAAAGGATATGGCCTGGGATAGAGCTGGCTGGAGGAAGATGCATGAATTAGTTGCACCGACAAGAAGAAACTCTTAAATGAAAAGTATATTAAAAGTAATAGTAATATTATAAGGCAAAAGCAATTTATAATTGAGTATTCAATATGTTTGTTCGTTCTATCCTGTTATCGACAAATATATAATAACTGTTCCATGACTGAAAATATTTTTTTAGTACTTAATACAATTTCATACGCTAAATTCCTTTATTTTCCATTTTAAATTTTATGAAAATTAAAAACAGACTATTAGATTATGCCATCTCCTACAGGTATCTATTCGCGTCTATATTTATTTTTTGCGTGCTACATTTCATCGCTAACAAATGTTTATTTAAACTTTAATATACAGTATAAAGAAAGATGTTCTCTACTAGTTAACAATTGGGTAAATTAAAGTAGATAAGCGATGCACCTATAAGCTAAGAAATTTGTTAAATATAATAGTTAACATATTTGTATATTATAAACATATAAGTAAACTAATATATAAACATATAATTTAATTAATATACATATAAATATACATATATAAAATATGTAATATATTTTCACTAACAAAATTTTTTTCGTAGACGTAAAACGTAGTAAAATAAAAATATTATTCTGCACCAATGACTTTCTGAAAAGAGTGACTTCAATTTTGATAAAATTGGAATGAATTCGACCGACATAGGCGTGGAATACTTTTCATCAAAAAAACATTCACTTTTCAAATATACATATAAAACATCCATTTCTCCTTTTTGAAGTTGGATAAAAGCTCCCTTTGATAACTTTAACATAATATGGGATTCTAAGGATTAAGCCGCACGCACTCCTTTGCTGCTTATACATATACAGGTACATATATTATTTTTGTACCAAATGAATTTTATACTATTACTTGGAGTAAATGTCTATTATATACAATATTTTAAATAACGAAATTTATTCTTTAAACAGTTTAAAATAGAAAAAAAATCCGCGAATATTTCTTTAAATAACATACTGTATATTTCAAGATTCTCTTGCCCACGACTTCATACGCGTAATCTTAATATCGCTAGTTCTTATGTAAATGTTTTAAGAACCTTTTCTTGATTTAGATTAAGTTAGATATCTACACTCTTTAAATTTATATGCCTATTATTAGCCATATCTATAGTTTTATAAAAGTTATTCAGTGGTATAGGTACGAGTACATCAATACTTACACACAAACTTCTATTAAAACAATGTGTTTATCAAATTATACCTTATTTTCTTGAACAGCATATAAATGAAATATATTTAACTTTTTCTTTGAAACACATTTTAATTACTATACTTATATCGACAATCACAGAATAAAAGAACCAATAAAACTTATATTTCATCCTGCAAGAATATAACCTGTATGATTGGTTGTAAAACAGTAAGTACTAAAACTTTAATATAACTTTCCGAGAAAGAACCTCAGTAGCGAGCGTACATGAGATGAATTTATAAAATGGATGGAGCAAAATACATGCATAGACATAGCTCTCGGATTATACCTGTTATAACAAAAAGAATATGATAATACAACATACAGCAATTTAGTGTCTATTACCTAAACCCAATTTGAATATTTTGCGACGAACGAAATATTGAGTATAGATTTATTACATTAAATCTATACTCAATATTTCGTCGACCTGCCTTTTGAGGAATGTTCAATGCTAATAATACCACAATTTAAGGAACTCTTTCTGTTATTATAAATATTATTGACCTCAAAAACAGAACAACTTTCCGCAGAGAATATACGTCGAAATTTTAAAATCATTAATTTATCTAAATGGTCCAAAAAAACTTAGCCGGCTGCCGACTATTTTTAATACTAATACATAAATGTCTTAAAATAACAGTTTAGTGTTTAATAATATAAATAAGTGAAATGACGGCTTGTGTAATAAAAGTCACTAAAATACCACCGTTTTTTTTTCTTATTTTGAGCCGATTCAATGAATTTCCAGGAAAATACTGCAACTACACATTTGGGATATAAAAAAAAACATTATTGAACATGAAACTCTAACTACACTATCCGTTACTACCGCTATTACCTATATAGAGAATTTACTACTTATTTTTCAGTAATGTCTTATTCTTCAATAAACCACAATGTTTATGCTCGAACAGGTTTAATGAAGACCCACCCACATGATGTATAAAGTTGGCACCACAACCGTTTGTACTGATTACAAACTTGGTTAATTGAAACGATTGCTACTCATGTTTTAGTCCGAGTTATTAATTGATAGCACCTATATAATACTATTTTGAGATTAATAGGCGACCGATGATGGCTTTAGTTGTACCGCAATAAATTATATCTTAGGTATTCAGATAGATTATCTATTATTGTACGGTGTTATACATACACATATAGATAGTTATATCCATAATACAGTATTATGTTATTTAATGAAAATAAGTAGTTCATATAAGAAAAAATATTTTTATATGAAAAAAAAATGTTTAACTGCAATATAATATAATATTAACTTTAATATTAATGAATATTTATGTTTCTTCGTTTCTAACCTGTTTTTTAGAATTTATATTTTAACGATGTCATAAATTCCTTGTTACGTATAAATATATTTATTACAAATCCTCCACATTATTGTATATAATAAATACAGAGTAAATATATCATAAATATATTTACATTATGGTTGCTACTACGCATCTCGTCGACTAAGCGACTTTGGCTATATTGATATACAAAAAGATCCTTGTAGTTTTAAAACATAATATATAAAGTTTATAGAAATGGAAAAAATTATATTCATAATTAAAATTAAAATACCTAATTATAAAAAGGAATACAATTATTCATGTGCAATAAATGTAATATGAGTATGAATAAATCACCCATATACCTAGACAATAATGTCAAAAATACTACTATTGATCACCTTCTGAAAATGCCTAGACCCGAGTGTAATCCCTTTTCTTTCAGCATGGTTACAGAGTGTGATGTTAAGAAATGTCTCCTCAATATCTCTTCCAAAGCTTCGGGTGCAGACGGTGTGAGCATTCTAATGATACGACCCATTGTTGATGAACTATTGTCAATAATTACTCATATAATTAATTTTTCTTTAGACACATGCTCTTTTCCCGAGCTATGGAAGAAAGCACACATTATTCCTATCCCTAAAACATCCAATCCCACATCTATTTCTGACCTGAGACCTATCTCAATACTTCCCACCTTATCTAAAGTATTGGAGCACATTGTGCACAAGCAACTATCCGTTTATTTGTCTGGCCATAACTTGCTGAGTCCTTATCAATCTGGTTTCCGTCCTGGTCACAGCACAGTTAGTGCACTTGTCAAAGTAACTGATGATATACGCTGGGCTATGGACAACCACTCCCTGACACTCCTTGTTCTATTGGATTCAGCAGTGCCTTTAATTCTGTTGACTATGACATTCTTTTAAGTATCCTTTCATCTCTTAACATATCTCCACCTGTAATCAATTGGTTAGATTCATATCTTCGGGGCCGATTGCAATGCGTACGCTATGATGAGGTATACTCAGATTGGTGTGAGGTTGCATCTGGAGTCCCACAAGGCGGCGTTCTCTCCCCGCTTCTTTTCTCAGTATTTATTAATGCTATTACTCAAGTAATTTCTTCTCCCTACCATCTCTATGCAGACGATTTGCAACTATACCAACACTTTGAACTCTGTGACATCTCTGAGGCTATTGATCATATAAACCATGATTTAAATAAAATATCCCATTGGGCAAAATCCTACGGACTTCTAGTCAACCCCCGTAAATCTCAGGCATTAATAATCGGGGGGCATCGGAGATATAGTGCTCTTGATATTGATGTTTTACCTTCTATTTTCTATGAGCAATCTCCAATTCCGTATGCTAGAAGTGCAAAAAATCTTGGAATCATGTTCGACAGTAATTTATCCTGGGGTGAGCATATCAATGGAGTAAAGGAAACTATACTTTTCTTTTCACTCGCTCAAACGTTTTCAGAAATTTTTGCCCATTGAAACGAAAATCACACTCGCCCAATATTACTACCTCTTCTAGATTATGCTGACGTATGTTATCTAGATGTCACAGAGGAACAATTAAATAGGTTGGAGCGGCTACAGAATTTATGCATACGTTTTATTTATGGACTTAGAAAATACGATCATGTCTCCTCTTACAGAAGTATATTAAAATGGCTCCCAATTCGTCAACGTCGTGATTTTCATCTTTTATCTTTCCTGTATTCTGTACTGTATAATTCTTCCTCTCCATCTTATCTTTGTGAACGTTTCACTTTCCTTGACCCCACTGGCATGTCCAGTAGGTCGAGTAAATCCCTTATTCTTAAAATCCCTCCTCATACCTCCTCATGCTATAGTGGATCATTTACGGTTCATGCGGCTAGACTATGGAACTCTCTTCCACTGCATATTCGTGAAAGTCAATCGCTGAATATATTCAAGAGCAGATTAAAAGAGCATCTTCTGTCCTCATAAACTTATTATGTCTATGTATGTATATGTACCTATTTTTTTGTATGTAAAGAGATATTTTATGTCTATGTATATATGTATATGTATACAGATATGTATTTATTTTGATTTTAATTGTATGAGTTATTTATGTAGTCAACATATTTCATATGTTTTAATAGAAACATCAATAATGTTTCCTTCTATTATTGTACGCATACTGCCCGCTAATAAATAATTAATGCTCCTTTCCACTCAGGGTTTGCTGGAAGAGAACTCTTACAGAGTTAAGCTCGCCTATTGTACACCTTTATTTTATATATATTATATGTAATATTTTTTTTGTGTACAATAAAGAATAAATAAAAAAATAAAAATAAATAAACATCATATTATAAGTATACCATACCAATATTCGAAAGAATTTTAGAGCATAATAATAAACATTTGGTATTTAGCTGAGATTTTCTACGAATTTATTTTAAATTTAATGACATGTACTTTCGACATAATACATTATATACAATTTTATAATTTACCACCGACATTAATATACATTTTAAAACCTATAGCTATTAAGAATTTTGGTTCAAATTTTCATTATAAAAATTAAGATCTTACCTTAATATATCAAGCACCTTTCTCAATTCTTTAATAATATAATACCAGAAACGCATATTTTACAAATTCGTGAATTGATCATAATTTAGACAAGACAATGAATATTACATACACATGCTAGAATAGGTACAATATTGAACGGAGTAAATCTACTGAAATATTGCACAATTCATTTACGATTAAATATAACTATTTGCCTCAATTAAAAAAAAATTAATACTTCTAAAACATATAAGTACGTTTCTGTTTGGTTTCAAATATTTATTCATCTATTTTTCAGAATTCATTAAATACTTATTCTGTCTACTACAAATACTCTTTCTAATTAAAATAAATATTGTATTAATTACTCACTCTAAACATATTTTAATAATAATACGTTTTTATATAAATTTATTAATTATTACAAATAGCACCTGCCTTTATATAATTAAATATATTCGTACCCATGGAATATTGTAACATAAATAACAATAATATTTTATTTAAAAAATAATGATGTATGGGGTTTTATTGGGGAACAAATTATAATAAATTATGGTTATTGTATTGGATTATAAATACGGATGGAAACGATAATATGTCATTTGTTTATTTCTAAATTATGTAAGATACTATAAAACATTATACTGACATTGGACTTGCGTCATTATTTTAATAAATTTACACGAGTATTAAGATAATTATGACCCGGATGATGATGAAATGAACACCATGTGTAAATATTACTACTTCTTTTATGACTAATGTTGTAAGAAGCAACTAAGGGATAATAAAATGTTATGTTTATGTTCAGATATGATCTTATTAATTTAATAAATCCCCTGCCTAAATCGATTCTAATGTATTTAAGTGACCCTCCTTGCTGAAAATCGCAACATCGTAATATCCTTTTAATGCGTTACATCTCTCAAAAGGTTACTTTTAGAATGTTATTCCCAGATTAGGATAGTAAAAATATGAAAAAAATATATTAAAATTCGATCCTTAAAGTATAATCTATGCGTTTAAAGTTAATTTCTTTGAATAGTAAAGGTCAAGAACAAATGAAGCATCTTAAAAATAAAAATTAGGAAGAAAAACCTGCGCTGAATAATGTACGTGCATAGCTTCCAATTATTGTTTTAGTTAGATATATGACATATTTTTTTAGTAATTTACACGCTGTACATAACATTCTTAGAATTATAATAATATTAAATTCTCCTGTTAGACTTTATAGTTTTTCATCTTTAATTAAAAAATGCTGTTGCGATTCTTAGGCATGAAAATTTTATTAGCAAATGATACAAGATTTTAAATTTACTCTCTAATCAAAATAATTTGAAATTGTGCCTATGAAAACATTGATTTATCAAGTATCTAGTTATTATCATAGTTGTAGTCATAAAAAGAAAAAAAATACTGTAGCTAATACTTTGATTATTGGAAAATGAAAATTAACGATTCTTATTATACAATTTTGAAAGGGAACGTTATAAAATAAATAAACTTAAATAGTTTCAGTCAATGATAATCAAATAATAATAAGTAAGATTTTATGTTTGTCTTTTCAATAGTTTTTTTTTAATATATATTACAATTATGCAACTAACTTGAGACTGAATTTAGATTTAGTACTTAGTCTTTTACTCTAAATTTAGATATAAAAATTAAACATTTTGTTTAATTTTTATATCTAAATCACACACATCTTTTTAATGAAGAACACAAGAAAAACGTAATCTTGTAAATAAATTTAAACAAATATAATGAAAAAGCTAAAACCAAATATAAAATGCAACTGGTGATGATAACGTTCTCAGAATTGATGCAAGTAAATTTTGGACATCACCGCTGATTCTATGTCAGTGGAGTGGAAAATTTATAAACAACTTTGAATAATAAACAAGTTGAAGGCCCACCTAATGGAAGATGGTAATCGTTGCTTGTTGTTCACTGTTATTTAGCATCTCTTTCTATCCGATACTTTTGGCTTCTCAGATTTATGCGTAAGCGAAATGGAAGACCCCAGAAAGCCTATAAACAATTTAATGTTATTGACTTATGTGTTAATGGCGTAATCTCCATTTAATTAAAGGGTTCTAGAACATAATGTGCTATTAATGTAGGCGCCACGAATCTACCATTTTGTCTACATTTTATCATATGCAACCGATATAATAATAGGGTTTAATATAAACACACAAGTATTATTTAAGTACCAACCGGAGCATTCAAATAACTTGAACACGTGAGTTATTATATTAGTCTTTATTCTTGATTATTAAAAGATTCCAGAACTCTAAAAAGATAAAATTGAAAATACTTCCATACCTATCACGAATGTTTTAAAACTTGATCACTGTACTTATATCACTACATAATCCTTAATATTTTAAATGCACACTTGTTACTTCAGTATTGACATCAATTCAGAGATGTGTAACCGAAGTGGCGGGAACTTGCGAACGCTACGCTTTTAGCGAAACTAGAGCTTCACCCTCTGGTCTCGGAAGAGGCAAAACCTTCCGTGCTAGTCTTGTAAATGTGGACCTGAATTGTCGACTCATGCTGCAGTAGAGCACAAAGTTGACAGCTGAGCCCACAAGCGCCATCAAATCCATCACCTCACCTGTGGACAAGGAAACATTCATTAGTCATAAATGTCCACTGAACGTGACGTTTAGTTTGACAAATAGGTATTTCGGACATCCCTTATCCTACACGTAGCCTATTAGTCCATTAGGTAAATGACATTGCTAAATCTTAAATAATTACACATTAAACTTTTGGTATTACATACTTAATTTTATTTTTGGTGATCACAATAAATGGACATATTTTACAGTCATTAATCATATAAGCGTTGTCAGTATCTACACTTTTGTTATCGAAATTAAATTAAATTATATTTATGTTTAATGAATATAGAGACACAGAAAAATGAAATAATCAAACAACAAAAGTTCAAACATTGATGCTTCAAATTCAGTTATCACCTCAAATAATCGCAATGGCATTTATGGTTGTAATCTTTATCGATTTCCTATAAAAGCTTGCGCAATACATACATAAAGGTTTAAACAATAATAATGAAACATCATGGTCCCGCTTGTGACGCGACGTGCGTAGATTAGGCAGCATTGTTATTTTTTTTATAGCCAACAGATAATTTCGGTACCTAAGGTTCGCGTTGTATCGCTTACGTACATATCTACAGTATGCAAAATAAATGTGTTCTTATCCTTTTTGAACGACATTATCTGGATGTCGTTTGTAGAAGTTTCAAAGCATTTAAATATTTTTTTATTTAACTGGGGAATGTCATTACTTTTCTGTAAAGTTTCATGAGAATCAAATTAATTCATATGATTAGCTAGACAACAAAATAAAAAACAAATCTATTTTTTGATATTATTGTGTGTGATGTGATGTGTTATTAAAAATACTTGTATTTTGTTCCACTGTCTTTAAAAAAAATCAGTAAAATAAATTATTATAATTATAGCAAACAGAATATAAATTTCTTGAAGTGGTCTTAAAAAGTGGCTGATATTAGTGTTTTCTGAATAAGTTTTCAAATAGAAAAATAAAATTCCAATTTCAATAAAGAGTATGAAAACAAATTTTCAGTACGTTTTATTGTTTTTAATTTGTCTGGTTTAGTTTTAATATAATTCTGACACTTGACTGAAATCTAACCGGACAACGAAATATAGAAGCCAGAAACCCGCTCCCCATATACATAATTCTGTTTACAGGTGCCGTGCTCTGCTGTGGCCTTGTGTGATGACTCCGTATAATCAAGGTTATCTATCCCCTGAACCAAATGAAAGGGTTTCTATTCATACTGTGTAGTAAGTAAAGACATTTCATATGCCTTTACCACCACACTTAAAAGTAAGTAAATGTTAATGCTCATTTACTAAAGGCATTTTGAGTAATATAAACACATCACGTTCTTACCGCCATTTCTCTATAATCGAAGATGGTTGTGCTTAATAGCTCGGCAACTCGAGCATGAGTGAGTATTCATTCTCAGCTTCAGCCAATAATACTTATGAAAAGGGAGCGGTCTTTTACCGCAATGATCCTGAAAATAGCTCTGGATATTACGAAAATCTCTTTTAGATTCCAATTGTCTGATACTTTGCAATTTCTATCGGTCCTAAGATTATCGCAAACATCTGATTTGTCCGGTTATCCTACGATATATATGCATACGGATATTCCGTAAGTTCTTGGATTTACATTCGCGAAAGTTAAACGTTTACTCTACAACAGTCCACATCGTTTACTAAACTAACGTTAACGTTAGAAATGTTATCATTGAATACAAAAGAATATATTATATAAAGATATAATTGTACATATAAAAGACGGAAGACATAAAATAATTTGTTGTTTTATTATATACCTACCTAAAAACTAAAAAAAACAGAGCTAGTGAGAAAATTGATTACATTAGAGGCATATAAATTGAACGATAGTAAGAAATATTCTTTGGTCATTTATAAATTACAGTTGAATGAATAATTACAGAAGATATATCCAAAATGTTTTGTCGATAGCAAGCCACCGTTAAGACGTTTTTAACAAAGTAGACCACGAAAGTAGGCATGTGTAGTCTTATTTCAAGCAATCATATGTAATTATACTATGGAATGTATATATTTAAAAGTAATATTAGTAATATTCTTTTATAGTAGAAACTGTCAAATACAAATAATGAATATGTGACACCAAATTCGTAATAACTTCATATAATCTGCCGTAGATTAAGCATAAATTCAATTGTATAATATACTATTAGTAGCTTCGACTGCGCAAACCTATTATGCCAGTCGTAATTTTCGAAAACGATTTTTAATACTGCCCCTTCAGGGGGAGGCCTATTTTCTGCAGTCGACAGTTAATGTCTGATATTATAATAATAAAAAATAATAATACTCATTTACAATAGATATATTCATTAATACAATAAATTATGGAGTCTTAAAACTTGATACATCTACCTAATTTCAACCCTATTGGCAAATCATTGATCAGTCAGTTGAAACTTTTATTTTATTTCTCTTATGTCTATTGATTTCTGAGATTAGACGTAATAAAATGAATGACATCACAGTATTTTTTTTTAATATCTAAGTATTTAATTATATAAACTTATTTAGAAAAATTTTGACATCATTACAAATTTCGAAGTCGGAATGCTACTCGTACTCTGTGAAAGTTAAAAAAAGAATAATAAATAAGTATAATCCGTTTTGTTTTAGATATATTATTAAACATAACGAACAATGTTCTTTATACAAAATATAAGCATCATATAGCATCTATAAATAAATGTAGTGCATATATGTACATCAAAAAATTACTCCAATTAATAAAATTATATTACCGAGTCATTTACAACAACCATACATATTTTACATTTTGTGCAGTTTCATGTAAATGATATGTCATGGCCGTTTTGACTATACATTGTGCCAAAGTAAAAATTTAAAAATACATACAAGTTATATTTATACGAAAACATTAACCTCCTTTCGTCGACAGCAGACTAATAATTCAAATCACAAAACAAAGTATTTACATTAAATAAAAACATTATAAAATTCCCTCGTTATAGTTGCTTTTGTTTTTGTTACTTTTCAACTTTCGCATTTAGTTTTCATCGTCATCATCATCATCATCTCAACCATTATCTATCCACAGCTGAACATGGGCCTCTCTCATAGACTGCCACAAAAAACGGTCCTGAGCTACCTGTAATTAGCCTTACACATATTATTAATGTGGATGCGTGAATTATGATGAACATGAATTATTTAATAAGCATCGAATGAGGTTAATACTTTATTTACCACTAAAAAAATTGTATTACGACCCACTAAATCATATTCATTATATGTACTTTTGTTTTATTGATCCTTATATAAAATTTATAATTAGTATATAGTTGCTATAATATTATATTATTTATAATAATAAAAATAGAAGTTCAAGTTCAAGAATCAAGTTCGTGAATGTAAATAGAAGCAAGAAAGGTCTCGCTTGTTCTCCCTGACCTAATGTATGTCGGTGCTCGATGCGCGAGTATATAACTCTATGCATTAATATCGTTTCCACATAATTTAAGTAAAAGATATTGAACTTTATCTTTATATTTTAAGAACAAAAACATATAGTGAAACGTCAATCCTATATTGACTCACTAGATTAGATGTAATCACCTCATATTACTTCTGTTAATTATTATCGAGTTTCCATATACCGATATTCTTCAAATTCATATATCGATTCAATACTCATAATTGTCCGTCATCTATGCAAACCCGCAAATAAACATGCTTAAACAATGGATCCAATTTAAATGACATTTGGTTTACTGGTACATATATATACCCCTGGATTAACACATAAAATACTTTTTAATATTTTAGCTCTACCTACTATAAAACGACCTTAATATTGTAGTGCTTAATTATCTACCTATGTCATTTACAATTCAAATAAATTCCGACTACCAATTAACTAATTAGGGGCTTAGTGGAATGACTTAAGATTAATTTACAGAACTAAACTTTAAAAAATTCCATATTCTTGTTCTAATTTTACCCTCAAATAATTAATAATATAATTTACTGCAGTACAATATGACGTGATAGTAGTAACAGTAATAACATGGTTTACAGTTTTATTTCGACATTTCCTTCTCTTTCGTTAATGTAGGATACTCTATTCGCCTAGTTGCCTCTTACGACTATCTGAAGATAAAACATAATGGTAGCAAATTATGTTCTTACTACGTCAACACAAAGATATAGTATTAGTGTTTACGTAACACAATGATGGGTGATTTATATATAAGTCCGTAAAAATAGAATCAGGCGACCACCCGCCTTGGAGTCAATGAGACGCCGAGCGAGTCATGTTCTTTTTTCCATACAAATATAGGTATTTTTCAGCTGTAATAAAATATAGCCAAAATTAAGCAAAAAGAAATGTTTGCCCCTTGCTACTTACACTACGTACATCTCTACTTTGAAACCGATCGATGTTCGCCTAATGGCATTTTGTTTCTTACTCAGATTCCACTGCTTTTGACAATAAAATAATTAAGTATTAATGAAGCTAACATTTTCGTAATAACATTGCTTGATCCTATTCGATTTAATCCTTTCCGCAATTTGCGAAACAATATAAATTATTTAGGCTTTTGCTACTGGGTAAGCTCCATTCGAGTAGGTACCAACTGCTCTTAATAAATTCCAACCCGTATTGTAGATGTCAAGGTGGCTTACCATATGTACGCTACCAGTCTAACAAGCTCACCGAGAGAAACATTAAAACATTAACAAAGATTTTTAAAATTTAAAAATGTGGGCCTTTAATTTTAAAATCATAAATGGTTATTAATACACTAATTTTTACCCGCGATTTCGTCCTCGTGACCGGGTTTATATTGAATAACCGAGATAAAAAAAACTGCTTATATCCCTTTTCATCGCAAATTTTTTTACTATATAATATACTTAAACTTATGATGATTGGTTATACCGTTAAAACACCGAGAGGCAACAGATAAGTAAACACACACTTAAAATATTAATAAGGAATATAATAATATATATTTTGTTAATAATACATTAAAGACAGGTGTTCCCGTGAATTAGAAACGCATGTATGTAGTATACCTAGGTAACTATTTAGGCTGGTTACATAGCTTAAAACTGAGAACCAATAGGAAAGAAATGTTCTTGAGTGGTGACGGACAGACGGAGCTAAAATGATGATGATGATGATATAATAATGGTAATAGATGACAAAATATAATTGTAATGTATCTTAATATAATTTAATGTGATATATGAGTAGCCTCTAGATTTCTCTGTCTACGTAACTGACACCCATATAAGTAAAACTTATGACATGTAATTTAGAAACGTAAAGCGATACCATGTCAACTAATCAACTTAACTTTTCCAACACAAATGAACACAATAAAGACGGATACTTTTATAAACTAGTTAACGGAAAGTAACGTACAACAAACTTTACTAAATCACAAAGTCAAATACGTATGGGTAAAACTAAAATATTTGAATGTGTTTTAACCTTTCATATAATGCAATAAATTTTATGTTTACCGAATTATTTCATCAAACCACAAGGTTCAATATAAATATATATCTACCTATAACTGATAACTATAACAGCTTTACTAATGTAAATGAACGTTTTACTATGTTTTAAGGCATGGTAAGTGTAGCAACTACTGGCAAACCCTGCCAAAAGAGAGGCCTATGTTCAGCAGTGGGATATTAATGATTGATATCATCATCATCACCAATCATATTACTTTATTATACTCGTTTATAAGTAGCAAATATCTATTCCTATAATTAAATTTCAGACATTGTCTCCTTACCGATTTTTAATCGACCACAAAAATGTATTTACAATTTAAATTGTAACGATCAATTCTAATAAACAGAGTATAGAAAATAGATATCTACCACAAATCGATATAGTTGCGTGAAATACGCATTTAATCTTGATTGGCCGGAATTTAAGTTGGTTTCGGCCGGAAATTAAGTATTCGTTCGATAATCCCACCTAAACCTAATTTATAGGGTTGCAAAGTCACAATCTCTCAGCTACGAGTATGACGTCAAGCAAGCTTTAACGTCCCACGCTTCATGGTTGGTATTTTTGCTATGCATATATGCTACCAAAAAAAGAAAAGCGTACTCTATTTAAGAAACATCAAAGACTACCTACGTGGATATACAACAGTGTAGCTCATAAAATCTAAAAATTCAATAAAGTTTTCATCTTTTATGGTGTTCCCATAAAAAATGATTAATAATGAAAGCTCATAGCTATGAAAATATATTATCCGTCTTAGCCAGCCGCATCCTTTCAATATTTAATTTGTAATATCGGGCATGGATTATTAAAATACCTACTTAAGTATTAGATTGTTTAAGACAGTTACCAGGAACTCGTACATTATAATTTATTTTACCTACTATGAAAATATACCTTCATTAGTCTGTTAATATTATTTCTGATAGGTAATAAATCTAAGATTTATAATCTAATACGAAGTTATCCAACGTAAATAGGTTTGTCAGTATCGATTTGTAGATTAATAATTTATTTAGATAAAGTAATAATGTAGGTACCACACAATCTCAGCAATTTATCTAGTCGTCAATTGTCAGACGAAAAACCATACGTTGCACTGGCAACTATTAGGAACTAAAAAAATAATTTCTGAGCGCTTTTATAAATTTACTGTATCACAGAATACGACACGATATTACTTATATATCCAATAGTATGAAGTTGTTTTTTTTTTTTTAATGATAATGGAATGGTACCCCGCCTACACTATCGGTATATGCTGGCGGGACACCAGTGATAGATGATAGGTGAGGATGAATGTAGGTCAGTTACCCCTTCGTGATGCGCTCCACAAGAGTTAACCATGATTGTTTCCAGGGCAAACCGTGTGGAGGTTGACCTGACAGGATATATTGCTAGCAATGGGATTTTTAAAACCCCATTATTAACTCTCATAATTCTCAATAACTCCCGTTACTCTTTTAAATATTTTAACACACATAAAGGGGGGAAATTCTAAAACGGATTATAAAACACCAGTATAAGAAAAAATAAGAACTAACTGTAACCAGAGGGAACCTTTGTACAAAATTCGTTCAAAATTCTGTTTGGGTACCTTTGTCCCATTTGTGTTCCTGTCGTAAAACAGTTATGTTTGCTTGACTGTGTTTCGATTTAAAGAGTGGAATATGGCAATGAAATAAATTTATAAAAAAAAAAAACAAGATTACCACTTTCTATCAGGTGGGTTGTCAGCTTGTTTGCCATTTTTAGTTACATAAAAAAAAACAAATAGACTAATATGTTAAAAATGTTACAAGCTGCTAAAATCGTATTTATATTATAAAATATTCAGCCTTTTTATTTTAGTGCCTTATTATTGTAATTTTTTAGATAGATTTGTCAAGACAGGTATAAATACAATATAGTCTTACTTATAATATTTATTTTATAATTCTTAACAGATTTTCTTTTCATTAGATCTATTTTTTATTGTTCAAGGCAGTATATAATATAATTTATTTAAATAAAGAATTAATTCAAGTTTAAGATTTTATTTAAACATTATTATTATAAGTTTACGTTTTTTTTCTCTTTGGAGTAGACAGACACTACGGGTCACCACGTGCTTCTATCCTTATCTCCTAGACTTATTCTACTTCTCATAGAGTCGTTGGTTTCAAATACTTACATTACTATATTAATGTAGAATTTGTATAAAAAAAATATATCAAAATGTAAGCCTGATCAGCATTATTCAATAAGAGGACACCTATGTAAATGGCACTACGCTGACGGTATCTTGGGACTCAATGCGATTCGACCCTTCCATGCTTTCATAAAATATAAGAAAAAAGTTTTTCGTTATTGAAATTGACTAAAACCCAGGATACGGTGTCGTATCATTTCACCTTTATATCAATTTCACATACAGTGTACCAACTTTCAATTTTATAGTGTGATCCATTTAACCAATAGATGAATAAAAAAGTTTTTTTTTTTTTACATATTATATATCACATTATTACAACTTAAAACTAAATAAAAAAAAAAACAATTATTTGCTTTTATTTATTGTAGTAAATTTTATATGCTTTAATTTTGCTGAAAAAATTTAAATCCACTGGGAGAGAAACTGAACCAATCACCTCAATCTTTGGGATAATAGAAAATTGGGATATATATACGGCAATTTAACTGGCAATCAGTTTACTGATTTTTGCTAAGTCGGATTTCTTATGGCCTCTATATATGGGTTAAAATTACTAGATTACCTTCACATGATCCAAATGATTACCCATATTGAAATTGGCAGTCTGATCTTATTTTAACGTTTATTTTAACGGTTATTACAAATGGAAACAACACTTGTTCTTTATATTTCTGTTAATAAATTCATTTTTATTTTTGTGGCAAATTTAATGTAAAAGAAATTAGTATAATTGTTAGTTACAGAATGAATAAGGTGAGTGATTTTTAAAGTGAAAATATCTTTTATTTATTTTGTTTATATAATTTGAGAAAAATAGTGAATAATTGTACCGTACGAGTACGTATTAAAGAATGCCTGCACACCAATAGGGTTAAGGAGAAAAACAGAATATAGACTCAAATAACGTAAGTTAATTGAATAAAAAATAATATTCAATCCTAGCAATAATTTATACTAAAAGTTTTAAAATGGATTTTATGATTTTAAAATAGTACTTATCACAAATACGAACTTTTTCTAATTTTCATTTAGCATCATAATTATTTATGTAATAAAATATTCGTATTATAAATAATTATATTCAGATGGCAGAAGTTTGCATATAACTCTATTAGATATACATATGTGTACCACCTATCTTACCTATTTCTGCAATAAAGCACCAGTGCGTACTTGCGTTGTGTTTGTTAGAACAAAAACAGCCAAAGCCAATCTCTGGCACAAGAGGCATTAATTAATATGCATTCCGGAATGGTAAGCATCGTGGATACCCCTACATAATGTACAATACACCGCCCCATATAACGATAGTAAAAAATTTGTATACTTTGCGCATAATTTATTTATCCCTAAATTTGAAATTACCAGGTATATATAATAGAAATGATGCATTTAGTTTTATTTACTCTCACTGGTATACACTGGCGGGTATACCAGTGAGAACTGTTGATATTTATTAGAACTGCAAGAATATACACTGACCATACCATGGCATTTTCACCCATAAAAAAGTACCATAGTACCAGTCCATTACTGGCAACATGCGCAGGTTAACCATCTTCTCCATTGGTTGTAAGTTCTTCATCCAGTACCATAGTACTGGGGAAAGTTGTGAAGACCATCGTCTTCAAACTTTTTCATCCTCACCTATCAGACTGGTATACACTGGCGGGTTTTGAGAACTGGCACCCCGGATACCGAGATGTGACGTAGCATTTTCACCCATTAACGCTGCGCAAAGATTATCGTCTTCAAACTTGGATTTTGTCAATTAACCTGTTAGTTGAAGTTGGACTTACCTAATCGGACCAGTTGTTGCAAGTATACATACTCGTCTACAACTTCAAGCGTAGTTTTCTCAATCTTAACTGATATAGATGTGATATGAACGTTAGACATGATTTTAATCTTGTTCATGTTCAAACGAAAATAACGTAATGAATATAACGACATCTTATTTATAGAAATCCTTATAACCATATAAGTATATACTATATACATATAATCATATACTAATATGCAACCAAATAACATTGCCCGCCTAAATTCGGCAATCGGATGAAAAGATCAATGAGATTGATGCTACAGATTAACATCTTGAATAGCTCGTAAACGATGAGGGAATTTTGAACCTTTTAGTCGTTACTATAATCAATCACAAAAGCTCACATTACTTATATTGAGGCTAAAGAAAGAAATAATGTTGCACGTCGATCATATTTTGAACCTTGATGTCTTTAAATAGTTCATCTCTGACTCAATGCATTCTCATGGAAATGTAAACAATCCCGAAAAATATCATGGCATAATCACTCTATTCTGAAAGTGAAAATATAATCCGAGTATCCGTCAAAAGTCAATTTAGAAGAAAATTCTGCTAATACAAAAACTTTTCTGTGATGATTTGAGAACATTTTTTATAATTTCATGAGCGACTCAACCTAACTTCACATGGGTGCAATTTATTATTGAATTTATCTATTTATATTTCTTTATTAGGATGAGATATTAACCAAGATTCCTTAAACAATATCTAAATAATAGTGAAGCTCTTATTAAAGTCAAATGCATATTTTTTCAGTAAGAGGAAAAAGACAGACGCGGAATACAGCTTTTAATAACTAATTTATTTTTTTTAAATATTGTATGTTGAACATTAGGTTATGTAAATATCTAATATGCACATATTATATGTAATATTAGATGTACAATTGCTTGTATATTCTTTCAGATCAATTACTTTAAACGTAACATTACGGCTATGTTATATTAAAATTTTTCATAAGCAAAATAATAATAATTCAGAATACTTTAATTTAGTTCTTTACACTAGGTACCTACTTTAAACAAAGGTACAAAGAAAAATGAAGAATACATTTTTAGCAGTATATACATATTTTATTATGCTTGTGTTTAAGTATATGTAGAGAATATAATCCCGGGATCCCGAATGACAAAGGCAAGGTCGGGTCGTTACATATGCAGCAGAGACCGTTACATAATAATATATAAATTTATTGTATAAATTAAAACAAATAATTAAAAATAATTTTTGAATGATCACAGACGCAAAAAAATATGTCATCAATCTTCTACCAAAAACTTCGTCTATATTTCTCGTAATATAGAAGAATTTTTTGGTAGAAAGTTGAAATAAGATTAAAATCTTGTATGAATTACAATTGATTCACGAAGATATAATTTTACTTTTTGCGTATTTTAAGTAATTGCTTCCGTGGCGTTTAAGTTATTCATCAGATTCTGATAAATGAAGTGTCAATTGATTATTTATGATTATTTTGGTCCGGGTAATAATACATGTAAATCATGTATGCCGTTTTTTTTAATGGACGATAATGGAATGGTAGCCCCACCCGCGCTATCGATATACACCGGCGGGGCACCAGTGAAGGATGATATGTGAGGATGAAGTATTTCAGTTAGCCCATCGTGACGAATTCACGATGGTTTCCAAGGGGAACCACGTGGAGGTCGACCTAATAAGGCATATTGCTAGCAATGGAGCTGTCAAACTCCATTACTAACAATCCCTTTCCCCCCATGGCAGCCGTTAACTATCCACTGCTTAATATAGACCTCCTCCAAGAAAGGCAGGTAACCGCCAATAGCCTTTGGTGTAATTGTTTTTTGGAGGCCACTGCCCACATGACACCCATGGAAAAGAAAAGGGAAGTCCATTCTATGCCGAGACTACACGATACAGCATATACCTTTTGTAAGTTTTAAAACTTTAACCCTTAGTCGTATTAATGGTTCTGAATTTTTTCGTTTAATCTTTTCCTGTAGTCGGTTTTTTTTTTATTTTATTAGTTGTTCCCAATATACGAAATTGCACCACCAAATACGAAAATGCACAACTATAGCCAACATACGTAGGTATATATTGACTGAAGGTAACATGTTCATCGTTGGAGTGAATAAATATCTTTAGAAAATACAATTCTGCTCTTGCCCATTTTCTTGCACCATTTATTCAAATGACGCAGGCACCAGTGTCGTTTAGAATAATAAACAGAGTGGACGTTTTCTTTAATTAATTGTCTATAGTTTAATGCCTAGCCTTTAAATAGACAGACTCTACAACTTTGTCACTCTGATCCAGTTTCAAAACTATTAATCTAAGCAATTACATGTTTTAGTTATAAGTATTATAATATTAAAGTACCTAACTACTTCTATTTCTAAAAGTCTGACCTGGTTAAGTAGGTATTATTGTAGGACTTTATTTGTACAAAATTTATTATTATATTTTAACTTATTACATTTCCCCTTCAGGCAAAAATATATATCATTTTAATTTTCGTATAAAATGTTGTTTCTTTAATCGAGGTAACGACCGTCGTTATCAGTGACTTGTGCCATCGTTTAGGAAATTTATTAATGTCTCTAAAACTGTGTAAAAGTCTACGTTATTGCTGTCAAATCTTAAATGAAATGGCAGAGTCGAAGCGTCAGGTTGTGGTTGTCTAACATCGAGTTTTGTTCGTTATAAACTAGTAACAGACGACAATATATATCTACTGAAGAGATAAAATTATACGTTGTAAAATATACTACTTATATTATGAAAACATTAGTAAAAACATTTCATCGTTTAGATGTTGGTTATTTAATCATGCTTCAATAACTAAATGATTTAATGTCAAATAAATTTTGGTACGTAGACAAATCATATTCTGGATAAACAAATGTTATACAAAATAAACTAAACACATCTTCTGACTAATTATTCAAAAGTATACTCTAAAAGAAAAATTATTGATTTTCATTTATTAAACAAATTCAAAAAGGAGAAAGTTCTCATTCCGCTAATATTTTTTTATATGTATATTGTAACAACAAACAGTTGTATCTTATCACTAATGCAAGTATGAGTAATATAAGGTATATATATAATATTAATTGGCTATTTGACAGTTTGTTTGCCATTCTAACTTGCATAAAAAAACTACAGTACAAAAAATAATAATTTATTTAATGCCATCCGCATAGTCTAGGGATTTTAAAAGCTGTATGCATTCATTTGACATAAAAAATATACTATTGATTATCCATAAAACCTTAAAAACGACTTGGAAGGTCTGACATAATATGAAATTAAACAACATGTTTGTCATTGATGTTAATGGTAGTATATTATTAAGCAGTACATTATTAACTAATGATTTCGTTATTCAAATAATTTGCAGGTGTATATGTAGTGGAAATTATATCACCGGTGTCGGAGCTTTAATTCCGTTCTGTTGCCTGTTCAATGCATACTATATTGAACTAGCGTATGCCGTATATATTTTGTCTATTAAGCTGCCTTTATTGTGACATAGACATTGAAGTCTGAGACCATAATTCACGCCGTTTCCTCATGAGATCTAAAGAGTTTTTGAGTTCTTTTTTAATGTTGGGGCTTGTAAAATTTATCTCTCACTGCTTGGAATGTTTCCACTAGCTTATTGTAGATATCATCCGATTCACAGTTTACCAGACTCTGAAAGCGATCTGACAATTCGAGTTGAAATCTCTCAGGGTTTTCGATAAGAACATGTAAAGATCGGAGCATTGGCGTCATCAAATAGAACCTTTTCAACCTAATATTCAATTTCTATGTGCCTCTTATCATTCAGTGATCGTTTCCGATTTTCAACCTATTGATCATTGAGACATCATTGGTCGTCATGATAACGTCTATCTCATTTTTTGTATGTCCGTCAGGGCTATCCCAGATTCATTTTACGCGAGACCACCTTTGAAAAAAAGTTCATCATAAATAGTCCATAAAATCAGCCAATTACTGTTCCCCAGGATCTCTTTCTCGATACCAAAGTTCCTCAATCTCATCTCATCGTCTTTCCTTTTATCCAGTTTAACATTTAAGTCCCCCATTAATATTATGTATTGCATATTAGAGGAACGTATAGCTTTTGATATATCCTCATATCTTGCCCCCACCTCATTATCAGTTCGTGTCACGTTCAGCGCCTATGTAACTTTCATCGAATATCTATTGGTAATTTTAAGTACCAAGTGTACCACCCTTGCCGACACACTGTCGTTCTCTAAGACATTATTTTCAAGGAGCTTGTGAACAATGAACCCGATACCACCACGGGACGATGGTAGACCAAATTACTATATTCAAGTATTATTATATTCTTCCTCTGTCTTCGGGTTTCAGATAAACCTATAATATTCCAGTTTAACTTGTTTATCTCTTCATCGAGCTTTGCATCCTTATCATCGGTTCTCAAAATTCGTACATTATATGTTACCAGTCCATTCTATAACCTTTTTTTTTTTGACGAGGGGAAATGCTTCTATAACCTACTACTGTTAAGTAACAACTGACGTGAGTCACTGACAACGAATATAATCAATTATATCAACTTAAACATCTGCAACCTATATATTCTGCAATTATACAAGTGCGTTCTCTGTTTACAAAAGCTAAGTTCTATAAATTTTACAATTTCAACAAGAGCTGAGAGATTTATATTATTTTAACAGATTTAACAAGAGTTGAAGTCTGTTTTTATATTTATGTTACTCCGTATGTTCGCCATTTGTAAACCGATTTTTGTAATCTATATAAATAAAAATTAATTGCCTTATATATAATATGTTAACGAATTATATCTGAATGGCTGCACTTAATTGACTAATCCTTTTTTTTTTTTAAATAACCAGTGCATGGTTTGTCTCGTTAAAGTTAAATGTATGAAAAATGGTAGGAGAAAGCGAAAAATTTTGGTTAATAAATCGCCATATAAAAAAAGATTTACTCTCTTTTTCTTATTAGTATCCCCATAGAAAGCTAGGTCGGAGGGATAGTTATCAGTAGATTTTAGTCCCGTGTCAATTGTGACAATTATTTGTTGTATCTGTACATAGACATAAGTAGCTGTTTTTGTATTAGACAATAGAGTACGATTTTTCTTTTCCTAACTACTGCGCTGAACGTTTCCTATAATCGTAATAAAGGGTTTATTTCTCCTTACAGTTTGTGACAAATTTTCTTCATTTGTACAATGATTTAGTAATTTAGTAGAAAACAAAGCGACTCTACCCAAGTTTACGGTTGACTTATTACGTTTATATGGTACCCACATATCAAACATATTCAGTTTACTGCAAATTATTATGTATTGAAACTGAGACGTCATGGTTTGCTGTTGTTTCATTAGTAATACCACAGAGGAAATATATGTCCTTTATACATTACAGTATGTTTTCTAAGACAACAAACACACATCTTATACATTTGCCCCATTTCCTTTGCCCATCGAGATCTTTTGTACTTTCCCCTACCTTATACTATCCTTTTATAGACCCTATAGGTTACGTTTACGATATTCTGCGATTTAAAATATCTATGGTATTGTAGCTAGATAAGCCGTTCCCAATAGATTCATATGCATACTTGCGAACAAATGACAGTTGCATATTAGGTATTTCCTACATTTTTGTTTTCTACATTATTATCCAGATTCATAGCTACGCAGATAATAAAAGCATACATTTCTGTTTGTAAAAACAGTAATTTTTTTCCTGTGCTTTGTATTATTTCACTTCTATTTGAATAGATTCCAGATCCAGTGCCATCCTCATTTTCAAGCCAGTGGTTCTCTTTAAGAGATGGCGTGCCATATTCCCACTGTTCTCTCTGCGATATATGAATCTTAAAGTTCGTTTGGAAAATGTAATTTGATATTATTTTGTCATATCTCATGTTCATATACATGTCTTTATCATAGGCGGAAAGTAATTAAATATTATCTCCAACGCTGCGCACTGGTGGTGATGAGCCATTATTGTGTTCCATGCTGTAAAGCTACCTGTATTAGTCCTAATACCGTATTTGAAAATTTTTCATTAACCATTATAACCATATCATGTGTATATTCAACAGTATAGACTGTCCTTAAACAATGCCATAAGATAGTTTACTACAATACTTCATTGGTGATAGTACATGCTGGGGGCATTCTTTAATAGTAGTTGCTTTTATTTTTGGCCCCTAATAACTCAGATTCTATAATTGTGCCTTTAAACATACAGTCTATCCATCAACAAAATGTATGATGTATACAATGATTCCTTACTGCTTGATTAATCGAATTGAACGTCATGCGATCAAACGCCCCTTTAATGTCCACAAAGGCGGCAATACACACTTCCTTCCTCTCTGATGCATCCTCTGCTCGACTTAATACATAATGTAATGCTGTCTCTGTCGATTTATTTTTTCTAGAGTTTTGATCAAGAAATACTGCAGACTTATTGGCCTAAAGGCTTCTGATCATAAGACAATAAACATTACAACTGAATATTTATATATCTCGTTGTTTTCTTTTATGTGGTTGTTTTTTTTTTCAAGAGAATAATAAATCATATCTTAAAAGTGAATTCTCAGAAGTGAAAAGTATATGCTCCATAATATTTATTACTAGTTGAACCCATCAAACCATTTAAAATTGCAAAACAAGTTGTCTAAATTTAACTAACTAGCGAAATTATCTCTTTAAAGAATAGGTTTTAAAAACATTTTTTTAATTATAATATATAAGGGAGGGGCCTTTAGTCAGTCCTTACGACACCCACGGGAAAGGAAGGGGTGGCCTATTCTATGCCGGGACCACACGGTCAAGTTGTACAATAATTAATTAATACTAATATTATAAATGTAAAAGTGAGTTTGTTTGTGTACTTAGTGTTTTAATGGCTCAACCAATCGTCATGATGTATGGTACCTCAAATAGTTTTGAGATAAATAAGGGCATAGGCTACTAAGTACTCGTATTGTCTTAATTATAGTGAATCTACATATCTCAGTCACGTAGACAAAGTCGCGAGTAAAAACTAATTCAGAATAAGTACTGAAATGGAATCGTTGTAGTTAATTATCTTTATATAATCATATCTTTATTCAAGGTTGATCAATGTATTGATCACATACAAAATAATCAATTTCACTTGATAACGTTGAGTATATTCTACATATCGTTTCATTGCAACTTAATTAACTTATTATTGAATTATGAGTGTTCGAGGGGAAGAGTAAAGGAAATCAAGAATAACAAAGTAAATGTGATTACAGCCGGCGATAAAACAAAGTCCCATCCGAGATCTGACGGGGAATTAATTACAATCGCGTGCAAGAACGCAACGAGATACTATGTCGTGTTTACTATAACGGATAGGCTCGTTGGAACGAGGTTCCAACAGATTAATACGTACCACATGAAGATAAGTTTAATTGTCAATATGTAATTAGAAATGTTTACAATGTTTGTATCTTGTAACAAATTAGACAAATTGGAAATTAAAATAGACAAATTAGAAGGACAGACAGAAACTGTCTGCCTAATGAAGTGATTATAAATTACTATATTTATTTAAAATTATTTATATCTTGAATTTCATTATAGAAACAAATAAACTTTAATTAAAATATAAGTCCCACAAAAAATAAAGAATTTATTTGTGTATTTTGATCTAAATACGAAACAACTGAACCGATTTTGATAAAATTTCTGTAGGACCAGTCGGTAAATATATCCGTTCAGTTAAAAAAAATAATTTTCCTAATCGATTTAGATTTGACGAAATTATGAGGTAATAAACATTTTTTTTTATCTCTTTAAACTAATAATAAAAATAGGGTCATCCTTTTACAATATTTATAAAATTTCATAACGTTAGGTATAAACGCGTTGCGTAGATCTTCGGGAGTATAACTGTGAAAACCACATTCAATTTAACGTAGTAGTTGTTACGTGATACAGGAACAAACAGAGAGACAGAAAAAAATCTACAAATTATTGTTTCAGTTTCCATTACTTAAATATCTCCTGCATACAAATATCGTCTAGTTACAAATTTATTATATTAATAAGATTACATACTTCTGGACAAATAGAAACATGGCGATATCACAGACGATATTATTTTTGATTTTGCATACTAACTACATACTAGGTACATTGTTTTTATATGTATATATAGTAAAATTTCATACATATAAGTTTCGTAAGTAGTAAGTAAAAAAATGGAAATAAAATAAATATATTTACATTTAAGTATGTTACAAACTGTTAGTTAAAAGTTAAAAAATACCTAACTACGTTATGATAAAACCTATTTAGTAGGGTAATATTTAAGTTAGAATAAATGACCGACCGAATAAATACCCGCCTGCTAAGCGTGGAAACTACTAGCAAACCCCCCATTGTGGGGATACATATGCACAATTAACAGCAGTGAATTTAAATTTGATATGAGTAAGAGATGATGAAAATATGGCTAATATATCTTTATTTTAATATGTATTTTTATTTTACAATTAATATCATCGAAACCTAGAGCTTAAAAACTCAAACAACTGTAAAAAAGTATGATAAAAAATTTTAGAGATAAACTTACCAAATGCATAGTAGCAAACACCAAATAGATGTGGTGCAATAGCAGTAAGAAGACCAAAAAGTGCTTGGGGCAACTCCGTGGCAAGGAAGAGACCAAGCAATGCCACCAGCATACGCGTAGTGCGATCCGTACGGCCCCCGCCTCCTCGCCTCCCACCGCCGTCTTCATTCAGACGAGTTTTTTCACCCTACGCATATTAAATTACACAAAAAAAGAAGTCAAAATAAGTGTACGTGACAAGGTCAAGAGAAATCTAACCACAAAATTACATATATACATACTTCCGAAAAAAAAAAAAAAAAGATTAGTAACCGTTTTCTTGGGAAATCGAATAATAATTAATGATCACAACATCTAAAATGTATGTCATTGACAAATAAAAGAGAAAACTAAATACGTTATGCATATTAATATAGACTTACACTTTGAGAGTGATATCTTATCTTAGTGTTATTTTCAGATATTTACTATGGCAATAACTATCATCATAACATTCTCATATTGGACGTCAGACGTTGGAAATGGTAGTTTATTAATATCAACTATGTAGCTACTATATACAAGCAATATCCTGTAGGGTTATTACAGTAATATGAATAAAAAGTATCCTATAGTTTATTCAGCTTATCATGGTCCATTCTTATGTGCTCCTTACATTGAAATCTATTCAGCGTGTTTGAGTAACAATCAACTAAATATCTTTATAGATTTTGACATTTATACTATCAATAAGATTAATTAAATGAAACTATACGTAAGTAATTAATATTTTTGTAATTCGTACCTCGCTTGTGGTGATGGCTGACTTCTTAAGTAACTTTTGTCTTCTTCTATCACTTGATTTCATTTTTAAAATTAATAACACACTCAAAATTGATAACACTACACATGGTATAAGTTTTATAAATACACTGTAAATCCAAAATATGGCAGTAAGTAAATCTGTATTATCCGTCATTTGCAGAGCGTATGCCGGAGGCCGACTCCCCGTGGCATTCACACTGTCCGTCTCGCTCCACGTCGTATTCTCGCTTGCATTTTTTGAGACAACTGTTTCCCGAATATTCATAGCGAAATATATAGGAAGACACAATATTGGACAAACAGCATACGCCACAGTAATAGCTATATTAGTATTTCTTTTATTACATAACGTTCTATTCTTCTGTGGAAACTTTATCGCGATGTACCTCCAAACGGCAAGTGTTATAGTAAGCCAAATAGATATTGTATGGAAAGTTTGGCTGAAGATGGAATGGAAGTAAACGAACACAGCCCAACCATATGAATTACGATTATACTCAGAACCTATTTTAGTATAAATATGCAGCGCAAATGGTATATAGTCGAGCATAACGAGTAGATCAGCAACGGCGAGGCCTGTGAGGATGGAATTTGTGGATGAGGCCATCTCCTTCCGACTGAGTACGGCAATATTGACAGAATTAGCGGCAGATCCGAGCAGACAGATTATCAGTGCGATGTATCCGTGGACCTGTACATAAACAGATTGGAAGATCTGTCCTCCCGGCACACAGTACGCCACACTGGCTGCGTTACCATCGTTCTCAGTGCTTGACATCTTTGTGAGCAGCCTTAACAGCTATTCTTGAAGGCCTCTCTTGATATTGACATCCGTTTATTCTTATGCATAACCTGAAATTAAAATCATAATTTAAGATTTTGTTCTACAAAAATCAACAGCTAGGTTTGATGGCAACTTGGCTAGCCGTTCTTTTTTATAGGCCTATATTTATGTTTTTATATTTTTTATATCTTATTTGATACAGGTATGTTACTTTTTTTGACGTTTCTTTTTTAAACATTTTAAAAATATCGTCAGGCAAATGTGGTAATATTATTTCTCAGTGACAACTAAATTAATATGGAACCAATAAAAGAATAGTGCAGATTTAGCAAAAATAGATAAAAGAACCTGAACTTTAGAAATTCCTTTCTGAAACCGCTTAATAGCATTAATTGCCATTTTTTCAAATTAAATCCATCTACTATCATTTTATATATATTAAATTCAGCACAAAGAATCTCAGACAGAAAAAAAATAAAGCTTACTATATTTCAAATAAAATAACTAAGAGCGCGAACGAAGAAATTTCTCAATTTAATTCTATCTTGTACTGTTGTTGTTGACTTGCATTCTGTTATTTTACGAAAATATAAAAAATAATCGTAAACTAAAGAGTCACATCTTAGTACCGACAAGATACAGACACGCTCGTATTTACCCTTATATCGGGTGAATGGCTAGAAGCTCCCCAAGGGTGAGGTTGTCAAGTACTTACAACTACAAACTATGCTTTCAAACGCCCCAATCTGAGTTAACTTCGTAACTGTCTATTCTCGTACTCGTTTCTTTATAGAAACGGAAACTGAAACTAGGGTAAAGTGTCTTAATAATATTATTATTTTCATTAACTTTCGTTAACATTTCAGTATTGTTCCTGTAAATTTATTAAAGTTCTAACACTAAAGAAATGTTGTGTATAAAATATCTACAATAAAACTGACGGTATTATACATATATAACAGTAACTCATATTTCATAAATTAATATAATATTAAATTCAAATAGAACGAAATTATTATTATTATTATTATAAAAATACCTAAATTACTTTTGGAATGCAGTCGGGCAACGAAATAGGTAATGTTGGAAAAGACTGAGAAAGTGCTTTTGACATTAATATTTTATGAGATGGGTCATGAGATTGTTGCATAAAAGATTTTTTTACACGACTACCCATCGTGGTTACACTGGATCTTGTTGGCATATAAGTGGATATATTTATTTCACCATAACTTCTAAATGCCTTAACAGATTTCTATGTACAAAATATCGTTAGAAAGCATCATCCCAATTGGCAATGAAGTCGATTCAGCGTCATTTCTCTAAACCTATCTCTAAAATTATAATTTCATTTAGATATTACAGCTAAATCCTTATTTTAAGGTACAATATAAACTAATTTACATTCGTAAATAATAATAGCAATTTTAGTTTATGATAATCCATAAAACAGTAATTTCACGAAATCATTGAATTAAAATACAAAATTAAAAGATAAGTTTAGTGAAATGACCTAGAATTGCCTCATTAACTGATTTTTTTAATACTATTTTTAGCACAGAATTTATGTCTTTTAATTTATTATTTTATGTACATTGTGTTTTAACATTTACTAATGATTATGAATGTGTCATTAATCTTGGAAGGTTTATAATCGAGTGACATATACTCTAGGTTTTTTGTTTTATATTGCCACAGAATTGCAAAGGTCTGCCCGTTTAAACAATAAATAAAGATAAAGTGTGAGTCAAATGTTATATGAGTATAATTCTAACGTAACAATAAAACTGCTATATATGTATTTTATTGTTTAACTGGTCGTTGTCTGGATGGACGAGGGACTGAAGTTTAATTAGTTCGTAATGTACCCTCGTATAGGGCAAAATGTAGGCGTAATCTGTCGAGATCCGACTTTCACGCCAAACAGTTTGCTAATTAATACCACTATACGATTGATTATATCGTTAACATATAACACTTTATACGAATGATTTCCTGTCATTAATTCAAAATAGAATATTCCAACATAAGTGTTAAATTGTTCACAGCATAATAATATTATATGTACTATATCGAAATAATTATTTCCTTAGGATTCGCTTACGTATATGGAACACTCTCCAACAGACTTTCTATTAACTCTATACAAAATGTTATATTTTTTAATTCAATACATAGTCCTCTATTACATAGCCTTCATATCCTAAAATTTCATAATCAGGAACCACATATGAATCCAAAAATATTTTTTCTTCCTCTTATCTAAAATACCATCCACTAACTTTTCTTGATAAATAACCACTTCTCTCCATATATTTGCTATATCTTGATTACTCGGCTAATTTCTCTAATGTATATTTTTTATGATACTTAAAATGGCAAACAGGCTGACTAACCGTCTAATGGAAAATGGTTACCATCATCATAGAATACACTGTAATTCCCATGCTAATCTTCGTTCATGCGTTGTCATTCCTAAGGAATATGGTATTAGTCCCCCATACTCTATAATTTACACTGCCATATCCTACCCTTCAAATCGATACACAGTCATGCAAGCACAGTTGTTTCGCGGCAAAAATATAGATGGGACAGAGGTACCCAGAAGGACTTTTATGTAAAGTCTACAATCTGAGCATAATGTTAATTTAGGTTAATTTACATATTAATACCAAATTTCGTTCAAATTAGTAATTTTAATATTAAAGCTTAAATAAGTAAGTAAATAAATTTATAAAATCGTGTTTTAATATTTTTATTTTCAATCTTCAGAGTGGCATGAAGAACTAAAATTAATTCTAAGTACTTTGTACGTAACTCCAATCCAGTTGTCATTTATCGTGATAAAAAAATATTTATATATATATATATATATATATATATATATATATATATATATATATATATATATATATATATATATATATATATATATATATATATATATATATATATATATATATATTGATTGATTAATCAGCGTGTGAAAAATTATGACTATATTGAATGAAGCTAAAACAAGAAAATGTATGAAAGTAAAGAGAGAACAAAAATATAGTTACTGAAATTAATGAAACTATATCAGCATGTCAGGTAGGGGATGAAAGAGAAATTTAAATCTGTTTGTGATGAATTAAAATTGTGAGACTGATATTGAGAAGAAAAAAAACGATAAGATGTATAATGTGATAATTATAGCAAGCAAAAAAATATATATCGAATAATGCTCAACTTGGACAAATTCAGAGTAACCATATACCACATATCAGCCATTAACTATCCACTGCTGAACATAGGCCCCCTCAGAGGGCGGGGGTGTAAGGCAGTATTTTTTGTTTGGTAACCCCAGTTTGGCTTTAGTGATACTTTAAGAGGTATTCTGCAGTTCATTCCTCGACCATTAAGTTCGCTTAGTCGCTTTTTACGCCACCCATAGGAAAGGGTGGCCCATTCTAAGCCGGTATATATATTTAATAGTAATATGATAGTTTATATATATATATATATATATATATATATATATATATATATATATATATATATATATATATATATATATATATATATATATATATATATATATATATTCCATAGTTACGATTTTATATATATATATATATATATATATATATATATATATATATATATATATATAAAATCGTAACTATGGAACAAAAAGCATTAATTTAATAATTTTTACAAAAGATTACATTACATATTCTATAATATTTTTTTACAGTTTTATAACAGCGCAGGTGCCTACAAGGCTTAAATGAATGAGCGTGCCTGTTAGATTATTTGTTAGATCAATCTTACTTGAGAGAATTTTCCATCTGAGTAGTTAGCTCTTCACGTTATCTGAGGCATAAATTGGATTACATTTTTCTACAGTAAGTCCTTCGCTCTATCCGAAGGTAAGCTAAAATGTTGTTAAAGAACGTAAACAGTAGTGTACACTTGGAAAAAAGCTCTTTTTTGCTATTTAGATTTCTTATTAAAATTTTTCTGCACAAAAAGAAAAATACATATGAACTGGACATTAGGTATCGTGATTTTCAAACGGAAAAAAATTAAGAAAGTACAAATATTGTCACAACACTTTCCAAAATACAGAATTTTCTTCTGTATTTTGGGAAATGTTGTGACAATATTTTTACTTCCTAAATTTATTTCAAAAGTACGGTTTACATTTGTGCAACCCGCAACATGTTCTTGACCTACCACAAATAAGAAAATTATGCATTTATAAAATTATTTTGGTAGAACATTAGGTATTTATATTTTTCTTCAAAAAAATGAAAGTATTTGCGTCTGCTATCCTTTAATCTATTTTGTGGTCTGTTTAGGCCTGAAATCGTAACTAATTTAAACAGAGCACTTGCCATATCGAATATATTGTCTATATATAGATAGTAGTTACTTAGTGCTGCAATAAATCAGAAATATATTCAAGTTGCACGCTTTGCTAGGTACTGATAAAATATAGTTAGTGTTTCACAATGCGCTACAAATTGCTAAGAGCGTTACGTATGAGACTGATTAATCCATCCCAGAGAGCACCCATACACAATTGTATTTTATTTTCTGTTGCATTGTCATACTCAAGATGCTAAGACTCATAGCGAGATTCACTCTAGACAAAAACACACATGCAATATGTATTTACGAAATATTTGATGATAAAACAATTAATTCAATTTTATTAGTCTTAATATTTAGCATAACTCTGTTTGAGTATATAATTTCTATTTTCTCGATATAATAGGTATAAACAAAAACATACTATATCACTCTAATGAAATAAATAAAAATATGTAGCAAATCAATGACCTCACAAATAAGGTATACTACATTATAAAACTTCATAGCTGCTACTGACGTGCAACTGATTCTCGAATTAAAACAACACATTGCTAATTCTCACGTTCGGAGAAACAATAATATCCCCTAATGCTTTCCAGAGCAACTGGAAGTAAGTTTTCGGAGTCTTTATTTTACTATGTCTACAGAATCATCACGAAATATGCCTGTTGACATAAAACAAGTTATTGCAACTGAGATAAAAATATTTTATAAGTACATCGTAATACAACATATATAGCTTCATCTTGATTCCCCGTTACATTTATAGTAATGGCCTAAGAACATAAAACATTTTATGGAACAACAAAAAAATGTTCATTGGATAAGTCCAAAGAGATAAAACTAAATAGATGACTAACCTTAATATGTAGGTATATTATAATATGTAGGTATTAGTATGTGTGTAAGTATTTTTGTACGTTACAAAAACCATTTATTGATAGCAGACCCTCTTCGGCAAAAATCGATTTCTCTTGACTCCTGTAATGCTGTTTTTGCTGTTTTCGTCATTAATTTCACATCGGATATCCAATCGAAATTTACCCACGTTTTGAAATAGGCATTAGTTTGATTAAAATATTATATATGTAAGGCGAACCCTTTCAATACGCTATTAAAGCGACTATTCGTTTATTTGTAATTATTTTTTTACTATCACAAAGTTTTCAATTCGACTCTATTATTTGAAGATGTTACGTGGTATTTTTTTGTCTAAAATGTTCATTCAATGAAATTGTTTAATTTTTACATTAAATTAAATTATTATATTAAACAATTATTTATTTTGTAATTTGATATTTAAATATTTAAAGTGAAATTATCCTATTTGTAACAATGCTTTGTTTAATAATGTTCACGCAATCAGTAAAGTGAACATCGTTGAAAAATTACATGTATTTATTTCAGACAGCGAAATAGCTACTTCAATTTGTTACCGCGTGATTTTGTACAAATATTATTCTGAATAAATAATTGTTGGAAACAACCATTTATGTTGAGTTTAAGTATTTAAAACGTACCCTTTGGAAAATTGAGGTTATTATTTATAAGACACATATTTTAATAGCAAAAAATACAGCATTGTACTTACCTACTGTTACTCACAAATAAATGAGAACTTAAAATGTTTACTACTTTCTTTGATAGATTGCGTGATAGTACAATAAGGAACAACTACGTATATATACTACAAAAATATAATAGATGCGTGATAAACTAGCCGAGAGCGTGATAGACACATCATTTTCTCGGCTAGTTTTTAGTAAATTTAACCATTTCATTAGCCCATGTTAGAGACCTTCATATATATCGAAGACGACCTAGAAACTCTTAAGACCAAATGGGCATTACATTCACATGAGCAGTATTTTATTTTTTTAGGGGGAAAGGGATTGGAGTTCGACATTGCAATGGAGTTCGACCATCGTGATAATTCGCAATATCAGAATGGCAAACAAGCTGACGGCCCACCTGATGGAAAGTAGTAACCGTCGCCTCCAGTACCATGGACATGGTTTCGCCCATGATACCCCCCATGCGTTGCCATTCCTGAACCATCGTGAACATATCCCATCCTTTATGCAAACACAACTGCTTGAAACACGAATTCGTCACGATGGGGGCTAACTGACCTGCTTCATCCTCATCTATCATCCCTCACTGGTGTCCCGCCGGTGTATACCAATAGCGCGGGTGGGGTTTACCATTCCATTATCACCCATTAAAAAAAAATAGTTTTTAGTAGTATCCTTATTTTTTCTTATTTAAAACATAAAAAACTGAAATATTGTCTGTGTTGATATAAACTGATTATATTATCTGTGTTGAGTTGACATATACATTGATGATATTAAGCAAAAGTTACGTTAGGTCATTTCTCAAATTTCCACACAGTAATAAAATAAGGTAACGTGCCTAAATATGTTTGACAGATCAAAGATTATATTAGGTTATTAAAACAACAGTAAAACTGTCGTTTGCATCGTAAATGAGTACGTGTTCAAGAGAGATTAGGATTTTGCCATAGTAGCGGATAAAAGGGCAGAGGCACTTCAGAAGTCTAAACTACAAACGTAACGTCCATTAGTAGCGAGGATTATATATATGTGTATATATATATAACAAATTATAAGAGGTAAGTATCTATATGAACCTCATTTACGATATTGGTCTACACATTCTATTCAAATATTTTTGTACAATTTGAATAAATCAAGTCATAAGAAAATTGAATTTGTAAATTTTTTTCCCAACTGAAAGCTAAATACTACCTACTTCATTGGTATTCTGTATATTGGAATGAAGCAGGATTATTGCACATATTTGCATCTACATCCGCAATCGAGGAACATCCGCATTATTTTTTACATGCATTCGCAGATGCAGATGCTGGATTTGTAGCGATGAAAAATTGTCACAACACCTACATAGAGTGTGAATCGTCCATGAAGTAATTCCGCTAATTAATCAATAACATTTTCGATTCCGGTCACGTATCTCACTCGCATGTTATAAAAGCCAACATGTTTTCAGTCTTTGTAAATATTTATATTAATTTAATTTATAAATATAACCTTTTCGTTTATTTTTAAAAGTATTTTGAATGTTTTCTCTCTGGAAACACGACAAGTGTATCATAATACATACAATATTTTATCAACACAAATTGTATTCAAACGAAGTTCAAATACATATATATATAAATAATTTTGCAAGTTTCAAAACACACGACAAATATATATACAAAGAATGGCAAACAAGCTGACGGCCCACCTGATAGAAAGTGGTAACCGTCGCCTATAGACATGAGCAATACCATGGACATAACAGACTATACTGTTTCGCCCATGATACCCCCCCATGCGTTGTCATTCCTGAGGACTCAGGTGTTATTCCTCTGTACCCAGTAAATTCACGCCATATACCACCCTTCAAACCGAAACACAGCCATGCGAAAACAACTGCTTCACGGTTGAAACACGAATGGGACAGAAGTACCCAAGCAATCGACTTTTGTACAAAGTCTCCCTCTGGAATATAAATATATAAAGTACATGGAGATAGTTGCGTAACTTATTTAATGTATGTCTTTAGTTGTTAGCTTAATTCTTGGACTATTTATCAACATGTGTCAAAGAGTGCAAGAATTGTCTCTCATTTATTATGGGGCTTTTATAGTCTAACACTAACATGATGTCTTGTAATTCTACTCTAGAGAGTCTCCCGCATTCAGTAACATAAACAGTAGATAATTAAGTTTTGTTAAGGTCTTTACAGTAATACAAATGGTTACAAATGAGTCCAAAGGACCCTAAACCTTTTATATTCGTAATAAAAAGCACACTTTTACAGCCATTTGTTAATTTTAACCCCCTTTGTCCTACTTCTACTTCGCTTTCGTTTAATGTCGCAAAATAATGTTTCAAATAAAAACAATCTTACAAAAATAGTACGTATTTTTGATTATATAAACATTAACTATCTATTTTTTTTTCTGTACAATATTATACCATAACTTCAATATCATTTAATCTCTTTTATATATACTTAATTAATATAGTTTTATATACATCAATGGTTGCCTGAAAAATCGTTTTTAGCGAATAAGCTGCTCATTGATTTCTCTATATGATCTATAAGATATAAGAAATACTTTTATTTCTACTATTTATTTATAATTTTTTTTTTTTTGTGGGAATAATAGAGATTCTCTAGTTGTCTATAATACATTTGTAATTTATATAATTTTTGTTACTTCTAATTTTTATATCTCATTAGATACTCTCAAAGTTTTTCATGCAACTTAAAAACGATTTAATGAACTATTTTATAGAAGTATAACTATTGACTCATAGTAACGTTAACGACTTGAAATCATAGTAACGTTTTAGCGTTATCATTTTTGAGTACAAAGGTAAATTTATTGACGAGTATTTAGGTATATTAGCATTTTTACAAGATATCCATACATATTTTGAAGTAAGCAGGATATTATGATGTTCAAGAATCCACAATGGCCTAGACTAAATGTCTAAAGTCCGCTAATGTATGCGAAGCACGAGTTCGACTAACTGCAAGCAGACTATTATAAAACAAGGAACCTATCATCGGAGACGCATACAAAGCTTAGCTAACAATCTGCCTAACTGCTCACGTCGTCTACAAATGTCACGACCAATTTAATGGCACATTGTTAATTAATATTTCGTACAACAATTTTAGCTAAGCCAAATAGGTACCTTATCAATCGGTACAAATATGCCTAATAAGTACCAACGTTATAAAATAACTTATATTCAAAATTGTATTTACTCCAGCCGTTTGTACTTCGTTTTATAGATTAATCAGAATAAGTCTATTTATACGTAAGGATATCCCATGGAAAGTCCCATGATAAATAAAGTTAATGCACAAAAACAAAATATTGCTATCACTCTGAAAAAAAAATTTTAGAAGTCAGTAATCTGCGAGCTGCCAATTACAAAAAAAAGAATATCATCAAAATATTTTTTCAATAGATGGAAACACATTTCTTAAACAAAAAATAATTGTGAACAATGCTTCTCCTATAGATTGTAAAAATGTATATCATTCTGTACATTTTTTTTTTCTGTATTTGAACACGTCATAAGTTCGAAGCATAAAAACCTTGAGCTGTATATTGCCTTTACATTTTTAAAAGTTGATGACAGTTGTCACTACTACTGCCCTAAATATAAGTGATCTCACACATACAATGGTAGAATACTACAGAATTATAAAAAAAATTACCAGTGATATGGAATTCCACAAAACAGCTTCTAATTCAATAAAATAATTAAAAAACCTCAATAAATATAAACAATATCACTAGACATATTATACAGCATCATTTAATTTCCAAACTGAACAGAGTGTGTACTACGGGTACTTTATAACTGATACATATATTATTGAATTGACGAATACGTATATATTGTATCACAAGTCACTTAAACTGGAAGTTGTTATTGTTTGTTTGTTTTTGTTTTTTTTTTTTTTATAGAGCGATGCCCAAATATGTATTTAAAAAAAAAACAAAGATTCTCAATACGACACCCCTTTTTTGTCCGTTACGCAAATCATTGACAAATCTCAGAATCTACATTAAAATATTTTTCGAAATTTCAGGGTCAAACGAAACACAAATTTGAAATTAAAATTACATAATAATAATAATAAAATAAATAATAATATAACGTTTAAAAATGTTAAAATATAATTCCTTTGAACTTTATAATAGTAGGCATTTAATATTAAATGTTAAGCTCCATTTACTAGGCCGATTTTGGTATAAATGAAAACACGAAATTGAGTCTGAAAATTTGGAATTTCATTTCATGATTGACACCCGAATCTATTTATATAGGTAATTTTAGGAATCGAAAAGACTGTCTCCTATGTTGATCCCATCTAAATGAAAGGAGATTTTTTTTTTTATTGAAGCAAAATTTAACCACTTTTGAATAGTAAGATTTTCATTATTTTACCGCCATTAATGAATTTTAAATTTTGGTACAATTAAAGTCGCTGTTTAATGTTGAACAAGTTCTTAAATTTTTGTGACCCTGATGGAGAGTACCTACTTGTAAATTTTATACAAAGTCTTGAATGTTTACCCAAAGGTAACTGTAATACTAAATAAAGTTTCACAAATGAAGAATAAAATTCTCGACAAAAAATTTTTATGCCTACTCAAGAGACTTAAACCTGTAAATGTAGAAATAACAGTATAGGTATGGAACCGGGGATATTTTATTTTTTATTTGATGATTTCATCTACAGAAATCAAGAACTAGTAGGAGCTTCAAATAATTTTTATGAATAGTTATTGTATGTTATATCCCTATATTCTGAGAAAACGTGATTAATGTTACAATATGAAAGTATGTGAAAATCTACGGAGGTTTATATTCGGTTATACAGGAAATGCTCGATTGAATAAAATTTGACATACAATGTGGACATTATATATTACATTACATATATAGGATACTTTTACGCTATCTCGGGTTACCACTAGTATTTAATAATGCTAACAGATTACTTATTCATAATTTCACTTGATAATTAGCGAAAATCTCAAAAGTTCATTACAGTCAACTGACTCCAATAAATTTTTGCGTATTTCAATTTCTGTTATCGCTTCCGTCCCCAATTACGGAAAATATGATGGCGCAAGATGGTGACTAAACATCAATTACTCCACAGGGAAATTCATTATTAGTTGACCCACCAAATGGTGGTTATGTCTGTTAGGTGCTACGATTAATCGTTAGTATCATATTAAATTGTTATAAACACATTAAACGATTCATAAAATTTGTGGTATACATTCTTTTACACTCGTATGTATTAAAGGACTCATATATACCAAATTTTTTATTACCAAATATACATACAATCGTCATGGTGAAGATAATTTGTTGTATTTATAGAGAAATACATGCCATAATTGATATGTATGTCACGGGTATAAGACTCAATAAATAATTTGCAAAATTGGTTACGAATAATATCTAAATTGCCGGCAGCTTAAGATTCCTCAATTCGTATCCAGTGAAACCTTCTGAGTTCATAGCTTTGAAGCATTAGGTCTAATTTATAATACGGAACAGAAACTGATTCCTCCTTATTAATTTTGTCATAAATTATATATGTAAATCTCTATTTATATATATTTAAGGAAATAACTGTTATATGTTTTGGGCGAGCCAATTGTTGGAAATAACAAATAAGTTCATTTAATTCCCTGTCTGTGATATATATATATATATATAGATTATAAATAATAATTTGTAAATCTACGGATTGCGGAAGTACCAAATAATGGGCGCTAATGATTAAGTACCTACTTACCGTAGTACCTATGGAACGATATGGTACGATTTTATATTAGATACTAGCTGACTCGGCAATTATTATATTCGATTGCCATCTTGCAACCCTATTGCCGCATATAAAAATCGCGATTAAATAACAGGTTGATCGTAAAAGCGTGAAAATTTGAATTTGTATGTATTTTTCAATGCTAAATCATTATAAAATAAAAATAAAAAGAATGACAAAAAAATATAAAAATGAAAATAATAAATATAAATAAAAAAAAATATTTAGGTGCGTAGTAGGTAGGTCACCCTTATCATTGAGGGGTATAAAATATAGATGTTGGCCGATTCTCAGACCTACTCAATATGCACACAAAATTTCATATAATTTGGTAAAGCCGTTTTGGAGGAGTTTGGTAACAAACACCACGACACGAGAATTTTATATATTAGATACTAGCTGACTCGATAAACGTTGTTTTACCATATACATTATTTCTAGAACTATACATGAAAATATATCGTACTACAATTATTATATTCGATTGTCATCTTGCAACCCTATTACGGCATATAAAAATTGCGATTAAACAACAGGGGTTGATCGTAAAAGCATGAAAATTTGAATTTGTATGTATTTTTTAATGCTAAATCATAATAAAATAAAAATAAAAAAAATTGACAAAAAGATAAAAAAATATATTTAGAGGTGGGTCACCCCTATCATTAAGGGGTATGAAAAATAGATGTACACAAATATATATATATATGTATATATATGTGTTTTCTTGTTTTCTATGTATATTATATAATCTAAATACACTACCTCACCTTCCATAGTTGCTAGTTCGTGTCCCGTATAACACAAACATTTGTATTCATATTATAATAATATAACTTTCCTTTGTATAATATTATAAAAATACAGTAAAAGCTCTGCGTAGTTTAATACTATATGGCGTTGTATTATAAGTCAATAAATAATTTATAAATAAAAAAAAATACTCAAAGAGCATTAGAGTTGATAATTATCTTTATAGTTACTTTGAATTTTTTTTTATATAGGAAAAGATTGCAAATCACCTATATAGCCCAACAGCATGTACCTCGCCTAGTTACTATAGGTTATAAATCTATAATGCCAGGCCAGATCACTAACGTGTTTCTAGCTTTAATGAATCTTTGTGTAAAAAATGTTGTAATGTCCTCACAATAACGCTACAATTTATTTAAATTTGCTGTTGCTTACAGCAAAATGGTTTTTTCTTCTGCGATTGCTGCTATGGTAAATTATATGATAATATGAATCCTTAGGAAAGTTATTCAAATTCACTAAATACCTATTTATAATTTGAGACTTTGTACCAAAGTCGATTGTTTGGATACCTCTGTCCCATTCGTGTTTCTACCGTGAAACACTTGTGTTTGCACGGGTTGTGATTCGGTTTGAAGGGTGGGATATGGCGTGCATTTACAGGGTACAGAGGAATAACATCTGAGTCCTCAGGAATGGCAACGCATGGGGGGTATCATTGGCAAAACAATATACTCTGTTATATCCATGGTACTACTCATGTCTATAGGCGACGGTTACCACATTCCATCAGGTGGGCCGTCAGCTTGTTTGCCATTCTAAGTTGTATAAAAAAAATTATTTGTTATCCATTTTAACTCTGAAATGTGTAATAATTAAAACAATTTATTCATTTTAAGAATGCGAATCCGATTCAATTATAGAAAATAAACACAAACTATTAAAGAAACTTCTGTAAATTATAAACAAAGAGTATCGATTCTTCCACGTCTAAAACAAATGTGTGTTTAGTACTATTTCTACCCATCGGAAGATTCCGTTCTGTAACTAACGAATTCCTTTTATAAGAATCATATATCATAATTATTAAGAAACGTGTACATCTATTCTGTTGTTACCTATTACCTATTTTTATAGATTAAATCAATTACTCCACAGAGAATATATAGGTATACACGCCCCATAAAGTTAATATGTTCCTATCTATGCATCGTCTTACAGAATTCTGTACATGTTGCTTAAAAAGTACTTCAAAAGGAGCACAACTACTTTATGCCTGTTTTATGACTCTTTTTCTTTATCTATGCCAGCATAATGAGGGTCGCAAATCTGCATGATAAGCAAATGCAACCTTTCATTATACTTGTGACCTCACTATTACACTATGGAATTATGATATTCTGCTTTTATTCTATACTATTATGCAATTAAAAGGACATGTGAATATCAAACAAAGGGCTTGCTTGATATCCACATAGTCTTTTATAATATTTCTAATTGATTTTCTATTTCTGATCAATTTCGATATTCACATTTATATCGATTGAAGATTTATTTTAAGAAAAATTATTATGTAATACGTTAGTAGTCTGTTACTCTCTTTTGTTAAATTTTTGTCCCTATTTACATAGTTATTTTGTTACCTAAAAATTCTTTTTTTATTTAATTTTTGATTTCTTTCTGAATTAATTGCTGTACTGCTGCTTTTATAAATGAATATACGTTGTATTTGTATCGATGATATATAATTTGTTCTAAAAATTATTTTGATATTTTCATTAACATCATTATTTTGCTATATCCTATATTTATTTAACAATTTTTAGTCTTTATGAAAATAATTGTTATAACTACACAAAATGCATACAAATGAAGTCGAGGCCTAGTCTGTATAAAACATTTTGATTGGTCTATCAAAACTCATTCAAAACTTCTGGGTGTAATACATGAAACTGTACCTACATGTGAGTACGGTTACGTGACTAAGTTATTCCTTTAGAACAATTCCCTTGGATAGTCATTACGTAATGATTAGGCATTCAATCATGAAACAACAATAACAAGTTAACGTGTGAATACACGTTGTTGCATTTGTTTTACTCTCTAGTTTAAAATAGTCCTGACATAAAAGTCATACTTTCTCAAAACTGGCAACCCATAACCCTGTTATTTGCAGCATAGCATATTCTATTGGGTACTCCAATAATACTCTTATTGCTTATGCAATAGCTGCTACTATTTTCCATCTTATGACCTTCAGTTTATTTACCATTACAAAAAATAAAATAAATACATTGCAGCATCACGTGCAGATAATTTATTTTAAGCTTAAATCAACGTTAAAGAATAAATAATTAATCATGTAATAATAGCGTATGTACAAAGGTACATTAATTTAATTGAGCCGTAACCAAAAGAGAAATAATTAATAAGTACCTATTTGGTTTTTCAGAGGTCCTCTTTAAATACCTTTTCTCTTTGATAAAACAAAACGCCAAGGTAAGGACCCTTTTTATCTGTTAAATATATTAAAATATAAACCCCTGTCTGGATATATTTTCTTTCCATTATGTTATAATTCAGATTCTGAGAGAAGAAGAATAATTTATACCTAATTTGTATCAATCAACTTCAAAACATTGTGTGCCAATTTAAATTTCTAACCAGATGTGGTTTTATAATAAGTCTAATTAATTCAAGAAACACTGTGAAGTCGCTTTTTGCCTTGTCAGATTCTAAATATACTCGTACATATTTTCTACCATAACGAGTTCGGCAAATCGAGTGTTACCTGTTATCGAGTATATTTATCTCATCGACTACAGCCGATAAAATCACACTGACTGTCCCATCTAGAATTATAATCGTGAGCATATTTATATAGATAGCACGTAAGTATGAATTTCTATAGAAATATGCTTCATTTGTAATATCGTATTATTAGGACTACATTTATTATATATGAATAGAGCGTTTTTTATATTCCTAAGTTAGTAGGTAACTAACCAATATTTATTTATTCAAATAACTTTTTTACATTTCTCGTATATAAAGAGTTAAATCAAAAACTTTATTGACCAAAATAAAGTAAAAAAGGGGACTTAATGCTAGTAGCATTCTCTACCAATCAACCTTTGAAATGATCAGTGAATCACGAACGCGGTACTTCATTATCGAGATATTTCCATTCATGCCATAAAATTTTTAATGTTTAATAAATATACATAAAATTAGAAAATTTAATAGTTTCATATATTGTTATTATAAATTTTAATACTTCAAATGAAAATTACGTTTAATTTACTTTTTCCATAGTCGCATGTTTTTTACAAAAAATAAACTTCCAAATGGATCTATCTATCAAGGATATATATAAAGGGCATCTAATAAATACTTATACTTACTTAGAAACAATAAATCAATCTTCATTATTATTAAAGCATCACTAAAATAGGTCTTTATCACAATTATCACAAAAACATAATTTTAATAGCAAAAAAAGTTCATTTCCTGGTTGTGTTTGTTAAAAAAATTCATCTGGAATACTAAAGCGGTTCTAGATTTAATAATGAGTGCATGGAAATAATTCATTGTAATTTTCCTCAAAATTAGTACCGTGATCAGAATTTACGCGATGTTAACAAATATTCGACAGCAAGAGCAAGCGTGTTGCGCGCTAGCCGGCTTCATTGTAACTGGTAGTCGTTAGTTACCCATCTAACGTTCGAGTCTCGTGCTGATGAACAAGAGAAAAACACATCATGGACCAATGTTGATCGGTAGAAATTGTATCTATTCAAATTTATTAATAAACTAATCACCGCATTAGAGTTGCCGAATTAATAATTATTAATTAATAATATACATATATCGCTGGACGTTCAAATTAAAATACATATATTGTATCTGCCTAATAAAATGATACACAAAATGATTTACGAAACAAAATTTGATATCAGTCGTCAGTACTTAGACATAAATTTTTTTGCAACTTAGAATGGCAAACATATTTCCAAAAACTTAAATGTTATCCTGTATTTTTCAATTTTTTTTTCAATCATTCTACTTATTAATAATCCAATAAATTAATTATAATAATCATAATGTTGACATAACATAACATTGTATGCACTGTGGTCTGTATAAAATATTTCTTTCTAATAAACATCTATTATAGTTTATCTCACAAACTAAATAGTAATTTCATGGTTTATCTATCAACTAATTACAGGTATGCGGGCAAATTACCTTGAAGCCTAAATAGATTTCACAAATTTAAACGTCACATTCTGCAACGTGACGGGAATCGATTCTATTTCAATATACTAACAATACTTAGCGATAAACAATAAAATTGTTTTATTTTCATGTTTAAAACGTACTACGAATGTTCAGAAATTGAAGTTCATATAATGTAATAATATAAAAATAACCTGTTCCAATAGGCTCATCAGTACAAATCTTAGTTACTGCTAAATAATGCTTGCAAAATAATATAAATCACAATATAAACATAAGAAATTCTAGATATATATCATAATTTTGTGACACGTAAGTATTCTTTTTTTAATCAGCCGACTAACATGGAAGGTCATTTTTGTTAAAAAGAAAAGGCAAGAAACTTAGCCATTACTGTATTTAAACAGAAAATAATCTCTTAAATCTCAACATACTCCAAACATTATTAACATTCAAATGACATATAACATACAACGGCAGTATATTTAAAAAAAATCTATTGTGTAGTAAATTATTAAGGGACGGGACTATTTTTCTGTTCTTTAGAGACCTAATAATTAACTGAAACCATAATAATATTTATAAAAAATGTATTGCCCAATTTCGAATAAAGAAAAATAAACTGTAAAATCACGAACATTTTAGAACTTTATGGTCAACCTAACACTCGATATGCACACATTTTACCGACCACATAATGTAGCGAAAGGCAATCCCTACTGCCATCTCTCGGAAAAATAAATATGTTTTATGAAAGACATTAAGTATGTTCAAACTTGAAAACTACTGGCAATTTGAGTAGTTACTCACTAAATGTGAATTTAGTCTCTTATTACAAAGTCTTTTGTTCAACTACATTGGCATTAAATGAATGTTAATTTCAAACCGAAAACTTTAATGATAGTGTAACAGACCCTTTCAAAGAGATAAGCGTTATCTAAAAGCTAAGTTTATGTTAAGCTTTACAAAACGAAAACCCAAAAGCATAGATATTTTGTCTTCTATACCTATATACTATAGATATACTTAAAAGGAAGTCATCATATATAGACTATAGCTAAGTAATCTCAAGATTCATAAGACATTAAGGCCGCCTTACTGTACTTATAGAATTGTATCGTTATAATTATTAATTGTCTTGCTTATTTCCTATATTGTATATTGCAAATAAAGTATTTTGATTCATTTATTCATTCGTTTTTCTCAAATTATAACGTATACTTCAAAGTAAGTAATTACTTAGAACACGAATTAACCAGAGGTAGATATCTAGGCTTGATTTATGTATGTGTTTAATTCCAGTTGGTTCTAATTAATTTCTAAAAATATTTTCCAATATCGATGGTAATGCTTTTCTTGTATTCAAATGAGTGTTGTTTCTGGTGTTACGCGATATTTTGACTAATCGTGGAACATTTTTCTACTGTTCTACTAAGTACATATTTTAGAACTGTTTCAAAGAGAATATCATTTTACCATTGACTAATATGTTTATGAAAATTATGTTAATTTTTCCCTTATTATTTTGATTAAACTTAACCGCCTACTTCAAATTTTAATAATTTTCAGTCACAAAGGCGGAGTAAGAATAATACGAATTTCGTTTCACTATAAAAAAAATTATAGAACCGTAAAAATATGAATATTGTTTTTCACCCCAATTCGTCATAAATATTCAAATGTTGTTTATATAATAGGTATTCGAAATTTTTATTAACAATTCTTTCACTATAATTACATCCAGACGTTGTGGTTGTTCGACACGATGCACGAATTTTATAATAGATCCTTTACAAATTATATTTAATACCTATTTATTGTATATATAATAATAATATCTGCGACTTTGCTTAGAATATTCTTCTCTCATTTCCTGAGATAAAAATATCTTAATAAATCCCCTCAAATCACTTCGATACATGATCCAAGATATTCATTATTTAATGAAAATTCATGAAGATCCAGTTTTATTCTTCTTTTTGAAATGAGAAGGTTTATTAATATACTCAAATGTTTACTTTCCTAAAATGGATAGTAAAATTTATAATATTTTCTAAATATATAAAAATTCGTACTTCCTAATCTCCAAAATTACTGAATAATAAAAATTCATAAATGTGTATCGTTTACTTCAACTTGAAAACAGTTTTTATTCTTACAAATGATAATGTTATCGAGATCACGCACCCGTGCAAAGCTGGGGCTGAAAGCTAGTACCTTAATAAAATATGTTTGCAAAACAATTGTAAGACAGATTATACTAATCACCCATTTACTTTTCTGGTTAACTTTGATTTGAGGGAGGGCTTACGAAAGTTTCACCCTAACACCTTTGAGCTGCTGACTAGTGAATATGCAATAGGGAACAACGCACCTCCGAATATTGACAAACGAGCTTAACCATAGAGTTCACGTCTTTGTTATACAAATAAAGCTTAATAGCAATTTAATACATGCTATGTATAACACTGATGATGACATTGAGGGTGTAGCGATTTAACATACCACTTCACCTTCTGATAATCGCGGGTTCGTTTCCCCCACAATACATACATTAATATTCATGAGTGTGTCCGTTTGAATCAATCTAAGTATCTCCTATGTATAATATTTATAAAAAAGATGATTAATACTGTTTGATTAGTACTAGACGGCGCTATGTACTATGCACAGTAGTCGTTGTCGTATCGGACTTAAGTGTCCACTACTGAACATAAGCCTCCCCTCTATGGAGGGGAGGGGGGGGGGGGGTTGTTGCAAGTAGTTGCCATGCTGAACAGGCGGATTGGCAACCGGGGTTACGTTATAGAGACGTTTTAAGAGGGACTCAGCTGCCCATCCTTCGCCCTCTCTTACGACATTCACAGGAAAGAAAAGGGTGGCCTATTTTATACTGAGACCATACGAGACGGTAGTATTTTATATTTATTATGTTAAATTTTACCTGCAGCTAGCGTGCAAAACACATGACAAATTTTTCAACTTAACAGGATTTCTAACAATGCATACCTACCTACTTGTTTCATATTATACGAATATATCACTCTAGAACATAAAACGAATTTAATGTAATATACAAAAAGCGGTGATCTGACATTAACTTGAGCATTATGTAAATTGTACTTACTTTTTTTCCATCTATAATTTTTATATTCACATTAATGGTTTACACAGAATATGTGTACCTCGTTTACTCAGAATTTTAAGCCTATTGAGAAACAAACCTCGGCATATATTTTAATCTGGTCATAATAACATCTTATTCAGAAGATTATAATTAGATACGTCTACAGTTCCTTCATTATAATTGTCCTAAAGCTGTGAGTAGATAATCCTGCCTTCTCTAAAGTTCTGAACCACTACTCTATACCTAAGTATCTAACCAAAATGACACATATCACATTAGATTGTTTAGATTGGTTGAGCTTGTTGCCCATCACACTTCAGTTTGTTCAAAGCCATTTCAAGACGGTCAAAAAACTTAAATTAAACATGTAAATTTTACGATTTTTAGCTATCTGATCAAGTAGCTTGATTCATTTATTATTATTTTTTAATAATAAATATATATATTATTTTATTTTAAATATTTCTTCGAAAAATAATGCAATTTATAAAGTCAAACTATACAGACTACAATATTTCTTAAAGTAGTTGTATACAACTGCCGAAATAAAAATTAGTGATCTTAATTTATTAAACTCTCAACCGGGACTTAGTCCTTTATATGTGCAAAATTGTCCGTGCCTCATCTTTTCAATTTCTTCAACAATACTTTATCAATCGTTTCATTTTTATTATTATAATATACTATATCTATAAAACGTGCGTCAATTATTGCTTAAGCAGCTAAAACGTCTGGGAACCCCTTAAGGTTGCGGGTGCTAAACGAAGCAAGTTTGGGATTAATTATTTATACAAGCAATGATGTCAACATCTAAACTCAAGTGTCCTTTGGGTCAATTTATATTATGTAAAATATTATAATCTGCTGTCATAAATTCATTCATTTTCTTAACCTACTTTTATATATTTTGGATAATATTTATGATGAAACATAATAACAATGACTAAAAAATATAAAAACATATTAGAATATAGGTACTTACAATATATCCGAACATCCCAAACGTATTTTCATTGAAATAAGTGTCCCAGAAAACAATAGGAAAATAATTCTACCCATTTTTCCCTGAGCCTTTCTGATATGTGTTTTTTAACAACGCATTTATATTTTAATACAGATTTTTTATACATATCATTATTTACATGAAAAAAGTAAAGTTGTTTTTTGTTTCTATTATATTAAACAAAGCTGTTCATAATCCTACATGTACGAGTACAGAACGCGTTTCAATTGTTCCATTGTCTTTGGTTGCGATTTCAAAAAATGTACATTAAAATCAATTTAAGAGAAGAGATCAGTATTAACTCACATAATTCTAAACATATCAATGGTTATCTCTGTATAACCATTGATATGTTTAGAATTATGTGCTTACAGTCTCCTATACGTATACAATACAACAATAACTCTAGGGCTTTGTTTCAAATGTTTCGGTATTACAGCGCTTTGCAGATGTATACAGATAGCTTTCAAGCTATTGTCCGTATGATGGTGGCATCTCTATTGGTTTGTCTGAGAGACAGTTAACAGTCTACTGTCTATTGTGGGCAATATAGTGTTGATTGCGCTGCTATCTTAAATCATCAAACAAGAATCCACGTCTGTTCTAAAAAAAGGATAATTGTAGTTAAATATTTACGAGTTCATATAATGCTAACATTATAATAAAGTTTTAAGTAACCTTGTCAAAATATGAAAATATGAAATGTCCATAAACAGATTTTATGATAATTAATCGTGTCCTTTGTGTTCATCCTCCTGGAATTTGTTATCTCCTGTACCTGTGGAAATTTCAGTAAATGCCTTCTCAGCTCCCACACATACATAAACAGAAGCTTTTATACCAAATTTGAAGATTTTTCGTAGAATTAAGAGTAACATGATTCTGACATAATTACATGTATATTAGTTTTTAAATTGAGCTAATACCTACTCAACTATAAAATTTCAATTAATGTATTTAAACAAAATTGTTTTTTCGTGATACCACAACAAGCGGCAGACTTATGTATTATATGAAGACTGTTTTAGAAACCTCCCTTCTGTTTTTTTATGAATTTTGACAGTAAGTATTAAATATCAACCCTTACGGTTTTATAAGTATATAAATTATTAAGTTGTAATGAAAAAATATTGAATAGCTCTCGATAACCATTTAAATGGCGATTGGCATGATGCCAAAACTATCTATAACTAATCTTTATAATAACTATGATATGTTATCTGTGTACTGAATTTCATTCAAATATATTTAGCCATTTAAACATGAATAATACCGTTACAATTAACAAAATATCGTTACAAACCCATCACATGTGGTTCAGTCAAAAGCTATTGGATGTGTTTGATGTCAATATTTGATTGAAATATCAGCTAAAAATAATTTGTATGGGAACAAGAAAACTGGGATTTTTACGTTTTTCGAGACAAATTTTTCAATTTATTTCCTCATAAAAACCTTCCTGGAACTTTATCAAATATTTAAAAAAAAAATTGCGGAATTGGTTTAGCCGCTTAACAGCGCAAACTTCGAAAACATTTTTAGCGGTTCTTTTTTATTTAGAAATATGAACTATATTAACCAATGTTCATATAGTTTTATATGGAAGGAATTTATACTAAAGATCTAAAATCTAAAAAAAATGCGTTAAGTTTATTCGTCTTATGTATCTTGTGGACCAGTAATGTAGTGTTTCTTCTATACTTCCTACTGAAAATGTCAAATAAACTAAAAACTTACGTCACGGAATTGTAACATCATGGAATATAATGTGCTGATATTACCTGGACGTGCATTGCGATCTCCTTAGATCGCAATGCACGTTCAGGTACTATGATTTTGCATTGCAAAATTACCCGTTACTTATAATAACATGTTTTATTTTAACAAAGTATATATATATATATATAAACCGTAGCTGTATTTACTTAAATAGTACTAAAATTACGTAGTGAGTATCATAACGAACCACCTCAATTAGTCAATTATGAGTGGTCGGGTTGCTCAAACAAGACTCCACGTAGAAATTAATAATGTTGTCTTGCGGGACATTATTTTACGAGATTTCTCGTTGCTTTTCAGTGGCCTGCTTTATAAGAGTTTCCAACCCCAAATGCTAAGAATCCTGTCACGTGACTTGGTAATGATTAATAAGTTCTTAATTACGTGATAATTATTAAAGGAAGTTTGATTTTAACTTTCCAATTAGATACTGTTTATACCTATTCTTAATAAAGTACCTATTTCATTTTGGTATTACCGATCCCAAATAATTTCAACATATTAGTTAGATTAGTAGAAAATAAATAAATAGTTGTATAGATGTGTATCTCCCGACATGGCAATTACAATAAATGTATACACAAGCAAAACTGTTGTAAAATTGTGCCCACTTGTAAAGTACACACAATTCTTTTTTGTCATTTTCAACCTACCTCTTTTGAGAAAATATTCGGTTTCACTCTTAGAACAATCCTTTAAAAGAATGTTAATTATTTCGATATCGATCTATGTATGTTTTTATAACATATTCCTACAAAGAGTTGACCGATTCTTAGAAATTTATTATTGAATTATAATATATCTGTTCAGCTTTCTTCAAAATCAATTAATGTACTGAATATACCTAATCCTTACTAATATTATAAATGAAGCTACATCCGTCTGTCTATCTACGAGGAAAAGTAAACTAATCTTATACTAGCCAAGTAATTGGAAGGCATTTTCATCTTAGGCGCCATTAAGTGGGTAACTTGAGCCGTTTAAGCTAATCCTTTAAGTAACTATTCATAACGTAAATCATTTTATTATGCGTAATTTATAGATAGATGTAATGGATATATCCACGAATACCGACATTTCATATTACACAATCATACAACCTACTTGCATCATACAGGATCCATTTCTAATTACGAGATGTGATGCCACTATAGATATAGTTTCACAATGGTTACGGTCCCACAAAGCGTCTTTACTTCATATTATTATGGAATTCTCTATAGATACCTACCCTTACCAGAGGGAGACTTTGTACCAAAGTCGTTTGCATGGGCATCTCTGTCCCATCCGTGTTTCAATGGTGTCTGCATAGCTGTATTTCGGTTTGAAGTGTAGCATATGGCAGTGAGTTTACAGTGTATAGAGGAATGTTAACGCGTGAGGGTTTTTTTCAATGGATGATAATGAAACGGTAACTCCGCCTGCGCTAACGGTATACTGGCCTGGCACCAGTGAGGGATGAAAGATTAAGATAAAGACAGGTTAGTTAGCCCACCGTGACGAATTCAACGATAAATTAGTCACAATGGAATCCGCGGGGAAGTCGACCTAATAGGGATATATGTTAGCAATGGGACTGGTAGTCCGCATTACTAACAATCCCTTCTCCCCAACGCATGGGGGGTATCATGGGCAAAACAGTATACTCTGATATGTCCATAATATTGCTCATGTCTATAAGCTACAGTTACCACTTTCCATCAGGTGGGCCGTCAGCTTGTTTGCCATTCTAAATTGCATAAAAAAATCTTAATATCGTCATTCTATTTTTCCCATTCAACTATAATCTCATACAAATTTACATTTAACTCAACTTTTATTTGTGAAAATTCTTAAAACACAAAGTGGTCAGTGATAAAATCGATAATTTCATTGTTAAATACCTAAAATTTTATGTCTAAGTTCACTGAAAACTAATTTAAACTGACTTACTTCGATTAAGAAATTTAATTTAATTCAATTGATATCGCGTTTTAACCCTTTTAAGTCGCTAAAGTTTGAGTATTCAAACTGTCTTAAAACAATGTTCTCATCAATATAGAAGTGAATCCAATTTATCGATAGTTAACAAATAGTTGGTCAATTGCAGACATGTTTGATGTTTATGTTTAGAAAATAGGAAATTCATAAATTTTAAATAGATATTTTATAACTTTACACTTGATACTAAAAATACCACGTGACAGAAACAGCCTGCACAGAGCGATGGCGCATCAAATTGGTGAATTATTCTACTCTACTCTCCAGCGTAGTCCACCAGACCACAATCGCGGCGTGGTCCACCACGCAAAAGATTCGCAAAGATCTTACTACTTATATCGACGAAAAGCAAAACGATCCTATCATACTCGTCATGAAATAGAAACGATGTCTTTCTAATAAAAATGAAGACACAGACCCAACACAATTCATAACTCCAACTACATAACTATGATGTGTGAGGTGAGACCGATATCTTTACAGTGGCAACCGAATATTACCTTGTCAATATTATACACAACACACCACCCCCAAATATTTTTCTCTGTTTGCCCACTGCTGTAGAATCTCAGGTCAATACCCCTGTTCCTGTCCTGAGTTAGAAAGAGTATACACAAATATTTAGGCATGTTACTTGACTGCAATCTTAAATTCTATGAACATATTAATTTACTTACTAGTAGTATCCGAAAGATGATTTACATATTAAAACAATTAAGACGTTTGACGAATATTAAATTACTAAAGACGGTTTATTTTACTCTGTGTCAGTCGATTCACACTTATTATATTACATCATGGGGGCGGAATATGCCAGTCACACCTTATCACCCTGGAGAGAGCACAACGTGCAGTTCTCAAGGTATGCACGTATCATTCAATTTACTTCATCACCATTAGAGAAGTTGTACCAAGATTGTGAAATTCTTTCAGTTATAAAATTATTTGTTTTGTACTTAATTTTAAAACAGCAAACCCACCGATTTTAACACCTCAAGAAGACGTAAAGATATTATATACCGAAAATATTGCTTTAGAACAATGCTTTCACAAAAATTTTTCTGTTTCCTCGACAGCCATCTTTATAATAACATAAATCGTATTTTGAATATATATACATATTCGTAATTCAATTATAAAACTGCACTTAAAACATGGTTATTGATTTTGACATACGATGACATGGACTACTTACTAAAAGTTACGTATTAAATTTATTTAGTTACATTACAATAATATTAAAATATTGTATGTATGTGTGTAGAATATATCGAATATATGATCTTAGGTACGTATATTCATCTTGTTATTATATTCATAACAATATCAAATTTTGTAATAGTGCCAGCATCATGGAGTGAGGACCTGGTGATCTGTAACAGACGTTTATCTTATTTCAGACACCAGTTCTTCACAATACATTACATCGTATAACCGAGAACAATTAATCTCTTATAATAATTTATTGAATATAATATACCTAATGTACATGTACTACATGTACATTAGGTACAGGTACATTTCTATACAACATTCAAACGAAAATCTAAATAATATCACTGCTTTCCTTGATTTTGTTACTGTTTCTTACAACAATAGTTGATCCACCCCTAATTGCTGACTCTCTGCTAAAGCAGCTGATATTATTATAATTGTTTAAATTTAACATCATATCACTAAGGCGTATCACTATTCAAAAATAATACTGTCACATCACATATGAAACATGTTTCATTTTGAATCGAAATGTCTTTTATAGTATAATATTAATATATTAATATAAATCTGAAAATGTATTTTCATTATATTGAAAGTTTTAGAAAATGCATTGCTTTCTGAAGTTTTAATTCATTGTAATTGATAGATGAATTTCTCATTTTTTTTATAAAGTGCAAAAAAAGACAGATTTTTTTTAATATAAAATTCTATCATAAACATGTGTAAAAAAATACAACTGAATTGAAAACCTCTTTCGTTTTAAACTCGGTTGATGTTATAAGTATTAGGGTCAAATGACATCTTTCATGGCGCAGTGGTAGGTACGTTGCTTTACATAAATGAGGTACCAGGTTCAATTCTTAGTTGTATTAAGTTTAACTTTTTAAGTCCATTAATAATTACTAGCTTTATTAAGGGGATAGATTTAAGAAAACCGCAACAAAAACCATGCATCAGTATAGGGTACTTTTTACTGAAGACGAAATATTTTACGTCATTAGAGGGCATCATCCAGCATTTTTCCAAGGTCCACAGGTATACTAAGGCCGGCCTGTCTGTTATAGGTGGATACTTATTTACTGTTCTTTTTTAGAAGTAATAAATTAGTTCCATATTTTATTGAAAAACAAATGTGATTCATTTTTGTTACTATACCTATACATAATACACATATCATGCATCACCAACGTTTTCATTACCTACAGGAACAAAAGATACAGCCCTTTTTTCGTGTAATATATTATCATGATTGCTCCAATACCTACTTGATATATTCTGATCACGATATTTTGAAATTACCCACATTTCATTCATTTTGACATTTTATGAGATTTACAACATTTAATTTTATCGCTTCGCGCTTTTATATCAACATGTCAGTATTTCTCTGACCTATGTTATAACAAAAACTGCTTCATACTTTTCCTACAACGTACTCTACAGATATAATAAAATTATAGACAGAACGAAACTATAACAAAAAGTAGGTATTTTGAATATTTATTCGAAATAGGTATCTACTTGTTATTCTTTAGCAAGGGTACACAGTAGAGTACAAATATTTTTAAGCGACTTCAAAAAGAAAGTGACGATATTTTTTCAGTATAATTATGTTATGCTATTTATTTATCAATTCTCTACCAATTTTAATAATTCTTCAAGTACAATTGATTTTAGCATTCAATAGTTCTATTCTAAGATTGCCACCTTCCAAGTAAATTTTTGTAAAGCAACATTTTATATTATTTGTTATTAATGATACCGCCTGGCTTCGCACAGATAGACAGAATTTTCTAAATATATATTAAAAATCTTATGTTAATAGCTGATAATGTAGATTTCTATAGGTGAAAGAAATTAAAATCGGATGAGTAGTTTTGAATTTATTTATGTATTACAAACAGACAAATAATAAAATCTTTCCACTTTATATATATTTAGACTATAGATTTAGTCTGCCGTTCTTTTTGTTTTTGTCTGCGTTTACTAAATAAATTTTATTGAAACTTTTGTAAACAAATAAGTACTTTATAAAGGTTTGTGTTGACACAATTCTGCTACAAAATTTAATTTGGAAGACTATCCGCCAATTGAATAAAATTGCAATTTAAAGTTTGAATGTCTATTAGTTAATCACGCATAAAGCCTTCGTCACAATCAACGTTAAACCAGATTTTGATTAGGTAAATTGGGTACACAATTTGATAAATAAATAAGTATGCTAAAAAATATAAGCAACGACATTTAATATTTTAAAAACAATTTAATTATATACATAGATTCTTTTCATCCGATAAATTCTAACCTTTTCATGTAGAGCAGGAACTCTAAAACGTGAAATATGTTCCACAATATCCGTCGTCATAGGTCGTGGTGGCCATAGTATATAATACACGTATAATATCGTATACCCATAGACTATTTTGTTATGTTTATGTTATGAAATCGACCAAAACTATGTAATACGTAGAATTGCATTTAAATAAATAGCATATTGATGTAGATTGGCAGTATTGTTTTTAATGTGGAGCTTCGAAACTATAACTATTCCAAAAAACTTCTATAAATTAATTATTAAAAAATATTATAATTATAATTTTTTTACAAGCATAAGCAAGACATATTTCTTTTATTTTTTTTTTTAAGTCTTTCTGATTTTTAATTAATACATTACACTTTGTATCAAATTTATATAAAAATTATGTCAATTTATATTACGCATATATAAATAAACACAAGGTTCGTTCAGGTAATTTTCTAAATTACAAAACTCGAATAATACTCGTATTTCTACAGTACACAGAAATATCTATACAGCTCTCGCAGCATGAAACTTATATGCTACCCCAACATATTCATTAAATCAAGTTGAAGCTAATGAATCTAACTTGTTCAATACTTCATTTCTATAAACGCGTCTTATTTCAAAATTATGTAAATTAATGAATTATAATATAAACCATAACTCAGAAAATAATGATTTTTATGTTTTTAAATTATTAACTAAGTACAAATTAGACGATATCTGAGACACCAAAAACATTTCTAACCAAACTAAATAAGTGTATAGTAGAGATTATATCGTACATTATACGACATATTTAACATGACCCTATTTTTTTTACATTTACATAGAGCTAGAGTTAATAAATAAATGTACATAATAGTTTATTTTTTATTGTTAGGATACATTTGGTGGAAAGTGGCACTAACCCATAAAAACTCACAATACGAGTCGAATACCAGTACATTGTTGGCCTTTAAAAAGACCCATATTACCTATTCCACAGCTCACGTGTACAAAAAATGAAAAACCTCAAGCATCGTGGTTATATACCATGCACTCATAAATATGGGTGTGCTCCAATTCTATGTTAATTAATTAATTAATTAATTATATAATATTTATCTTTAACTGTCCACTTAACATTATAATTTATTATATATTATAATATATTATTAACATAAGCCTTCCCAATGGAGGGTTTTTCCAGTAGTTGCCATGCTTGGCAGACGGATTGGCAACTGCAGTAAAGCTTTGGAGATATTTTAAAAGTGACGCTGCTACTCGGATCTCGCCTACCCTTTGTCGACTCTTACGACACCTACGGAAAAAGAAGAGGTGACCTATTCTATGCCGGGACCATACGGCGATATACAACATTACGGATTGATATTTTATAATAAGTGACAATGAATGAGATTAAAAGCAATATTGAGTTTCTTTCACCAATGGATACATTTTAACGGAAATCTTTTAAAATAGATGATATAACTTGGCATCTCGAAAACAAACCAACGACCCGTGAAATAAGATCTTCGTCCTAAAGCTATGACTACTCTTATCTTATTGACAGTAATGAAGCCTTTATTTGGTGTACATCACATGTATATAGATATATGTAAATAGCTAAATAGCCATGGCTTGGGATTGCAGGTGGTAAAACATTCTAAGTAATATATTAAAGCATCCGTAAAATTTTAAAAAGTTCTTTCATATTTCGATCCATTTTCTATAATAAATGTCGTTTTCTGCATTTGTATCTAATATATAATAAATGTTAATGGATAGTGTTGAATAATAAGAATCGTGATTCAAACTGAATTGTAATTATTTATATCGACTGTACTTTCTGCTGTGTCGAGACAGCACAGCCGTGAGACGTGCTCATGAATAAATACTACTGCCAACCAACCTGGACTATTGTAGTTTATTCCTGGTAAATTCACGATAGATCTACCTTCACCATCAACTACCAAACCTCAATACGTGTATTACCTCGCTAAAAGTGGTGACGCGCACCATACTACTTTCATCTCTTAAAAAAATTTAAAACGAATACGTGAGAAAAACCAAAACAATTAATTATAATTTGAAATTAAATATAAGTTACAACTACAATTAAGACTGTTCCTAAAAATATATCAGTAGTAAAAATGTTGACTGGTATAGAATGCTATATAGCATTATATCCGCTTCATTATTTATACCTGACATAGTTTTGTAATGTGGGTAATAAAGAATAAATAAAAAATAAAATAATAATTAAGGCAAGATTAATTGTAATCTGTAGGAACCTGTATGTATATTTAAATAAAATTAGTATATTTAAATAATTACGTGAAATAACGTTAAACCGTAAGCCTTTCTTTTAGATTAAGCCGTCGTTAATTTAAACAAATACTAATCCTTATTTATAGAATTTTCATATGAAGTTTAAAAAGTATAAGGTTTAGATATTAGCGTTCAAAAAGACCAGTCATTTAAATTCAGTCAAACTTAAATGTAAATACAATCATAATCATTATATATGTATGTATTTGTGTGTGTGTGTATATATATATATATAATACATGCTATTATTTACCCTTAATGGGGTATTGCTTCAATGTGAAACCCTATAAAATGAAACAATTAGTTCTTACTTCACGGCAGAAATCAGTAATTTACATAAACCTCACCTATATTTTGTATAGAACATGAAAACACTGTCATTTGGGTACATTTAAATTACATTCCGTAGTGAAGCTTATTATTTGAATAGGTACATACCGTATTAATATTATAGCATCAACAGTACGGTCTATAATTTGCTATTAATTAATGTAAATTGCGGTAATTATTAACAGTCATGTAAATACTGTAATATATAGATATATGAACGTTGAACCTACTTATAGAATCAATGTATACTCACATATTATATTATATTATATATATTATAGTATTATCAAGTTCTCAAAACTTAACTTGTCGCGATATTCTTTGAAAGAACTTGAAATCACTTATTCTTACACATGTCTCAAATAATCATTAAACTTTTTATTTGACGCCGATACTATGAAAAGGCAACAGTTTTTCTAAACACAGGTACATCATAAATCTGCTATTCACTGTCCTAAATATTTATTTTCTATACTGTGTTGCCAGTGCTAGTAGTATATCACATAGAATAGGTATCTACATCATTTGAACATCAATCTTAATAGGCAATATAGTTAATTGGCAGAACTTTGTGAATTCGAAACTAGAGGAATTAATAGGAACCACGCCCTGCAGTAGGTAATATTGCGAGGGTGACGTAGTGGCTTTCCGTTTATGTTATGATAACAGTTATGATGTTTCCTACTTAATACCTACTAGTTAATATTCTGAAATCTCCTGAGAACACCAGTTGCATGCAATGGCGCTACCAATAGCATTTTGCTACCGCAATGTAAAATATATATTCTGTATTTGTATTAAGTTTTATACTTACCAAAATCCTGGTATTATTGATAAAACTTGCTCCTAAGACTTATGTTAATTTATTATGATACTCGTACATAGAATGACAAACAAGCTAAGGGTTTCTTTATGGAAAATGGTAACCGTCGTCTGTAGGCATTTAATGCACCCTATAATACCCCTCATGTCTTAAATTCAAAGTATTATTTACTTTAAAAACATTTTTATGAATTTGCTATAAACATTTATTTATTATTACCTTTCACCCGCGACTTCGTCTGCATGACTGAGATATATTTACTGACCAGGATAAAAAAGTCTAGATATATCCTATATAGTACTCTCTCTCTCTCTTTCTTCGTCCACTTCATTACTAAAGGTCCTTGAAAGGTGTCTGTTGCCTCTCTTATGATGTTTCTCTGTTTCCCACGGTCTTAAGCCTCTCGCAGAGCAGCTGGAATTGATAGTCCCGTAACGGCGTTTACTTGACCCGACCATCGACTAGGCGATCGTCCACGTGGTCTTTTTCCCTCTATCTTGTCTACAACCATTATCTTGTCCAGATTGTTGGACTGTCGATGAGCAATATGGCTGAAATATCCGAGAATCCTCCAATAGCAGACTGTCGAGAGCTCATCTTTTATTCGGAGTTGCGCCAGGTCAGATATGTTCGTACATATATACCAAATATATATATAGTACATATACTACTACTGTATTATGTAGTACATGTATACCAAATTTTATAGAGATTAGTTAAACCGTTAAGACGTTATAAGGTAAAAAATAAACAGACTTACTTTCATATTTAGAATATTAGTAAGGATAAGTAAAATAATAGTCCCATAGAAATTTTTATCAAAATCGATTCAGTACTTTAGTTTTTAAAGAATTGAAGTCCGTTTTTATGTGGAACACAATTTAATGAATAATGAATCTAATATTTTTAATAAGAAACTACGCTTTATCGTTTAATTTGATCATCCATCACTGTTTACTAAACTCATGAATTTGCGAAGAGCATTTCGTATTTAATTAATATAATAGACAGGACCTTACATAGGTAGGGATATACTTTATATTCTTAATACTAGGAACTTTTTTGGAGAACTTTTACTTAGTATTAAGATAAAAACTAAACTTTTTAGTTTAATTTTATAACTTATTTATTATTATTTATTTTATTTAAAAATTTCTTTCTTATTTGAACTTAACAACATATTCCTTAAAATTTTATACAGAAAAAATATATCAAGGTTTGTTATCTAATTTAACATTAACATGGAATTGTCGCAACCATATATTAATCATATATAAAATGGGATATATATGGGATATACATATGTTTGTTATAAGATAAACTGTGCGAAAACAATAGACTGGGCAGTGACAATACGTATTATATAAGAGCCGCTGTGTCTATTGTTCAAAATGGATGAACAAGATATTCAGTAAGAACAGATAAAGCATTCAAGAGAATATTTCATTATTATTATTATACTTAATATAAATATTTTGTTTTAATATATTACTATAAGTTATATGAGATATAGGATGACATAAGATATGGAACTTTATATTTATTTTGTCATTAAAATATAAGATTTTATTGAACAAAATTATTGACACAATCATATAAAATTAGTAGGTATAGGACCAATACCGAAGTAGGCCATATCGATTAAAAAAACCATTAATATCGGTGCAGAATTAGCAAAAATATCACGTAAAACCTCCTTCCTTTTGAAATCAGTTGATTGATAACTCTTTTTATTTGCATGTATATTCAATTTCCACGGTATTTCTGTTACAAATTTTGTATATTTTTAAATGTAAGCTGTAAGCCTGCCAATCCCGACTAATGGTAGATAGGTGCCTCCTATAAAAGTAAAAATAAAAATGTATTTATTATCAAAGTGTATTTGTATAAGCACAAACTATATGCAAATTATTACTGCGTTCATATCGCATAAATATCCTTATCCATAACTACTATAGCTTTGTTTATTTCATGCTGCCATCTATCCATCCATAGCAATGCCATTGCCACTTCTGGGTACGGGTCATCTTTCTTCCAATAATCGCTTCTTAAAATATCCTAAGTATAAAAACGAGTAAGTATACTCTATCATTACATAGAGAAGTTCCATACAGCAATAACTAATTCCCTGTAAAAAATATATCTCGACCCCTTAATGAGGATGAAAATAATGAAATAAATATTATTACTATAATACTACTAACTACAAAAAATTGTATTTGATCGTAATTACGAGTATATATATACATATGTAATAGAAGAAATTGTTCCCCGCGACTTCAAACATGTATATATTATATTTTCAAGAGATGATTTTTTTAATACTTTCTTAATAAATGGTTATATTATAAAATTTTGTTCCAAATTTTAGCTTTTTAGGCTTGGTAGTTTTAGCTATGCGTTGATAGTCAATCAGAACACACAATTTTACAAATATAAATTGTTTACAAGTATAAATTTTATCAAAACTCAATATCCAAGTATTTTCACATCATAAGCTTAGAACATACACAGATAGAAAAAATACAATTTAAAATCCCCACAATAGAACGACTATAATTAATAGAAACACAGGCCTAAACAAATCCTAAATACCTTCCTATCTACAAAATATACATGAAATTATTTTAAGACGTTATAATCCATGAAAAACTAAATGTACAGTGACGCACATGACAGGCGTACATAATCGGCGTTCACATTTACTTACTTGGGCATGTCATTTTGCCAGATTTGTAACTCCGACATAATGTTCCATGAACAAGCATTTTGAATTTAAGTTAACATTGTTTCAGGAGCGAGGAAATGCGTGGGCTATTATTGATTCTGGTTCTTCGCCTACAGTCGATACGAATAATTTTTGTTTAACGCCTTATTATATTTATATCTCACACACTTCGATTTGTTTGTATACGTACATATAAAGATGTTAACAAGCTGCTAATGTTTGCAAACTTTATAAACAAATTCCACATTGTTTTGTATTTTCATTGTGATTTACCAACAAAGTAAAATGTAGCATAATAAAAAATTATCGTTTATTTTTACGCAAATTCAATGCAGCTTTTTAAGACTTTATACCTAAATGTTATAAAGAAATCCTTACGGTACAATTTTATTTTCTTTGCTAGGGGGCCTAAAAGCGATACTCAAATTTTCAAATTGAACTTATTAGTCTATTTATTTATTTTATTTATTTTTATGCAATTTGGTTTTTGTGTTATAATCCATGATATTCTAAAAAGAAACCATTCCCAACCAATCTCCGAAGTTTATGAAGCGAAAAATTTAAAATATTTTCAGTTTATAAAGATATACCCAAATATTACAGGAAAAATACAACGATGTTTTTAACTACCATAGTATTCGAGAATTTTTAAAAAATCTCCAAATACTTAATTTTGCAGCCGGATTTATAGCCAGTTAAGGCCTAACTACGAAATTCCTAATTGAAATAATAATAATAATTATGGGTAATAATATTTTATATCATATCTACTTAATTTTTAATTTTTCGATAGATTTTTAATACTGTATATAGGCAATAGATGGGGTTGTTATAAATTTGGATTGCGATAAAATATTTTCATTCATTTTAAGTATTTTTTTACGTATCAGCTTCGTATAGACAAACAAATGAATGCGGCACACGAAGGCACCGTGAGTTTCTACGATAGGATGTCGTACCGTACGCATGGCATATTTACCGGTATGTTATTCATTAGTTTTCCACGATACGACGCGTCGTATCACAACGTGACGTACTATCATCGTTTTGTGTAAGAGCTCTAACAATATAATTTAAAAAAAAAAATCTCATACTCCTACCAATTGATTTGTGCAGGTTTGTTATGTTAATTGTGACTATTTTACACATTGGCCTTGTAGTGAATAAATGATTTCTCTTGACGTTTCGGTGTATTTTTGAAGCAACAGCAGCAACCTAATAAATAATCGTAGAAATATATAAAGTTAGTAGTCTACTAAGAGTAGTTTACCAGCGTCATATTTCAAGCTTTGAAGGTTTTAAATGAGGGAACTAGTGTTTTGGAGTATTTCAGAGTAGTACAACAGAAAACAAAAATATACGCTCTGGAATTAGGACGACTAAAGATAAAATGATTAAATCTGAAATTATGCAGTGCGTTAAAGGAACTAAATTGTCCATAAATACATCCACTTATGCTTTATCAGAAACTGATAAGTGAAGATCTCTTATATCTTCCAGACTATCAGAGTGGGACTGTGGGACAATTTTTGAGCTTAATTTTTCCAGTTTTCTAGTTTTTTTTTTTTTTTTATTATTACTATTTATTTTATTTTTTAAAGAAAATATTTTATCTACACTAAAAATAATGAAGTTACACGAGAGTCCGAGGTCTTATGTTGTTATTTATTTTTACATACGATAATTTATTATTTGTTACCTCTAAACTATTTGCCATGCCCGAAACAATACATTGAGCAATAGTATTAGGCCTGCGTCAGTTTGATCATTGTAGTTGAAATGACGTTTTTGTACAAAATTATATTACAAAACTGTACGGCACCATAAGCACCATGACAGTCAGAGTTATGGCGCCATTTCAAAAACACTTCACTTATAAATACATTTTTTATATATTGAAATAACTAATATGTGTTCTGATAACTTATGTTATATAAAAATATAAATAAAATTATATTCAATGTAAATGTTATGTTCAGCAATGTTATTTTGTATTTTAGCTACGGAGCTAATAACTCTTTAAACTTACAATAAGATCTTTTATGAATAAAGCTGTATGTTGACTTATTTTTCTATTGACCCCTTTTTCGTTTCTAATCACCCCAATGTACCTTAAATAAAAATAAATAAATTTTGGTATATTTGAAGAAAACTACACAAATTATTTAATAATAAATACATATTTTTTAAAATTTATGATTCCGGTTGTATATCAAATTATAAAATTTTTGTGTTCTAACATAAAAACATTGATACGATATCACAATTGTTCCTATTCACCCCATTTTATAGTATTGTATCCTTTTGTTCATAGAAGAAGAAAGCCAGGACAGCAGATATTCTTAATCTATGATTTTAGAACTACGAACATACCTAATTTTCTAAGTATCTGTGCTTTAAAATAATCTCTCTAATCTGTACGTATGAATTTTTATTATATTGGTGTAGGTAGCATATGGCTTACCGGCAATTTTTGTATATTAATTTATACCTATTCTATATCATAAACCAGAATGTATTATTAATCATACCGAAATTATTTGCACAAGTGTAAATTGCAACAATCATCAAAAAACGACATCATCACTAAAATCACGGTGTCGTATAGCTGTCGTCTGTACCGAAATGTCGGGTTTAATATTTAATTCAATTTTTATATGTTTTATTATAAAAAGTGCTACAGGTTTAGGTGAAATAATATATGCTATTAATGCCGGAGGACCTGCACATACTGATATTTATGGTATACACTATGAAAAAGACCCTTTACAAGGAAGAATTGGTACTGCTTCTAATTACGGAAAACAATTGGTCATGATTGGTAGAGTAAATCAAAAAGACGAAATACTTTATCAGACTGAAAGATACCATCATAGCACATTTGGCTACGACATTCCAGCAAACAGAGACGGTGATTATGTACTAGTGTTGAAATTCAGTGAAGTGTACTTTAATGCACCCAATATGAAAGTTTTTGATGTTGTATTAAATGGTGATCATACTATAGTGGCAGATTTAGACATTTTTGACAAAGTTGGCAGGGGTGTTGCTCATGATGAATACATACCATATTCCATTAAAAATGGAAAATTATATTACAATGAGGAAGAATCAGACATAAGAGGAGGTAAAATAAAAGTGGAATTCATCAAAGGTTACCGAGATAATCCAAAAATTAATGCCCTTTATGTCATGAGGGGTACAATAGATGAAGTTCCTAAATTACCACCATTAGTATGGCCTGAGACTGAAGTGGAGGAACAAAGGGACGAAATTGAAGAGAAGACCACTAAACCCCGGCGTGCTAGTGGGCCCAAACAACCTGACCCATACTCTATGGATGAGAGTTCTGTACTTATTCCAGTATTCATAACTATTGGTGCATTCATTCCACTTTTGTTCTGTCTCTGTAAACTTTAATATGATCATTTGTTACTTCATACTTTGTGTGTTTGTGTACTATAGAGTCTGTTTCTTATTTATTATGATATTGACATTAAAATTAAAATTATGCTCAAATAATATACTTTTTGTGCACATTATAAAATAAAACAAAATTAAGTATAAAGTATCCCATTCCAATAAAAGTTTGAAATCAATAATATGCTATTCACATGCACAAAAATGTAAATAAATATTTTTTAGTTATAAAACTTCTTTATTTAAAATTTCCAGCAGGTAAACATTTAAAACATTAGAAATGTTTATAAAGTTAGAATTTATGAAAACTGATCATCTACCATAATAGAAATCAATTTAACCTAGCTGCAACACATAGTAAAAGTATGTAAGTATTTAGTTTATTTCTAATTTTAAATACTTGTATTGACATCAAGCAAAGTAATTACTGAATTACTAAATATTTCTAGATTTTAGATCCTAGCAGTGGTAATACAAACATTATACCAGGATGACATTTATTTACATATGTCATTTCTTATATTTGGTATACCTAAGCTGGAAAATTGTTGACTCTCTACAGGCTGGTGACATTTGAACACATCTGCATTGGTCCCATGATGCCGGGCAAGTAGCCTAGGATTTTCATTTTTTTATTAATATTGCGGATGGTGTTTCCATTTCAATATCAACCATTTAAAAAATATTATAAATTGAAAGCGTGTTACCTCTTGGTAACTTAACAACTTAAACAATAATTATGAAATGTATTATGCACTAGTACTTCAAATAGAAAAGGGATATGGCCTAATTTTTGGCCCAGTTATGTATAAAAACTAGTTATTTATTAAGAGATTTTTCAAAATCCCATAAGATTAGTCGACAGTAGATAAATATTAATAGTGTCTACCTATTAGTTAAACCTTGAAGAAGCTAAAATTAAAAATTCATCAATATTCAATAGTTTTCACATGATATTAATTCAAAACAGGTTTTATATGAATACCTACTTGCTAGTAAACAATTTTTATTTCATGACCTTGTTAACACAATTAAAACATTATATTTACTTACCCAATAAGTTATTTATTTATTTAGTTTATATGCTTTTATACATTCACTTATAGTATGGATATTAGGTTATAACAAAAATAGGTTAATTTCTCTTACAGTTTTTATTTATATCATTGACATCTTTTTTTTTGTGGAGAAATTGTCAAATACAAATATAAAACTAACAAAAAAACAAAAGTAAAATAGCTATTTTAGTATTATATTAGTCTCGCGAATTTGTCCGTGTTGTAGATCTAACTTACACCATTTTTTTATGCAAATTAAAAAGGCAAACAAACTGGCAGGACACCTGATGGACAGTGGTAATCATCGCCTATTGACATGAATAGTATCATAGACATAACAGAGTATACTGTATCACCTGTGATGCCCTTCATGCATTGCCATTATGGAAGATGAAGGTGATGTTTCTATACCCTGTAATTTCATTGCCATATCCCACCCTTGAAATCGACACATCCATGTGTCGGTTTGAAACACATGCCAGAAACACAACTAAGACAGAAATAAAATACCCAAGCTTTTGTACAAAGTCTTCCTGTGATAAGCCTCCAGCAGATTCATCTAGCGAAATAATCCAACAAAGCCTACATTCATACAAGTTGAAATAAATAAATAATATACTCACGACTATAACCTCAGATGTATGTATTTGTCGATTTTTACAGCCTACCGCCATCTTTAAATAATTTAGTTTGTTACTGGTGTTTTCCAGTGTAGGCAACTGCTTAGGAGCCCCGTGTCCGGTCAAAACATTTTTCCAAGAATGTTTATTTATTTATTTAACGCACATAACGGAAGTTTACAAATTGAAACTTAAAACATTAATAGCATTAACTTAAAAATGAAGATATACTTTTTTAAATGAAAATTACATTTGAAAATTTATATCTAACAAACCATCAATAAAAATATTATTGCCTTTTATATATTTAATCGTCATATTTCAGTATATTTCGTAATACATTTCAAGTTATTGTATACTTAGTAGTTTTTTATTAGATTATGTTACAGTGAAAAATACATTGCCTAAGGGCCTGCATACAACCGGTACATTTTTTATAGTTGCTATTGCAACCAAAGCCAAACATTATAATTATAATTTTCTGATTATCTACAGTAGAACAGTTAGAAGAGCATTTACCCAATAGTGGGACGCCACAGGCTATAAATGATTAAACTGTATTAAAATAAACACCACGCGAGCGTAATCGTGAGCACTGGCTAGAAAAATTATAAACTACAATATATAATGTCTAGTTACATTTATATAGTAATTACCATACATACTAAATCTTCGTGTAATTTTGTATGTATAATTAGACTCATTATAAAGCTATAAAATACCCACATTTCGATGGTATAACTCGTTAATAACAGAATCAAACTGTTTCATTTTTATCCCTCCTGTGTTCTCTTCTTAACTTCAATTTCTGAGATAGCTTTACTATTTTAAGCAATCTGTAAAAAAAATAGCATTTATTACATATTATCTTTCATACTTATTCTAAAAAAGTTATTTCATTTGTATAGATTTCTGTTTAACAACCACTCTATAGGTTTAGTAGTGTTATGCCTCATGTGTTTATAAATACTAATCAGCCCAAAAGTTGCTATCGCTGGGTCATAACAGAAATGTAGGTATAACTACGTATCTAATGGGGGAAAAAGGATTGTTAGTAATGGAGACTGATAATCCTATTGCTAGCAATATACCCAACCAGGTCGACCTCCTCGCGGTTCTCCCTGGAAACTATCATGGTTAATTCCTGATAAATTCATCATGATGGGCTAACTGGCCTGTTTTCATTCTCATCTATTACCCTTCACTGGTGCTCCGCCAGCGTATCCCGTTAGCGCAGGCGGGATTACCATACTATTTTACCCATCAAAAAAAAACTACGTCTCTAATACATTACGATACTAATATCTGGTGATTGGTACATACCTAACTAGTTACACGAATTTAAACACGTGAATCCTGGCCTTCCCAATTTAAAGTCGCACAAGGTGAAGGTATCTGTGCTATTTCTTTGATGGCCAAAATAATAAAGAAGTCAGTTGAAGATCAAAACTGACTAATATAGTTCTCAATATATGTAGGTAAGTTGGCAGTGGTTTCCTACACGTGAAGTCCACGTACGGAAAAACGCTCCAAAAACCGTCCTCCCTTTAAGGGTACTAAGTTTCCAAAAGTTAGTGGAAAGAAAATGGATACAAAAAAGTCTGCACTTATTAAAAAGATTTGAGGGAGATCTGCGTTTAACAGCGGATCCAAATAAACTAAATAGATTCCTACCACAAAATAACTAAAAGACTAAACTGCTGTCATATTTTCTACTGCAACATTTGTATGTAACATAAACATACTACCTAGTATATCCACATAAGTGTTAAAAATAGTTTATCTAACTGTTTTTCAATCCAATTTACAATGGTCGATGACAATAGTAATTACCAATTTATAAGGATAAATTAGATTTTTCCGCCAAACTGATGTCGTTATGCATATATGTATGTACATTGTAATACATTAAAGACGTAGAGAATAGTAAATTAATTCTCTGATAATGTTGAAACTGTTCAAAACAGTAAGTATAACATAATGTTATTATTAATTTGAAGGGAATATGGGTAATATATAAAAGATAGGTATTTACTGTTTCTATAGAATAAAGGATCGTAAATACTTACGCGTTTGATGCGCCTTGCAATTTAAATTCGCAACCCCCTTTATGATTCAACACAAAACCTTTTTTGCAATTAGTGCTATTCAAACTAGTTGACATTGGAGTCACGTTTACTTCTGAAGAATACGTCGTTTTTGTTGTTGCTTCCACTTCGCTTATTGCCGTAATATTTGATTCCGTTGTTACTGGAGATTGCGTAGTTGTTGTTGTTTCAATACCATCCAATGTGCTGTTTAACTTCTCCGTGGTTGATTCGATGTTTATCGTTGTTGAAATGGTCGCATTATCTTTTAAAACATCAGCTACGGTAGTTACATTCAACGGTTTTGGTGTCGTACCGTTCTGCGGTCTAATAGTCATTTCTGAATAATCGTAAGCGTATTCAATATCCTGTAATATTATAAATTGTATATTAAAAATATTAACTAAACATTATAATACTTGCCAAATTACCTAAATACCTACATGCTTATTATTATTTCATTTATCTATGTATTAAAATAATATTAACAGGAAAAAACAAATCAGTGTTATAACCCTAGTGCTTACATATAACATAATATTAATGGTATTCGACTCCAGATATTTCTGAGCCGCTTCTAATATCTTTCGCAGGCTACTACTAAAAACGTCAATGATGCTTATATTATTTAATATCGGTACTACGAAAGTTAAGAGAGTAATAACTATATAGATACTGACTCATACGGTTCTGCTACCTAATGAAGTTCATTCAAATTAATGTATTTTGGCTTTTCAAATTTTTACAGGACTTCATATTATTGAGTGTTTTTAAATTTGGTATGTCTACCAATTTTTATCCAGATATAACTAGTAAGTAATTCATGAAATAGTAACATACCTATTTAAATACTGCAATATGGCCTCATTTATAAACTGAACATTGCAGCATAAATTTAACTAAGTATATCCTCAGAATAAATAACAGAAGCTATGATACTGACTAAAAGCATTTTGCATAATTTGCACGGTTATAAACGGCGGTGTCATCGTACCTACTAGGCATGTAAGTACGTAACACAATTTATAGTGCCGGGTCATCTGAATACAAGACTTTTCAAACGACTTTAAAAAGAATTTATAATCCACCTATTATATCCATATATTAGGCGATAAAGGAATTGTTAGTAATTTAACGGATTGG